>NC_138142.1:47500-370000 GCF_964188305.1 Podarcis bocagei | reverse complement strand
GTTTGCCTACAACAACACGAAGCACGCGTCGACGGGGGTGACGCCGTTCTTCGCTAACAATGGACGGCATCCCAGAACCTTCCCGGGGCTCGTATCGACGGGGGAGGGGGCGCCACAGGAAGCCAACCATTTCGCAGCAGAATTGCAAGAGGTCCTACGGAGACATTTGGAGCTAGCCAAACAGGCCTATAAGGTGCTGGCAGACAAACACAGGAGGGAGGGGGAAGACATCCAGGTGGGAGACTGGGTATGGTTAGCGGCCCAAGCAATGCCGGCCAAGTCGTTAGCTAAAAAGAAGCTAGGACACAGGCAACTAGGGCCGTACCAAGTTGAGGCCAGGATCAATCCCGTAGCGTTTCGATTGGCCCTCCCCGAAGGTTCCAGAATGCACCCGGTCTTTCATAGGTCGGTGCTCACCCCCTACAAGGCCCCACACAGATTTCAGGAGTCAGGGACGGCACCAGAACCGAGCAGAGAGTCGCCCAAGAGGGGGAGGTCAACTAGGGACGAACCAATCAACGAGGTCACAGAGATTCTGGACTCGAGATGGGGGGAAGAGGGAGTAGAATATTTTCTCGCCAGGGAGGGCGCCCCGGCCAGCGCCAACAGTTGGGTGCCGGACTACGCTTTGGACGAACCCCTCCTCAAGGACGAGTTCCATGCCCTTTTCCCACACAGGCCCATGCCAGCACAGTTTTTTGACGATTGGCTTTTTACGCCCACACTTTCCGCCAGCACCTTCCGAGGGTTCTCCTCCGCAGAGGAGACGACGCCAGAGTCCAGCCCTCCAAGGGGATCGTGTTCGGGGGTGGACACCGACCCTTCTTACTGGTGGGACGACCAACCAGAAGAGGACTGGCGCGCGAGGTGGCGGATGGGTCCTTGGCAAGCAGACCCCACCCAGGCAACAGGGGGAGGGGAGGACGTGAACATGTTGGGAGAGGACCATGGGTTCGAGCACACAAACAATGAACTGGAAGCAGAGGAGATCGACGTCGACGACCTGTGTCCGGCAGCAACCTCCGCAACGACGGAGCCCCCGGAAACTGCGCCCGAGAAGCGGGAGGGGGGAAGGGGGGCTTCGAGGGGGGGATGGATGTCAGGGGTTCAGAGACAGAGGCACAGGTGAGGGGGGAGACGGAGAGCGATGGGGAAGAATCCCAGGACAGTGAGGAAGAGGATGACAATGACTTGAGGTCTTCCATGAGTCTCTCAAGTGAATCGGAGGATTCCCAGAAGGGGGCGCCCCTAGTCAGGCCAAGGGGGGTCACAGGGGGGACCTGCCAGGAGCAGGGAAGCAGCAGGGAAACCCCGAGTGGGAGTGGGAGATCGGGGCCGGCTTCCCAGCAGGAACGAAGTGAAGAGAGTGGAGTTCCCGGTGTAACACACGGAGCGGAGCAGGAAGGAGACAGGGGAAGGAGATCGGGGCAGGACGTCCTGCCGGAAGAGGCGGAGAGTAGTACAGGGAGTAGTGTAAGTGTCAAGAGGAAGGTCAGGGGTAGCGAACGCGCGCCAAGTTCAAATGTGGAGACGCGCGGAAATGGAGAGAGCCCGGAGGAGGAGCCTGGCCCCAAAGCACGAAGGAGGGGGGAACAGGCATCTGAGGAATCCGCTTCAGGAGAGAGCAGGAGGGAAGGAACCCAGGGGGGCAGAAAGACCCTGCGGAAAAGGAAAGACAGGAAGAGGTGGACTAGCACAAGCCTCTTAAGCTGGTGTAGGGGCGGGACCGATTCAGAGGGGACTTCAAATGTCTAGGCTGAGAGACGCGGGGCTGCGCGCCTCGGTTGTGGAACCAATAATGAACTGCAATAAACATCCTTGTATATAAGAAGAACCCGGCGTTGGTCTTTTGTGAGCTGAGACCTGAGGCAGCCCTGACAGAACCCAAAACACCTTTTTCCCGCCGCCAGGAGGAAGTGAGGGAGAGACGGACATGGACGTTTTCGGGGACGACCCTGGTTTCAAGCACGGCGGCACAGAGATGGAAGCGGAGGTGACCGTCGTCGACGGGAGCAGGGAGGAAGACCCGGGAGCCTTCAGATGGAGGCCCGCCACGGGAAGCGAACGATATCCGACGTTCGTCCCTTTGCAACAGCAGCACCCAGCTCCAGCACCGGAAGGAGGGGAGGGGGGAATGGGGGGCTTCGAGGGGGGGTGGATGTCAGGGGTTTAGGAGCAGAGGCAAGGGCAAGGGAGGAAACAGAGAGCGAAGGGGAGGAGGCAGAAGAAAAGATGAGTGATGACGACGACCCGAGATCTCCGAGTCTTTCCAGTGAATCAGAGGATTCACAGAAAGGAGCACCAGTGGCCAGGGCAAGGGGAGAGTTTAGGGGGGCACCCCAGGAAGATAGAGCCAGAGGGGACTCAGAGGAGAGCAGTTGGAAATCGGGACCAGCGTCACCGCTAGGGAGCAGGGAGGAGGAAGGGAGCCAGGGGGCAAGCGCTGGCAGCTCACCACAGGAGGGAGGGCATGAGTCAGGAGTGGCCACACCTCCATCGGGGAGCGAAGAAACGGTTAAGCGGAAAGTGGAAGGTTGGGCGCGCGCGCCAAGTTCAAATGCAGAGGAAGGCGGCGCAGTAAGCAGCCCGGAAAGGGAGCCAGGTCCTAAAGCCCGGCGCAAGGAGGCAGGAGGGTCCGGGTCAGCGTCAGAAGAATCCCGGAAGGAAGAAACCCCGGGGGGCAGAGGGACCCAGAGGAGAACAGTCAGGCGGAAAAGGTGGAGCAGGGCTAGGATATTAAGTTGGTGCACAAGGGGCGGAGAATCAGACGGAGCTTCGCCGATCTAGCTACTAGACGTAGAGTTGCACGCAGCAGCTTGAGAATGGAAACTGTAACTCAATAAAGACTTTTACTTAATGATCGCTGGCTGGCGTGATCCTCTGTGAGCTAGGATCTTCGAGCAGCTCTGACAGTAAGCTCCGTCTCGCAAGTGTGGGCATCTACAGCCTCGAGGAGGGGAGAGAAGCAGGTGCCTACCAGCGAGCTCACGAATGGCAGCCGACATGACGGCTGAGCAGCAGATAGCGGAACTCAGAAAAGCAGTGTCACAACTGAATGCCGAGGCTCTCGCATCCCGGAAGAGAGAGGAGGAGGCAGCTGCCGCCTGCAGGGATCTCCAAGTCAGGTTAGACGTGCTTACAAAGCAGACACCCAGACAGGAGGGAATTGGGTTGGCGAGACGAACAGGCGGTCTGGTCTCTCACTTCGATGGGAACCTGCAACAGTATCCCAACTTTAGAGCAGATGTACTGTGCGCACTGCAACTGCTGAATAAAGACTTTAGAGATGAGCAAGAGAAGGTGGGATTCATCATGTCCCATTTGCATGGGGATGCTAAAGCATGGCTGCGCAATCTATGGAGAGATAAGGATCCGGCGCTCCAAGATGCGGATGCCTTTATTAAAGCGATGGATGGGTGTTTTTTATCAAGCATTGACGTGGATCTTGCCCGGAAGGAGGTGCATGGACTAAGGCAAGGGAGGGCCAGCGTAAGGCAATATCATGCCCGCTTTTTCGCTTTGGTCAGTGCCCTGGAATGGGACAGAGATTCGGCCCCTGTGAGAGACCTCTTTTGGGAGGGGCTGCACAGCTCGATTAAAGATGAAATCGCGAGGGGGGAGAGACCCCGGACCACCCAGGAGGTCGTTCAGAGGGCACTGGCAGTGGGGGTGCGGCTGGAAGAACGTCCGTGGAGCAGGGACGAAGGGCGTAGAGGGCGCGAACCAGCCAGGGGCCCCTCCTTCCTTCCCAGAGACGCAGCGCGGGTGCAATCCACGCCTCCACCAGGAGGAGGAGCGGAACCTATGGAGGTTGGAGGTGCAAGGGCTCAGTCAGCAACCAGAGCCCTAGCACCGGCAGCAGTGAAAGCGAAGCCTCCTAGAGGGAACAGGAAGTGTTACGTCTGTGAGGAGCCAGGGCACATGGCGAAAGAGTGTCCCCAGAGGCCCCACAAGCTCACTGCAGCCTCAGCAATGGTGACTGCAGCGACGCAGCAAGGTGGACCACAGCAGGGAAACGACGCAGTCTGGCTGGAGGAAGAGGCACTGGGGCCCAGCCAGACGTGTTAGTGACGCAGTCCCCAGAGATTTTACAGCCCGTGAACCCCCTCCCGCCCAAACCAGTAGTGAGGCTCACCGCATCTCTCCAGCTGCCCAATGGCATCACCATGGACGTGCCAATCACCGTGGACTTGGGCAGCAATGCGGACTTTATAGGGCAGGACTTTGTCGACAAACACGCTATACAGTTGCTGCCGGCCACACTGCCCCTGCAGGTTGTCACGGTGGATGGCAGGGAGCTGCTAGGGGGGCAAGTGGTGAAGCAGACGCCACCGATGGTGATGCGACTTGGGAATCACAAAGAAGTCATCAGCTTCAATGTCACTCAACTATCGGATACGCCCATTGTATTGGGAATGAGTTGGCTGGACAAGCACAGCCCAACGCTGGCTTGGTACCAGAGGCAGCTGATCTTCGGCTCTTCCTTTTGTGCTGAACACTGCATCGTGCCCCGGCAGGAAGGAGAGGAAGAGGAGTCACAGCTGCTGCTAAGCACGCTGCAAGCGATTCCCCACAAGTACGCAGAATTTTTGGAAGCTTTCTGCGAAAAGGAGGCGGACAGACTACCCCCTCACAGACCATATGACTGCAAAATTGACCTGCTGCCGGGGGCGGCGCTGCCTAAAGGGAAACTGTATTCCATGTCAGAGGACGAACTGCAAGAACTCAAGGAGTTCATAGATCATAATTTGGAGCGCGGTTTCATCCGAGAGTCCAAGGCAGCGGGGGGCAGTCCTGTATTCTTTGTTAAAAAGCGAGACACGCCCCAAAAAAGACTGGTCGTGGACTATCGCATTTTAAACAGTGGGACCAAGCCATCGGACTTCCCCATGCCCCGAATCGACGACCTCCTAGCGAAGGTGCGGAAGGGAAAAGTGTTCACCAAGTTGGACCTGCGAGGGGCGTACAACCTCATTCGCATGCGGGAAGGAGATGAGTGGAAGACGGCCATGTTCACGCCACTGGGGACCTACGAATATAGAGTTATGCCTTTTGGATTGCAAAATGGCTCCCACGTTTTTCAAGCTTTCATGCATCACGTGTTGGCGGGACTTCTCTACAAGACGTGCGTCTGTTTCTTAGATGACATCCTGATCTTTTCGGAATCGCAGCAGGAGCATGACGGGCACGTCAAGGAAGTGCTGAGCAGGCTAAAGCAACATAGGCTCTACGCCAAGCTGGAGAAGTGCCAATTTGACGTGACGGAGGTGGACTTTCTGGGCTACAAGCTGTCTGACAAGGGGCTCGCCATGGACAGCGCCAAGGTTCGAGCGGTGTTGGATTGGAAGAGTCCACGCAACCGGAAGGAGGTCCAACGGTTTGTCGGCTTCGCGAACTTCTATCGCAAGTTTATCAAAGGCTTCGCTATGCTGACAGCGGCCATCACAGACACGCTTAGCTCCAAGAAAAAGAAGTTCGTTTGGACAGAGCAGGCGGAGCAGTCCTTTCAGGCACTCAAGCGTCTCTTCGCGTCGGAAGAGCAGCTGCTTCATGTCAACCCCAGCAGGCCGATGAGGGTGGAGACAGACGCCTCGGACAGAGCCGTGGGGGCGGTCCTGCTGCAGAAGGACCAGCAGGGGGTGTGGCGACCGGGAGCGTTTTACTCCAGGAAGCTCAGCAAGTCCGAGCAGAACTACACCATCTGGGACAGGGAGTTGCTGGCCATTCATGCAGCGTTCAAAGCGTGGAGGCACTTCCTGATCGGCGCCAAGCACACGGTGCAGGTTTGCACGGACCACAAGAATCTGGAGCACTGGCGCACGGCACAGTTCCTAAACCAGAGGCAGATACGTTGGGCTGAGTTCTTTGCGAACTTCGACTTCCGCATAGAGTATGTCCCGGGGGACACTAACATCATGGCGGACGCCCTCTCCCGTAAGCCACAGTATCTGGAGGACGCAACGCCAGCGGCCGCCATGCACATCTTCGCACCAACAGTGTGGGCGTGCGCCGCGGCCACCGTGGACCTGGAGGCGGTGCGACGAGCGTTGCAGGATGACTCCTTCGCGCAAGCAAAGATGGCAGAGGTGCAAAGGGGCAAGGCTGCGGCCGACGGTTTCCAGCTACGAGATGGATTGCTCATCCGTAAAGGGGCCATCTACGTGCCGGGAGACGACCTTCGCGCCAAGGTGCTGCAGCAGCTGCACGACGCACCCACGGCCGGGCACTTTGGCAAGGAGAAGACGGTGGAATTAGTAGCCAGGGATTTCTGGTGGCCTGGAATGAGAGGGGAGGTCGCAGACTACGTGGCGAGGTGTGACACCTGCCAGAGGGCCAAGCCAGTGCACAGACCGCCGGCCGGACTGTTGGAACCGCTGCAAACTCCGGTCGAACCATGGGAGAGGGTGGCCCTGGACTTTGTCACAGATCTGCCCAGCTCGAGAGGCAAGACGGCAGTGCTGGTGGTGGTGGACCTGTTTTCCAAGATGGCACATTTCATTCCGTGTGCGAAGGTGGCCACGGCGGAGCAAACCGCCAAACTGTTCATAGACCACGTGTTCAAGGTTCACGGTCTGCCACGGTCTATTCTGTCCGACCGGGGGCGGCAGTTCATCTCGAATTTCTGGCAGAAGCTGATGGGCTTCCTGAACGTCAAGATCAACCTGGCGTCGGCGAGACACCCGCAGACCAACGGACAAGCGGAGCGGGTCAATGCCATCATGCAGCAGTACCTGAGATGTTATGCAAATCAACAGCCTGCGACGTGGGTGGATTACCTGCCGCTTGCCGAGTTCGCCTACAACAACACGAAGCACGTGTCCACGGGGGTCACGCCGTTCTTCGCCAACAATGGGAGGCACCCCAGAACCTTCCCGGGACTGGAAAGAATGGGGGAGGGGGAGCCGCAGACAGCAGATGCGTTCGCGTCGGAGCTGCAGGAAGTCCACGATCAGCTGAGGCGCCACCTGGAGCTGGCCAAACACGCATACAAGGTACAAGCGGACAAGCACAGAAGGGTTGGCGAAGAGCTCCACGTGGGAGACTGGGTCTGGTTAGCAGCCCACGCAGTGCCGGCCAGGTCGTTGGCCAAGAAGAAACTAGGGCATAAACAACTGGGGCCCTACCAAGTCGAAGAGCAGGTCAACCCGGTAGCTTTCAGACTGGCACTTCCGGAGGGTTCCAGAATGCATCCGGTGTTCCACAGATCGGTGCTCACTCCCTACAAGGCACCGCACAGGTTCCAGGAACCCGGAGCGGCGCCGAGTCCGGTCAGAGACAGAACAGGGCACGCGGGAGTGGCACAGAAGGAGCGCATCAACGAAGTCACGGAGATTTTGGACTCCAGATGGGGGGAAGAGGGGGTAGAATACTTTCTCGCCAAGGAGGGCACCCCGGCCAGTGCGAACAGCTGGGTGCCGGGCTACGCCTTGGACGAACCTCTACTCAAAGACGAGTTTCACGCCCTCTTCCCACATAGACCAATGCCAGCAGACTTTTTCGACGACTGGCTTTTCACGCCCACGCTTTCGGCCAGCACTTTCCGGGGGTTCGACTCGGACGAGGACCCGACACAAGACGTCCGTTCCCCGGAGGGGTCACCCTCGGGATCTGCATCAGAACCCTCGTATTGGTGGGACGATAAACCAGAGGAGCAGTTCCGCAGAAAGTGGCTGGAATGCCCAGGACGAGCAACGCCGCCAGGAGGAAGTGAGGGAGAGACGGACATGGACGTTTTCGGGGACGACCCTGGTTTCGAGCACGGCGGCACAGAGATGGAAGCGGAGGTGACCATCGTCGACGGGAGCAGGGAGGAAGACCCGGGAGCCTTCAGATGGAGGCCCGCCACGGGAAGCGAACGATATCCGACGTTCGTCCCTTTGCAACAGCAGCACCCAGCTCCAGCACCGGAAGGAGGGGAGGGGGGAATGGGGGGCTTCGAGGGGGGGTGGAGGTCAGGGGTTTAGGAGCAGAGGCAAGGGCAAGGAAGGAAACAGAGAGCGAAGGGGAGGAGGCAGAAGAAAAGATGAGTGATGACGACGACCCGAGATCTCCGAGTCTTTCCAGTGAATCAGAGGATTCACAGAAAGGAGCACCAGTGGCCAGGGCAAGGGGGGAGTTTAGGGGGGCACCCCAGGAAGATAGAGCCAGAGGGGACTCAGAGGAGAGCAGTTGGAAATCGGGACCAGCGTCACCGCTAGGGAGCAGGGAGGAGGAAGGGAGCCAGGGGGCAAGCGCTGGCAGCTCACCACAGGAGGGAGGGCATGAGTCAGGAGTGGCCACACCTCCATCGGGGAGCGAAGAAACGGTTAAGCGGAAAGTGGAAGGTTGGGCGCGCGCGCCAAGTTCAAATGCAGAGGAAGGCGGCGCAGTAAGCAGCCCGGAAAGGGAGCCAGGTCCTAAAGCCCGGCGCAAGGAGGCAGGAGGGTCCGGGTCAGCGTCAGAAGAATCCCGGAAGGAAGAAACCCCGGGGGGCAGAGGGACCCAGAGGAGAACAGTCAGGCGGAAAAGGTGGAGCAGGGCTAGGATATTAAGTTGGTGCACAAGGGGCGGAGAATCAGACGGAGCTTCGCCGATCTAGCTACTAGACGTAGAGTTGCACGCAGCAGCTTGAGAATGGAAACTGTAACTCAATAAAGACTTTTACTTAATGATCGCTGGCTGGCGTGATCCTCTGTGAGCTAGGATCTTCGAGCAGCTCTGACAGTAAGCTCCGTCTCGCAAGTGTGGGCATCTACAGCCTCGAGGAGGGGAGAGAAGCAGGTGCCTACCAGCGAGCTCACGAACGGCAGCCGACATGACGGCTGAGCAGCAGATAGCGGAACTCAGAAAAGCAGTGTCACAACTGAATGCCGAGGCTCTCGCATCCCGGAAGAGAGAGGAGGAGGCAGCTGCCGCCTGCAGGGATCTCCAAGTCAGGTTAGACGTGCTTACAAAGCAGACACCCAGACAGGAGGGAATTGGGTTGGCGAGACGAACAGGCGGTCTGGTCTCTCACTTCGATGGGAACCTGCAACAGTATCCCAACTTTAGAGCAGATGTACTGTGCGCACTGCAACTGCTGAATAAAGACTTTAGAGATGAGCAAGAGAAGGTGGGATTCATCATGTCCCATTTGCATGGGGATGCTAAAGCATGGCTGCGCAATCTATGGAGAGATAAGGATCCGGCGCTCCAAGATGCGGATGCCTTTATTAAAGCGATGGATGGGTGTTTTTTATCAAGCATTGACGTGGATCTTGCCCGGAAGGAGGTGCATGGACTAAGGCAAGGGAGGGCCAGCGTAAGGCAATATCATGCCCGCTTTTTCGCTTTGGTCAGTGCCCTGGAATGGGACAGAGATTCGGCCCCTGTGAGAGACCTCTTTTGGGAGGGGCTGCACAGCTCGATTAAAGATGAAATCGCGAGGGGGGAGAGACCCCGGACCACCCAGGAGGTCGTTCAGAGGGCACTGGCAGTGGGGGTGCGGCTGGAAGAACGTCCGTGGAGCAGGGACGAAGGGCGTAGAGGGCGCGAACCAGCCAGGGGCCCCTCCTTCCTTCCCAGAGACGCAGCGCGGGTGCAATCCACGCCTCCACCAGGAGGAGGAGCGGAACCTATGGAGGTTGGAGGTGCAAGGGCTCAGTCAGCAACCAGAGCCCTAGCACCGGCAGCAGTGAAAGCGAAGCCTCCTAGAGGGAACAGGAAGTGTTACGTCTGTGAGGAGCCAGGGCACATGGCGAAAGAGTGTCCCCAGAGGCCCCACAAGCTCACTGCAGCCTCAGCAATGGTGACTGCAGCGACGCAGCAAGGTGGACCACAGCAGGGAAACGACGCAGTCTGGCTGGAGGAAGAGGCACTGGGGCCCAGCCAGACGTGTTAGTGACGCAGTCCCCAGAGATTTTACAGCCCGTGAACCCCCTCCCGCCCAAACCAGTAGTGAGGCTCACCGCATCTCTCCAGCTGCCCAATGGCATCACCATGGACGTGCCAATCACCGTGGACTCGGGCAGCAATGCGGACTTTATAGGGCAGGACTTTGTCGACAAACACGCTATACAGTTGCTGCCGGCCACACTGCCCCTGCAGGTTGTCACGGTGGATGGCAGGGAGCTGCTAGGGGGGCAAGTGGTGAAGCAGACGCCACCGATGGTGATGCGACTTGGGAATCACAAAGAAGTCATCAGCTTCAATGTCACTCAACTATCGGATACGCCCATTGTATTGGGAATGAGTTGGCTGGACAAGCACAGCCCAACGCTGGCTTGGTACCAGAGGCAGCTGATCTTCGGCTCTTCCTTTTGTGCTGAACACTGCATCGTGCCCCGGCAGGAAGGAGAGGAAGAGGAGTCACAGCTGCTGCTAAGCACGCTGCAAGCGATTCCCCACAAGTACGCAGAATTTTTGGAAGCTTTCTGCGAAAAGGAGGCGGACAGACTACCCCCTCACAGACCATATGACTGCAAAATTGACCTGCTGCCGGGGGCGGCGCTGCCTAAAGGGAAACTGTATTCCATGTCAGAGGACGAACTGCAAGAACTCAAGGAGTTCATAGATCATAATTTGGAGCGCGGTTTCATCCGAGAGTCCAAGGCAGCGGGGGGCAGTCCTGTATTCTTTGTTAAAAAGCGAGACACGCCCCAAAAAAGACTGGTCGTGGACTATCGCATTTTAAACAGTGGGACCAAGCCATCGGACTTCCCCATGCCCCGAATCGACGACCTCCTAGCGAAGGTGCGGAAGGGAAAAGTGTTCACCAAGTTGGACCTGCGAGGGGCGTACAACCTCATTCGCATGCGGGAAGGAGATGAGTGGAAGACGGCCATGTTCACGCCACTGGGGACCTACGAATATAGAGTTATGCCTTTTGGATTGCAAAATGGCTCCCACGTTTTTCAAGCTTTCATGCATCACGTGTTGGCGGGACTTCTCTACAAGACGTGCGTCTGTTTCTTAGATGACATCCTGATCTTTTCGGAATCGCAGCAGGAGCATGACGGGCACGTCAAGGAAGTGCTGAGCAGGCTAAAGCAACATAGGCTCTACGCCAAGCTGGAGAAGTGCCAATTTGACGTGACGGAGGTGGACTTTCTGGGCTACAAGCTGTCTGACAAGGGGCTCGCCATGGACAGCGCCAAGGTTCGAGCGGTGTTGGATTGGAAGAGTCCACGCAACCGGAAGGAGGTCCAACGGTTTGTCGGCTTCGCGAACTTCTATCGCAAGTTTATCAAAGGCTTCGCTATGCTGACAGCGGCCATCACAGACACGCTTAGCTCCAAGAAAAAGAAGTTCGTTTGGACAGAGCAGGCGGAGCAGTCCTTTCAGGCACTCAAGCGTCTCTTCGCGTCGGAAGAGCAGCTGCTTCATGTCAACCCCAGCAGGCCGATGAGGGTGGAGACAGACGCCTCGGACAGAGCCGTGGGGGCGGTCCTGCTGCAGAAGGACCAGCAGGGGGTGTGGCGACCGGGAGCGTTTTACTCCAGGAAGCTCAGCAAGTCCGAGCAGAACTACACCATCTGGGACAGGGAGTTGCTGGCCATTCATGCAGCGTTCAAAGCGTGGAGGCACTTCCTGATCGGCGCCAAGCACACGGTGCAGGTTTGCACGGACCACAAGAATCTGGAGCACTGGCGCACGGCACAGTTCCTAAACCAGAGGCAGATACGTTGGGCTGAGTTCTTTGCGAACTTCGACTTCCGCATAGAGTATGTCCCGGGGGACACTAACATCATGGCGGACGCCCTCTCCCGTAAGCCACAGTATCTGGAGGACGCAACGCCAGCGGCCGCCATGCACATCTTCGCACCAACAGTGTGGGCGTGCGCCGCGGCCACCGTGGACCTGGAGGTGGTGCGACGAGCGTTGCAGGATGACTCCTTCGCGCAAGCAAAGATGGCAGAGGTGCAAAGGGGCAAGGCTGCGGCCGACGGTTTCCAGCTACGAGATGGATTGCTCATCCGTAAAGGGGCCATCTACGTGCCGGGAGACGACCTTCGCGCCAAGGTGCTGCAGCAGCTGCACGACGCACCCACGGCCGGGCACTTTGGCAAGGAGAAGACGGTGGAATTAGTAGCCAGGGATTTCTGGTGGCCTGGAATGAGAGGGGAGGTCGCAGACTACGTGGCGAGGTGTGACACCTGCCAGAGGGCCAAGCCAGTGCACAGACCGCCGGCCGGACTGTTGGAACCGCTGCAAACTCCGGTCGAACCATGGGAGAGGGTGGCCCTGGACTTTGTCACAGATCTGCCCAGCTCGAGAGGCAAGACGGCAGTGCTGGTGGTGGTGGACCTGTTTTCCAAGATGGCACATTTCATTCCGTGTGCGAAGGTGGCCACGGCGGAGCAAACCGCCAAACTGTTCATAGACCACGTGTTCAAGGTTCACGGTCTGCCACGGTCTATTCTGTCCGACCGGGGGCGGCAGTTCATCTCGAATTTCTGGCAGAAGCTGATGGGCTTCCTGAACGTCAAGATCAACCTGGCGTCGGCGAGACACCCGCAGACCAACGGACAAGCGGAGCGGGTCAATGCCATCATGCAGCAGTACCTGAGATGTTATGCAAATCAACAGCCTGCGACGTGGGTGGATTACCTGCCGCTTGCCGAGTTCGCCTACAACAACACGAAGCACGTGTCCACGGGGGTCACGCCGTTCTTCGCCAACAATGGGAGGCACCCCAGAACCTTCCCGGGACTGGAAAGAATGGGGGAGGGGGAGCCGCAGACAGCAGATGCGTTCGCGTCGGAGCTGCAGGAAGTCCACGATCAGCTGAGGCGCCACCTGGAGCTGGCCAAACACGCATACAAGGTACAAGCGGACAAGCACAGAAGGGTTGGCGAAGAGCTCCACGTGGGAGACTGGGTCTGGTTAGCAGCCCACGCAGTGCCGGCCAGGTCGTTGGCCAAGAAGAAACTAGGGCATAAACAACTGGGGCCCTACCAAGTCGAAGAGCAGGTCAACCCGGTAGCTTTCAGACTGGCACTTCCGGAGGGTTCCAGAATGCATCCGGTGTTCCACAGATCGGTGCTCACTCCCTACAAGGCACCGCACAGGTTCCAGGAACCCGGAGCGGCGCCGAGTCCGGTCAGAGACAGAACAGGGCACGCGGGAGTGGCACAGAAGGAGCGCATCAACGAAGTCACGGAGATTTTGGACTCCAGATGGGGGGAAGAGGGGGTAGAATACTTTCTCGCCAAGGAGGGCACCCCGGCCAGTGCGAACAGCTGGGTGCCGGGCTACGCCTTGGACGAACCTCTACTCAAAGACGAGTTTCACGCCCTCTTCCCACATAGACCAATGCCAGCAGACTTTTTCGACGACTGGCTTTTCACGCCCACGCTTTCGGCCAGCACTTTCCGGGGGTTCGACTCGGACGAGGACCCGACACAAGACGTCCGTTCCCCGGAGGGGTCACCCTCGGGATCTGCATCAGAACCCTCGTATTGGTGGGACGATAAACCAGAGGAGCAGTTCCGCAGAAAGTGGCTGGAATGCCCAGGACGAGCAACGCCGCCAGGAGGAAGTGAGGGAGAGACGGACATGGACGTTTTCGGGGACGACCCTGGTTTCGAGCACGGCGGCACAGAGATGGAAGCGGAGGTGACCGTCGTCGACGGGAGCAGGGAGGAAGACCCGGGAGCCTTCAGATGGAGGCCCGCCACGGGAAGCGAACGATATCCGACGTTCGTCCCTTTGCAACAGCAGCACCCAGCTCCAGCACCGGAAGGAGGGGAGGGGGGAATGGGGGGCTTCGAGGGGGGGTGGAGGTCAGGGGTTTAGGAGCAGAGGCAAGGGCAAGGAAGGAAACAGAGAGCGAAGGGGAGGAGGCAGAAGAAAAGATGAGTGATGACGACGACCCGAGATCTCCGAGTCTTTCCAGTGAATCAGAGGATTCACAGAAAGGAGCACCAGTGGCCAGGGCAAGGGGGGAGTTTAGGGGGGCACCCCAGGAAGATAGAGCCAGAGGGGACTCAGAGGAGAGCAGTTGGAAATCGGGACCAGCGTCACCGCTAGGGAGCAGGGAGGAGGAAGGGAGCCAGGGGGCAAGCGCTGGCAGCTCACCACAGGAGGGAGGGCATGAGTCAGGAGTGGCCACACCTCCATCGGGGAGCGAAGAAACGGTTAAGCGGAAAGTGGAAGGTTGGGCGCGCGCGCCAAGTTCAAATGCAGAGGAAGGCGGCGCAGTAAGCAGCCCGGAAAGGGAGCCAGGTCCTAAAGCCCGGCGCAAGGAGGCAGGAGGGTCCGGGTCAGCGTCAGAAGAATCCCGGAAGGAAGAAACCCCGGGGGGCAGAGGGACCCAGAGGAGAACAGTCAGGCGGAAAAGGTGGAGCAGGGCTAGGATATTAAGTTGGTGCACAAGGGGCGGAGACTCAGACGGAGCTTCGCCGATCTAGCCATTAGACGTAGAGTTGCACGCAGCAGCTTGAGAATGGAAACTGTAACTCAATAAAGACTTTTACTTAATGATCGCTGGCTGGCGTGATCCTCTGTGAGCTAGGATCTTCGAGCAGCTCTGACAACACCAAAAAACACAACTTGAAATAAGTGCAATCCAAGATTCTTCTTTCTACGTAGTTGGAAACAAAACAACCTGTCTGGCTTTGTGAGGCTTAGTACACTTCGCTTTGCTATTTGTGGGTGAATGAACACCGAAAGAGCAATCGAAGTTTATTCGTCCTTTTTTTATTGAGATGTTACCATATGTTTACCTATGCTTGATTTGGGCTGGTAACAAACATGTCACTGCGATTTTTGGGTGAATGTGCATTCTAACCCCAAAACACCAAGTTGAAACAAGCCCAATCAGAGCTTTATCATCTTTTTATGTAGATGGAACCCAAAATACCTTTTTGCTTTGGTTTTGGTGTGATTCTGGCGCACACCCAAATAACACCATGCGAATTGAAAAAAGCCCAATCAAAGCTTATTCGTCTGCTTTCTACGCAGATGGAAGCGAAAAGATGGTGTTGTGTTATTTTGGTCTCATTGCACACACTTTGCGATTTCTGTGTCAATGTGCATTAAGAGCTAAGAACACGACATGAAGTAAGCGCAATCCAAAATTATTCTATCTATGTAGCTCACACCCAAAACAACCTTTTTGGCTTTGTTTAAGGTTCTTACACTTTACTTTGCTTTGTGGGTGAATCAACACCGAAAGGGCAATCGAAGCCTATTTGTCCTTTTTCTATTGAGATGTTACCACATGTTTACCTATGCTTCATTTGGGCTGGTAACAAACATGTCAGCGATTTTTGGTTGAATGTGCATTCTAACCCCAAAAAGAGCAACTTGAAATAAGCCCAATAGGAGCTTTATCATCTTCTTTTTATGTAGATGGAACCAAAAACACCTTTTTGATTTGTTTGGTGTGATTCTGGCGCACACCCAAATAACACCATGCGAATTGAAAAAAGCCCAATCAAAGCTTATTCGTCTGCTTTCTACGCAGATGGAAGCGAAAAGATGGTTTTGTGTTATTTTGGTCTCATTGCACACACTTTGCGATTTTCTGTGTCAAAGTGCATTAAACAGCAAAGAACACGACATGAAGTAAGCGCAATCCAAGATTTTTCTTTCTATGTAGCTCGCACCCAAAACAACCTTTTTGGCTTTTTTAGGGTTCTTACACTTTACTTTGCTATTTGTGGGTGAATGAACACCGAAAGGGCAATCGAAGCTTATTCGTCCTTTTTCTATTGAGATGTTACCATATGTTTACCTATGCTTGATTTGGGCTGGTAACAAACATGTCTGCGATTTTTGGGTGAATGTGCATTGTAACCCCAAAAACAGCAACTTGAAATAAGCCCAATAGGAGCTTTATCATCTGCTTTTTATGTAGATGGAACCCAGAACACCTTTTTGCTTTGGTTGTGGTGTGATTCTGGCACACACCCAAATAATACCATGCGAATTGAAAAAAGCCCAATCAAAGCTTATTCGTCTGCTTTCTACGCAGATGGAAGCGAAAAGATGGTTTTGTGTTATTTTGGTCTCATTGCACACACTTTGCGATTTTCTGTGTCAAAGTGCATTAACAGCAAAGAACACGACGTGAAGTAAGCGCAATACAAGATTCTTTTTTCTACCTAGTTCGAAACCAAAACAACCTGTTTGGCTTTCTTTAGTCTTATAACCCCGCTTTGCTATTTCAGGGTGAATGAACACCGAAAGAGAAATCGAAGCTTATTCATCCTTTTTCTATTGAGATGGAACCAAGACAACTTTGCTTGATTTGGGCTGATAACAAACATGTCACTCTGCGATTTTCGGTTGAATTTACATTCTAACACCAAAAACACCAATTTGAAATTGTCAGGGGTTCAGAAGCAGAGACGCAGAGAAGGGAGGAGACAGAGAGCGAGGGGGAGGAATACGAAGGAAAGATGAGTGGGGATGACGAACCGAGATCGCCGAGCTTATCCAGTGAGTCCGAGGATTCCCAGAAGGGAGCGCCAGCAGTCAGAGCAAGGGGGGAAAGCAGGGGGACACCCCAGGAAGAAGGGTCCAGAGAGGAATCAGAGAGCAGCAGTTGGAGATCGGGACCCACGTACCCAGACGGGAACAGCGGGGAGAAAGGGGACCAGATATCGGGTTCCGGAGGCTTTCAGAAGGAGGGAGGGCATGAGTCAGGAGTAGTCACGCCCACCTCGGGGAGCGACGAAACGATCAAGAGGAAGGTTGAGAGTTGGGCGCGCGCGCCAAGTTCAAATGTAGCGGAAGCTGGCGCAGTAAGCAGCCCAGAGAGTGAACCAGGTCCCAAAGCCCGCCGCAAGGAGGCGGAAGGGTCAGGGGGGTCCGCGTCAGAAGAGAGTAGGAAAAAGGAGACCCCGGGGGGCAGAAGGACCCAGAGACGGAGGGAAAGGCGCAGGAGGTGGAGCAAGGCTAGGGTATTAAGCTGGTGTGCTAGAGGCGGAGACTCAGACGGGTCTTCGCCGGTCTGACCTAGAAGAAGTAGGGCTGCATATCGCAGTTTGGAAATGGAAGCTGTAATCCAATAAAGACTCTTTTAACCTGAACGCTGGCTAACGTGGTCCTATGTGAGCTGGGACTGAGTGGCAGCCCTGACAGTAAGACCCGTCTCTGTTAAGCTTCGGACACCTGATACCTCGCAGCGGAGGCAGAAGCAGCGAGAGGAGGAAATTGGTGTTTGGGAGTGAGCTCACAACGGTTGGCAGAGATGACGGAAGCAGAGAAAATTTTAGCGCTGCAACAGGCAGTGACCCAATTGAACGCGGAGGTACAGGCATCCAAGAAAAGGGAGGAGGATGCGGCAGCCGCCTACAGAGATCTCCACGCCAGGTTTGAAGCATTGGTTAAGCATGGGCAGCCAGGACCCAGACCGGAGGGGGTTGGGTTGGCACGGAGAGCAGGAGGGCTTGTGGCTCACTTCGATGGGAATTTACAACAGTACCCCAATTTTCGAGCAGACGTAATGTGCGCACTGCAACTGCTGGCGAAAGACTTTAGGGATGAGGAAGAGAAAGTGGGGTTTATACTATCCCATTTGCATGGGGATGCTAAAGCGTGGCTACGCAATTTGTGGAGGGATAAAGATCCGGCGCTTCAGAATGCAGATGCCTTTATCAAAGCGATGGATGCGTGCTTTTTATCTACCATTGACGTGGATCTTGCCCGACGGGAGATTCATGGACTGAAACAAGGGAGGGCGAGCGTACGCCAGTATCACGCCCGCTTTTTTGCGCTGGTCAGTGCCTTGGAATGGGACCGGGATTCGCCCCCAGTCAGAGACCTCTTCTGGGAGGGATTAAGCAGTGCTGTTAAAGACGAAATTGCGAGGGGGGAGAGGCCCCGGAGCACGCAGGAGGTGGTCCAAAGGGCGCTGACTGTGGGGGTGAGGCTGGAAGAACGTCCGTGGTGCAGAGACGAAGGACGTGGAGGGCGCGAAGCAGCGAGAAGTTTCTCTTTCGTTCCCAGGGACGCTACGCGTGCGCAATCTACACCTCCGCCAGGAGGGGGAGTGGAACCTATGGAGGTGGGAGGAGCCAGGGCTCAGTCAGCTACCAGAGCCCCTGCACCGGCGGCAGTCAAGACTAAACCTCCTAGAGGGACCAGGAAGTGTTATATATGCGACAGCTCTCAACACTTGGCGAAAGAGTGTCCCCAGAGGAGCTCCAAGCACACTGCAGCCTCCGCAACGGTGAAAGCGGCCACGCAACACAGCGAACACCAGCAGGGAAACGACGATGTCTGGCTGGAGACAGAGGCACTGGGGCCCAGCCAGACGCATCACTGAAGCAGTCCCCAGCGATCTTGCAACCCACAGACCCCCTCCCACCCAAACCAGTAGTGCAACTCACAGCATCTCTCCAGCTGCCCGATGGCGTCACTATCGAAGTCCCGCTTTCTGTGGATTCTGGAAGCAACGCAGACTTTATAGCACAGGATTTTGTGGAGCAGCACGCTATACAGCTATTGCCGGCCACTCTGCCCCTGCAAGTCGTCACAGTGGATGGCAGAGAGTTGCTGGGGGGGCAGGTGGTGAAGCAAACGCCGCCAATGGTGATGCGCCTTGGCAACCACAGGGAAGTCATCAGTTTTAACGTCACACGACTGTCGGACACACCCATTGTGTTGGGCATGAGTTGGCTGGACAGGCACAGTCCGACACTGGCTTGGTACCAGCGACAGCTGATCTTCGGCTCCTCTTACTGCGCAGAACACTGCATCCTGCCCGGACAGGAGGCAGAGGAGGAGGAATCACAACTGCAGTTGGGAACGTTGCAAGCAGTCCCCCACAAATACGCAGACTTTCTGGAGGTCTTCTGCGAGAAGGAGGCAGACAAGTTACCACCGCACAGGCAATATGACTGCAAGATTGACCTCCTACCAGGGGCGACGCTACCGAAGGGGAGGCTGTATTCCATGTCTGAGGATGAACTACAGGAACTCAAACAGTTCATAGATCACAATTTGGAGCGCGGTTTCATCCGGGAGTCCAGGGCAGTAGGGGGCAGTCCTGTTTTCTTTGTGAAGAAGAAGGACACGCCCCAAAAGAGGCTGGTGGTGGATTTTCGCCTCTTGAACAAGATGACCAAGCCCTCTGATTTCCCCATGCCCAGGATTGACGACCTACTGGCGACGGTGCGCAAGGGACGCGTGTTTACCAAGTTGGACCTGCGAGGGGCGTACAATCTCATCCGCATGAGGGAGGGCGATGAGTGGAAGACAGCCATGTTCACGCCTCTGGGCACCTACGAGTACAGAGTGATGCCGTTTGGATTGCAAAACGGTTCTCACTGTTTTCAAGCTTTCATGCATCATGTGTTGGCGGGACTCCTCTACAAGAAGTGCGTCTGCTTTCTGGATGACATCCTGATATTCTCCGAGTCGCAGCAAGCGCATGACCAAGACGTTCGGGAGGTGCTGGAGAGGTTGCAGCAGCATAGACTGTACGCCAAACTGGAGAAGTGCCAGTTCGACACGACGGAGGTGGATTTCTTGGGTTACAAGTTGTCGGACAAGGGGCTAGCCATGGACAGCGCCAAGGTGCGAGCGGTGTTGGATTGGAAGAGCCCGCGCAACCGGAAGGAGGTCCAGCGGTTTGTCGGCTTCGCCAACTTCTATCGCAAGTTTATCAAAGGGTTCGCGATGCAGACGGCGGCTATTACGGACACGCTAAGCTCCAAGAAAAAGAAATTCATCTGGACGGAGCAGGCAGAGCAGTCCTTTCAGGCACTCAAGCGTCTCTTCGCGTCTGTCAGAGCTGCTTGAAGATCCTAGCTCACAGAGGATCACGCTAGCCAGCGATCATTAAGTTAAAGTCTTTATTGAATTACAGTTTCCATTCTCACGCTGCTGCGCGCAAACTCTACGTCTAGTAGCTAGATCGGCGAAGCTCCGTCTGAGTCTCCGCCCCGTGAGCACCAGCTTAATATCCTAGCCTTGCTCCACCTTTTCCGCCTGACTGTCCTCCTCTGGGTCCCTCTACCCCCCGGGGCCTCCTCCTTCCGGGATTCTTCTGACGCTGACCCGGACCCTCCTGCCTCCTTGCGCCGGGCTTTAGGACCTGGTTCCCTTTCGGGGCTGCTTACTGCGCCGCCTTCCTCTGCATTTGAACTTGGCGCGCGCGCCCAACCTTCCACCTTCCTCTTAACCGTTTCTTCGCTCCCCGATGGAGGTGTGGCCACTCCTGACTCATGCCCTCCCTCCTGTGGTGAGCTGCCAGCGCTTCCCCCCTGGCTCCCTTCCTCTTCCCTGCTTCCTGGCGGTGACGCTGGTCCCGATTTCCAGCTGCTCCCCCCTGAGTCCCTTCTGGCTCTATCTTCCTGGGGTGCCCCCCTTGCCCTGGCCACTGGTGCTCCTTTCTGTGAATCCTCTGATTCACTGGAAAGACTAGGAGATCTCGGGTCGTCGTCATCACTCATCTTTTCTTCTGCCTCCTCCCCTTCGCTCTCTGTTTCCTCCCTTGCCCGTGCCTCTGCTCCTAAACCCCTGACATCCATCCCCCCCTCGAAGCCCCCCATTCCCCCCTCCCCTCCTTCCGGTGCTGGAGCTGGGGGCTGCTGTTGCAAAGGGACGAACGTCGGATATCGGTCGCTTCCCGTGGCGGGCCTCCATCTGAAGTCTTCCGGTTCTTCCTCCCTGCTCTCGTCGACGACGGTCACCTCCGCTTCCATCTCTGTGCCGCCGTGCTCGAAACCAGGGTCGTCCCCGAAAATGTCCATGTCCGTCTCTCCCTCACTTCCTCCTGGCGGCGTTGCTCGTCCTGAGCATTCCAGCCACTTTCTGCGGAACTGCTCCTCTGGCCTATCGTCCCACCAATACGAGGGTTCCGAGGCGGATCCCGAGGGTGACCCCTCCGGGGAACGGACGTCTCGTGTCGGTTCCTCGTCCGAGTCGAACCCCCGGAACGTGCTGGCCGAAAGCGTGGGCGTGAAAAGCCAGTCGTCGAAAAAGTCTGCTGGCATAGGTCTATGTGGGAAGAGGGCATGAAACTCGTCTTTGAGCAGAGGTTCGTCTAAGGCGTATCCCGGCACCCAGCTGTTCGCACTGGCCGGGGTGCCCTCCTTGGCGAGAAAGTATTCTACCCCCTCTTCCCCCCATCTGGAGTCCAAAATCTCCGTGACTTCGTTGATGCGCTCCTTCTGTGCCACTTCCGCGTGCCCTGTTCTGTCTCTGGCCGGACTCGGCGCCGTTCCGGGTTCCTGGAACCTGTGCGGTGCCTTGTAGGGAGTGAGCACCGATCTGTGGAATACTGGATGCATCCTGGAACCCTCCGGAAGTGCCAGTCTGAAAGCTACCGGGTTGACCTGCTCTTCGACTTGGTAGGGCCCCAGTTGCTTATGCCCTAGTTTCTTCTTGGCCAACGACCTGGCCGGCACTGCATGGGCTGCTAACCAAACCCAGTCTCCCACGTGGAGCTCTTCTCCAACCCTTCTGTGCTTGTCTGCTTGTACCTTGTATGCGTGCTTGGCCAGCTCCAGGTGGCGCCTCAGCTGATCGTGGACTTCCTGCAGCTCCGACGCGAACGCATCTGCTGTCTGCGGCTCCCCCTCCCCCATTCTTTCCAGTCCCGGGAAGGTTCTGGGGTGTCTCCCGTTGTTGGCGAAGAACGGCGTGACCCCCGTGGACACGTGCTTCGTGTTGTTGTAGGCGAATTCGGCAAGCGGCAGGTAATCCACCCACGTCGCAGGCTGTTGATTTGCATAACATCTCAGGTACTGCTGCATGATGGCATTGACCCGCTCCGCTTGCCCGTTGGTCTGCGGGTGTCTCGCCGACGCCAGGTTGATCTTGACGTTCAGGAAGCCCATCAGCTTCTGCCAGAAATTCGAGATGAACTGCCGCCCCCGGTCGGACAGAATAGACCGTGGCAGACCGTGAACCTTGAACACGTGGTCTATGAACAGTTTGGCGGTGTGCTCCGCCGTGGCCACCTTAGCACACGGAATGAAATGGGCCATCTTGGAAAACAGGTCCACCACCACCAGCACTGCCGTCTTGCCCCTTGAGCTGGGCAGATCCGTGACAAAGTCCAGGGCCACCCTTTCCCAAGGTTCGACCGGAGTTTGCAGCGGTTCCAACAGTCCGGCCGGCGGTTTGTGCACCGGTTTGGCCCTCTGGCAGGTGTCACACCTCGCCACGTAGTCTGCGATCTCCCCTCTCATTCCAGGCCACCAGAAATCCCTGGCTACTAATTCCACCGTCTTCTCCTTGCCAAAGTGCCCGGCCGTGGGCGCGTCGTGCAGCTGCTGCAGCACCTTGGCTCGAAGTTCGTCTCCCGGCACGTAGATGGCCCCTTTACGGATGAGCAATCCATCTCTTAGCTGGAAACCGTCGGCCGCTGCCTTGCCCCTTTGCACCTCTGCCATCTTTGCTCGTGCGAAGGAGTCCCCCTGCAACGCTCGTCGCACCGCCTCTAGGTCCACGGTCGCCGCGGCGCACGCCCACACTGTCGGTGCGAAGATGTGCATGGCGGCCGCTGGTGTTGCGTCCTCCAGATACTGTGGCTTACGGGAGAGAGCGTCTGCCATGATGTTGGTGTCCCCCGGGACATACTCTATTCGGAAGTCGAAGTTCGCAAAGAACTCAGCCCAACGTATCTGCCTCTGATTCAGGAACTGTGCCGTGCGCCAGTGCTCTAGATTCTTGTGGTCCGTGCAAACCTGCACCGTGTGCTTGGCGCCGATCAGAAAGTGCCTCCACGCCTTGAACGCTGCGTGAATGGCCAGCAACTCCCTGTCCCATATGGTGTAGTTCTGCTCGGACTTGCTGAGCTTCCTGGAGTAAAACGCTCCCGGTCGCCACACCCCCTGCGGGTCTTTCTGCAGCAGGACCGCCCCCACGGCTCTGTCCGAAGCGTCTGTCTCCACCCTCATCGGCTTGCTGGGGTTGACATGAAGCAGCTGCTCTTCCGACGCGAAGAGACGCTTGAGTGCCTGAAAGGACTGCTCCGCCTGCTCTGTCCAAATGAACTTCTTTTTCTTGGAGCTAAGCGTGTCAGTGATGGCCGCCGTCTGCATCGCGAAGCCCTTGATAAACTTGCGATAGAAGTTCGCAAAGCCGACAAACCGTTGGACCTCCTTCCGGTTGCGCGGGCTCTTCCAATCCAACACCGCTCGAACCTTGGCGCTGTCCATGGCGAGCCCCTTGTCAGACAGCTTGTAGCCCAGAAAATCCACCTCCGTCACGTCGAATTGGCACTTCTCCAGCTTGGCGTAGAGCCTATGTTGCTTTAGCCTGCTCAGCACTTCCTTGACGTGTTTGTCATGCTCCTGCTGCGACTCCGAAAAGATCAGGATGTCATCTAAGAAACAGACGCACGTCTTGTAGAGAAGTCCCGCCAACACGTGATGCATAAAAGCTTGAAAAACGTGGGAGCCATTTTGCAATCCAAAAGGCATAACTCTATATTCGTAGGTCCCCAGTGGCGTGAACATGGCTGTCTTCCACTCATCACCCTCCCGCATGCGAATGAGGTTGTACGCCCCCCGCAGGTCCAACTTGGTGAACACTCTGCCCTTCCGTACCTTTGCGAGGAGGTCGTCAATTCGGGGCATGGGGAAGTCCGATGGCCTAGTCACACTGTTCAAAATCCTGTAATCCACTACGAGTCTCTTTTGGGGCGTGTCCCGCTTCTTAACAAAGAATACGGGACTGCCCCCCACTGCCTTGGACTCCCGGATGAAGCCGCGCTGCAAATTATGATCAATGAACTCCTTGAGTTCTTGCAGTTCGTCCTCTGACATGGAATACAGTCTCCCTTTAGGCAGCGCCGCCCCCGGCAGCAGGTCAATTTTGCAGTCATATGGTCTGTGAGGGGGTAGCCTGTCTGCCTCCTTCTCGCAGAAAACTTCCAAAAATTCAGCGTACTTGTGGGGAATCGCTTGCAGCGTGCCGAGCAGCAGCTGTGACTCCTCTTCCTCTCCTTCCTGCCTGGGCACGATGCAGTGTTCAGCACAAAAGGAAGAGCCGAAGATCAACTGCCTCTGGTACCAAGCCATCGTTGGGCTGTGCTTGTCCAGCCAACTCATGCCCAATACAACGGGCGTGTCAGATAGTTGAGTGACGTTGAAGCTGATGATTTCTTTGTGATTCCCAAGTCGCATCACCATTGGTGGCGTCTGCTTCACCACTTGCCCCCCGAGCAGCTCCCTGCCATCCACCGTGACAACCTGCAGGGGCAGTGTGGCCGGCAGCAACTGCACAGCGTGCCTGTCGACAAAGTCCTGCCCTATAAAGTCCGCATTGCTGCCTGAGTCAATGGTGATAGGCACGTCTATGGTGATTCCATTGGGCAGCTGGAGAGATGCTGTGAGCCTCACTACTGGTTTGGGCGGGAGGGGGTTCACGGGCTGTAAAATCTCTGGGGACTGCGTCACTAACACGTCTGGCTGGGCCCCAGTGCCTCTTCCTCCAGCCAGACCGCGTCGTTTCCCTGCTGTGGTCCTCCTTGCTGCGTTGCTGCAGTCACCATTGCTGAGGCTGCAGTGAGCTTGTGGGGCCTCTGGGGACACTCTTTTGCCATATGCCCTGGTTCCTCACAGACGTAACACTTCCTGTTCCCTCTAGGAGGCTTCGCTTTCACTGCTGCCGGTGCTAGGGCTCTGGTTGCTGACTGAGCCCTTGCACCTCCAACCTCCATAGGTTCGGCTCCTCCTCCTGGCGGAGGCGTGGATTGCGCCCGCGCTGCTTCTCTGGGAAGGAAGGAGGGGCCCCCGGCTGGTTCGCGCCCTCCACGCCCTTCGTCCTTGCTCCACGGACGTCCTTCCAGCCTCACCCCCACTGCCAGTGCCCTCTGAACGACCTCCTGGGTGGTTCGGGGTCTCTCCCCCCTCGCGATCTCATCTTTAATCGAGTTGTGCAGCCCCTCCCAAAAGAGGTCTCTTACAGGAGCCGAATCTCTGTCCCATTCCAGGGCACTGACCAAGGCGAAAAAGCGGGCATGATACTGCCTGACGCTGGCCCTCCCTTGTCTCAGCCCATGCACCTCCTTCCGTGCAAGATCCACGTCAATACTTGATAAAAAGCACCCATCCATCGCTTTAATAAAGGCATCCGCATTCTGGAGCGCCGGATCCTTATCTCTCCATAAATTGCGTAGCCATGCTTTCGCATCCCCATGCAGATGGGACATGATGAACCCCACTCTCTCTTGTTCATCTCTAAAGTCTTTATGCAGCAGTTGCAGTGCGCACAGTACGTCGGCTCTAAAGTTGGGATACTGTTGCAGGTTCCCATCGAAGTGAGAGACCAGCCCGCCTGTCCGTCTCGCCAACCCAATTCCCTCCTGCCGGGGTGTCTGCTTTGTCAGCACGTCTAACCTGACCTGGAGATCCCTGCAGGCGGCAGCTGCCTCCTCCTCTCTCTTCCTGGATGCGAGAACCTCGGCGTTCAGTTGTGCCACTGCTTTTCTGAGGTCCTCTATCTGCTGCTCAGCCGTCATGTCGTCTGCCGTTCGTGAGCTCCCTAGTAGGCACCTGTTTCTCTCCCCTCCTCGAGGCTGTAGATTCCCACAATGGCGAGACGGAGCTTACTGTCAGAGCTGCTTGAAGATCCTAGCTCACAGAGGATCACGCTAGCCAGCGATCATTAAGTTAAAGTCTTTATTGAATTACAGTTTCCATTCTCACGCTGCTGCGCGCAAACTCTACGTCTAGTAGCTAGATCGGCGAAGCTCCGTCTGAGTCTCCGCCCCGTGAGCACCAGCTTAATATCCTAGCCTTGCTCCACCTTTTCCGCCTGACTGTCCTCCTCTGGGTCCCTCTACCCCCCGGGGCCTCCTCCTTCCGGGATTCTTCTGACGCTGACCCGGACCCTCCTGCCTCCTTGCGCCGGGCTTTAGGACCTGGTTCCCTTTCGGGGCTGCTTACTGCGCCGCCTTCCTCTGCATTTGAACTTGGCGCGCGCGCCCAACCTTCCACCTTCCTCTTAACCGTTTCTTCGCTCCCCGATGGAGGTGTGGCCACTCCTGACTCATGCCCTCCCTCCTGTGGTGAGCTGCCAGCGCTTCCCCCCTGGCTCCCTTCCTCTTCCCTGCTTCCTGGCGGTGACGCTGGTCCCGATTTCCAGCTGCTCCCCCCTGAGTCCCTTCTGGCTCTATCTTCCTGGGGTGCCCCCCTTGCCCTGGCCACTGGTGCTCCTTTCTGTGAATCCTCTGATTCACTGGAAAGACTAGGAGATCTCGGGTCGTCGTCATCACTCATCTTTTCTTCTGCCTCCTCCCCTTCGCTCTCTGTTTCCTCCCTTGCCCGTGCCTCTGCTCCTAAACCCCTGACAGCGTCGGAAGAGCAACTGCTGCATATCGACCCCAGCAGACCGATGCGGGTAGAGACAGACGCGTCCGATAGAGCAGTGGGAGCTGTCCTGCTGCAGAGGGACCCACAGTGAGTCTGGAGACCGGGAGCGTTCTACTCCAGAAAGCTCAGCAAGTCGGAGCAGAACTACACCATCTGGGACAGGGAGTTGCTTGCCATTCATGCAGCATTCAAAGCATGGAGGCACTTCCTGATCGGCGCCAAGCACACGGTGCAGGTCTGCACGGACCACAAGAATCTGGAGCACTGGCGCACGGCGAAGTTCCTGAACCAGAGGCAGATACGTTGGGCGGAGTTCTTTGCTGACTTCGATTTCCGAATAGAGTACGTCCCAGGCGACACCAACATCATGGCAGATGCACTGTCCCGAAAACCGCAATACCTCGAAGAGGCGACGCCAGCGGCAGCCATGCACATCTTCGCGCCTACAGCGTGGGCGTGCGCTTCAGCCACAGTAGACCTGGAGGCGGTGCGGCGGGCGTTGCAGGACGACTCATTCGCGCAGGCGAAGATGGCCGAGGTGCACAAGGGCACGTTGAAGAGCGACGAGTTCCAGATACGGGACGGCTTGCTCTTACGTAAAGGGGCCATCTACGTGCCTGGAGATGAACTTCGCGCCAAGGTACTGCAGCAGTTGCACGACGCACCCACGGCCGGGCACTTTGGCACGGAAAAAACGGTGGAATTAGTCGCAAGGGACTTTTGGTGGCCCAGACTGAGAGGGGAAGTCGCGGACTACGTCGCGAGGTGCGACACCTGCCAGAGGGCCAAGCCGGTGCACAAACCACCGGCGGGACTGCTCGAACCGCTGCAAACGCCGTTTGAACCGTGGGAGAGGGTGGCCCTGGACTTTGTCACGGATCTACCCAGCTCGAGAGGCAAGACGGCTGTACTAGTGGTGGTGGACTTGTTCACCAAGATGGCACACTTCATACCGTGTGCGAAGGTGGCCACGGCAGAACAAACAGCCAAACTGTTCATAGATCACGTGTTCAAAGTGCACGGGCTGCCGCGGTCTATACTGTCCGACCGCGGTCGCCAGTTCATCTCGAATTTCTGGCAGAAGCTGATGGGCTTCCTGAACGTCAAAATCAACCTGACATCAGCGAGACACCCGCAGACCAACGGGCAAGCGGAGAGGGTCAATGCCATCATGCAGCAGTACCTGAGATGCTATGCCAATCAACAGCCTGCGACGTGGGTGGATTACCTGCCGCTCGCCGAGTTCGCCTACAACAACACGAAGCACGTGTCCACAGGGGTGACACCGTTCTTCGCCAACAATGGGAGGAATCCCAGAACCTTCCCGGGACTGGACAGAGTGGGGGAAGGGGAACCGCAGACGGCGGACACTTTCGCGTCTGAGTTGCAGGAGGTCCACGATCAACTCCGACGGCAGCTGGAGCTAGCGAAGCACGCATACAAGGTGCAAGCGGACAAGCACAGGCGGGTTGGCGAAGAGATCCGAGTGGGAGACTGGGTCTGGTTGGCAGCCCACGCAGTGCCGACCAGATCGTTAGCCAAAAAGAAGTTGGGGCACAAGCAACTCGGTCCATACCAAGTCGAAGCGCAGATCAACCCAGTAGCTTTCAGGCTGGTGCTCCCGGAGGGTTCCAGGATGCATCCGGTGTTCCACAGGTCGGTGCTCACTCCCTACAGGGCACCTCACAGGTTCCAGGAACCAGGAACAGCACCGAGTCCGTCTCAGGAGCGGTCGGAGGCGGGAAGATTGCCACAGCAGGACCCCATCAACGAAGTCACGGAGATTTTGGACTCCAGATGGGGGGAAGACGGAGTGGAATACCTCCTAGCCAGAGAGGGCACCCGGGCTAGTGCTAATAGCTGGGTGCCAGACTACGCTTTGGAGGAACCCCTGCTCAAGGACGAGTTTCATGCCCTTTTCCCACACAGACCCATGCCAGCAGGCTTCTTCGACGACTGGTTGTTCACGCCCACACTTTCCTCCAGCACGTTCCATGGCTTCGACTCGGACGGGGAGCCCGCACAGCGCACACATTCCCCAGAGGGGTCACCGGAGGGTTCGGCGTCCGACACCTCGTATTGGTGGGACGATCGGCCAGAGGAGCAGTGGCGCCGGAGGTGGCTGGAGATGCCAGGTCAAGCGACCGACGCAGAGACTGACATGGACGTGTGCGGGGAGGATCTCGGTTTCGAGCACGGCGGCACTGAAATGGAGGCGGAGCAGCTCACCGTTGACGAACGCGAGGAGGAAGACTCGGAGGTCTTCAGTTGGCGGCCAGCAACGAGGAGCGAACTGTATCCGGCATTCACTCCTGTGATGATGGAGCACCCTGCAACCACCCTTGAAAGTGGGGAGGGGGGAAGGGGGGGCTTCGAGGGGGGGATGGATGTCAGGGGTTCAGAAGCAGAGACGCAGAGAAGGGAGGAGACAGAGAGCGAGGGGGAGGAATACGAAGGAAAGATGAGTGGGGATGACGAACCGAGATCGCCGAGCTTATCCAGTGAGTCCGAGGATTCCCAGAAGGGAGCGCCAGCAGTCAGAGCAAGGGGGGAAAGCAGGGGGACACCCCAGGAAGAAGGGTCCAGAGAGGAATCAGAGAGCAGCAGTTGGAGATCGGGACCCACGTACCCAGACGGGAACAGCGGGGAGAAAGGGGACCAGATATCGGGTTCCGGAGGCTTTCAGAAGGAGGGAGGGCATGAGTCAGGAGTAGTCACGCCCACCTCGGGGAGCGACGAAACGATCAAGAGGAAGGTTGAGAGTTGGGCGCGCGCGCCAAGTTCAAATGTAGCGGAAGCTGGCGCAGTAAGCAGCCCAGAGAGTGAACCAGGTCCCAAAGCCCGCCGCAAGGAGGCGGAAGGGTCAGGGGGGTCCGCGTCAGAAGAGAGTAGGAAAAAGGAGACCCCGGGGGGCAGAAGGACCCAGAGACGGAGGGAAAGGCGCAGGAGGTGGAGCAAGGCTAGGGTATTAAGCTGGTGTGCTAGAGGCGGAGACTCAGACGGGTCTTCGCCGGTCTGACCTAGAAGAAGTAGGGCTGCATATCGCAGTTTGGAAATGGAAGCTGTAATCCAATAAAGACTCTTTTAACCTGAACGCTGGCTAACGTGGTCCTATGTGAGCTGGGACTGAGTGGCAGCCCTGACAGAAATGAACACAATCAGAGATCTTTTTCCTTTCCTTTGGGGGGATGCTGGAGCACACCCAAATAACACCATGCGAACTGAAAAGTCCAATCAAAGCTTATCCGTCTTCTTTCTACGCATATAGAAGCAAAAAGGTGGTCTTGTGTTATTTTCGTCTCATTGCACACACTTTGCTATTTCTGCGTCAATGTGCATACACCAAAAAACACAACTTGAAATAACTGCAATCCAAGATTCTTCTTTCTACGTAGTTGGAAACCAAAACAACCTGTCTGGCTTTGTGAGGCTTAGTACACTTCGCTTTGCTATTTGTGGGTGAATGAACACCGAAAGGGCAATCGAAGCTTATTCGTCCTTTTTCTATTGAGATGTTACCATATGTTTACCTATGCTTGATTTGGGCTGGTAACAAACATGTCTGCGATTTTTGGGTGAATGTGCATTGTAACCCCAAAAACAGCAACTTGAAATAATCCCAATCAGAGCTTTATTATCTTCTTTTTATGTAGTTGGAACCCAAAACACCTTTTTGCTTTGGTTTTGGTGTGATTCTGCCCCCCCCCCCATAACACCATGCGAATTGAAATAAGCCCAATCAAAGCTTATTCGTCTTCTTTCTACGCAGATGGAAGCGAAAAGATGGTGTCGTGTTATTTTGGTCTCATTGCACACACTTTGCGATTTCTGTGTCAATGTGCATTAACAGCAAAGAACACGACATGAAGTAAGCGCAATCCAAGATTTTTCTTTCTATGTAGCTCGCACCCAAAACAACCTTTTTGGCTTTTTTAGTGTTCTTACACTTTACTTTGCTATGTGGGTGAATGAACACCGAAAGGGCAATCGAAGCTTATTCGTCCTTTTTCTATTGAGATGTTACCATATGTTTACCTATGCTCGATTTGGGCTGGTAACAAACATGTCACAGCGATTTTTGGTTGAATGTGCATTCTAACCCCCAAAACAGCAACTTGAAATAAGCCCAATAGGAGCTTTATCATCTTCTTTTTATGTAGTTGGAACCCAAAACACCTTTTTGCTTTGGTTTTGGTGTGATTCTGGCGCACACCCAAATAACACCATGTGAATTGAAAAAAAGTCAAATCAAAACTTATTCGTCTTCTTTCTACGCAGATGGAAGCGAAAAGAGGGTGTTGTGTTATTTTGGTCCTATTGCACACACTTTGCGATTTCTGTGTCAATGTGCATTAAGAGCAAAGAACACGACATGAAGTAAGCGCAATCCAAGATTATTCATTCTATGTAGCTCGCACCCAAAACAACCTTTTTGGCTTTGTTTAAGGTTCTTACACTACTTTGCTATTTGTGGGTGAATGAACACCGAAAGGGCAATCGAAGCTTATTCGTCCTTTTTCTATTGAGATGTTACCATATGTTTACCTATGCTTGATTTGGGCTGGTAACAAACATGTCTGCGATTTTTGGGTGAATGTGCATTGTAACCCCAAAAACAGCAACTTGAAATAATCCCAATCAGAGCTTTATTATCTTCTTTTTATGTAGTTGGAACCCAAAACACCTTTTTGCTTTGGTTTTGGTGTGATTCTGCCCCCCCCCCCCCATAACACCATGCGAATTGAAATAAGCCCAATCAAAGCTTATTCGTCTGCTTTCTACGCAGATGGAAGCGAAAAGATGGTGTTGTGTTATTTTGGTCTCATTGCACACACTTTGCGATTTCTTTGTCAATGTGCATTAAGAGCTAAGAACACGACATGAAGTAAGCGCACTCCAAGATTTTTCTTTCTATGTAGATCGCACCCAAAACAACCTTTTTGGCTTTGTTTAGTGTTCTTACACTTTACTTTGCTATGTGGGTGAATGAACACCGAAAGGGCAATCGAAGCTTATTCGTCCTTTTTCTATTGAGATGTTACCATATATTTACATATGCTCGATTTGGGCTGGTAACAAACATGTCACAGCGATTTTTGGTTGAATGTGCATTCTAACCCCCAAAACAGCAACTTGAAATAAGACCAATCAGAGCTTTATCATCTTCTTTTTATGTAGTTGGAACCCAAAATACCTTTTTGCTTTGGTTTTGGTGTGATTCTGGCGCACACCCAAATAACACCATGTGAATTGAAAAAAAGTCAAATCAAAACTTATTCGTCTTCTTTCTACGCAGATGGAAGCGAAAAGAGGGTGTTGTGTTATTTTGGTCTCATTGCACACACTTTGCGATTTCTGTGTCAATGTGCATTAAGAGCAAAGAACACGACATGAAGTAAGCGCAATCCAAGATTATTCTATCTATGTAGCTCGCACCCAAAACAACCTTTTTGGCTTTTTTAGGGTTCTTACACTTTACTTTGCTATTTGTGGGTGAATGAACACCGAAAGGGCAATCGAAGCTTATTCGTCCTTTTTCTATTGAGATGTTACCATATGTTTACCTATGCTTGATTTGGGCTGGTAACAAACATGTCTGCGATTTTTGGGTGAATGTGCATTGTAACCCCAAAAACAGCAACTTGAAATAAGCCCAATAGGAGCTTTATCATCTGCTTTTTATGTAGATGGAACCCAGAACACCTTTTTGCTTTGGTTGTGGTGTGATTCTGGCACACACCCAAATAATACCATGCGAATTGAAAAAAGCCCAATCAAAGCTTATTCGTCTGCTTTCTACGCAGATGGAAGCGAAAAGATGGTTTTGTGTTATTTTGGTCTCATTGCACACACTTTGCGATTTTCTGTGTCAAAGTGCATTAACAGCAAAGAACACGACGTGAAGTAAGCGCAATACAAGATTCTTTTTTCTACCTAGTTCGAAACCAAAACAACCTGTTTGGCTTTCTTTAGTCTTATAACCCCGCTTTGCTATTTCAGGGTGAATGAACACCGAAAGAGAAATCGAAGCTTATTCATCCTTTTTCTATTGAGATGGAACCAAGACAACTTTGCTTGATTTGGGCTGATAACAAACATGTCACTCTGCGATTTTCGGTTGAATTTACATTCTAACACCAAAAACACCAATTTGAAATGAACACAATCAGAGATCTTTTTCCTTTCCTTTGGGGGGATGCTGGAGCACACCCAAATAACACCATGCGAACTGAAAAGTCCAATCAAAGCTTATCCGTCTTCTTTCTACGCATATAGAAGCAAAAAGGTGGTCTTGTGTTATTTTCGTCTCATTGCACACACTTTGCTATTTCTGCGTCAATGTGCATACACCAAAAAACACAACTTGAAATAACTGCAATCCAAGATTCTTCTTTCTACGTAGTTGGAAACCAAAACAACCTGTCTGGCTTTGTGAGGCTTAGTACACTTCGCTTTGCTATTTGTGGGTGAATGAACACCGAAAGGGCAATCGAAGCTTATTCGTCCTTTTTCTATTGAGATGTTACCATATGTTTACCTATGCTTGATTTGGGCTGGTAACAAACATGTCTGCGATTTTTGGGTGAATGTGCATTGTAACCCCAAAAACAGCAACTTGAAATAATCCCAATCAGAGCTTTATTATCTTCTTTTTATGTAGTTGGAACCCAAAACACCTTTTTGCTTTGGTTTTGGTGTGATTCTGCCCCCCCCCCCCCATAACACCATGCGAATTGAAATAAGCCCAATCAAAGCTTATTCGTCTTCTTTCTACGCAGATGGAAGCGAAAAGATGGTGTCGTGTTATTTTGGTCTCATTGCACACACTTTGCGATTTCTGTGTCAATGTGCATTAACAGCAAAGAACACGACATGAAGTAAGCGCAATCCAAGATTTTTCTTTCTATGTAGCTCGCACCCAAAACAACCTTTTTGGCTTTTTTAGTGTTCTTACACTTTACTTTGCTATGTGGGTGAATGAACACCGAAAGGGCAATCGAAGCTTATTCGTCCTTTTTCTATTGAGATGTTACCATATGTTTACCTATGCTCGATTTGGGCTGGTAACAAACATGTCACAGCGATTTTTGGTTGAATGTGCATTCTAACCCCCAAAACAGCAACTTGAAATAAGCCCAATAGGAGCTTTATCATCTTCTTTTTATGTAGTTGGAACCCAAAACACCTTTTTGCTTTGGTTTTGGTGTGATTCTGGCGCACACCCAAATAACACCATGTGAATTGAAAAAAAGTCAAATCAAAACTTATTCGTCTTCTTTCTATGCAGATGGAAGCGAAAAGAGGGTGTTGTGTTATTTTGGTCTCATTGCACACACTTTGCGATTTCTGTGTCAATGTGCATTAAGAGCAAAGAACACGACATGAAGTAAGCGCAATCCAAGATTATTCTATCTATGTAGCTCGCACCCAAAACAACCTTTTTGGCTTTGTTTAAGGTTCTTACACTACTTTGCTATTTGTGGGTGAATGAACACAGAAAGGGCAATCGAAGCTTATTCGTCCTTTTTCTATTGAGATGTTACCATATGTTTACCTATGCTTGATTTGGGCTGGTAACAAACATGTCTGCGATTTTTGGGTGAATGTGCATTGTAACCCCAAAAACAGCAACTTGAAATAATCCCAATCAGAGCTTTATTATCTTCTTTTTATGTAGTTGGAACCCAAAACACCTTTTTGCTTTGGTTTTGGTGTGATTCTGCCCCCCCCATAACACCATGCGAATTGAAATAAGCCCAATCAAAGCTTATTCGTCTGCTTTCTACGCAGATGGAAGCGAAAAGAGGGTGTTGTGTTATTTTGGTCTCATTGCACACACTTTGCGATTTCTGTGTCAATGTGCATTAAGAGCTAAGAACACGACATGAAGTAAGCGCACTCCAAGATTTTTCTTTCTATGTAGATCGCACCCAAAACAACCTTTTTGGCTTTGTTTAGTGTTCTTACACTTTACTTTGCTATGTGGGTGAATGAACACCGAAAGGGCAATCGAAGCTTATTCGTCCTTTTTCTATTGAGATGTTACCATATATTTACATATGCTCGATTTGGGCTGGTAACAAACATGTCACAGCGATTTTTGGTTGAATGTGCATTCTAACCCCCAAAACAGCAACTTGAAATAAGACCAATCAGAGCTTTATCATCTTCTTTTTATGTAGTTGGAACCCAAAACACCTTTTTGCTTTGGTTTTGGTGTGATTCTGGCGCACACCCAAATAACACCATGTGAATTGAAAAAAAGTCAAATCAAAACTTATTTGTCTTCTTTCTACGCAGATGGAAGCGAAAAGAGGGTGTTGTGTTATTTTGGTCTCATTGCACACACTGCGATTTCTGTGTCAATGTGCATTAAGAGCAAAGAACACGACATGAAGTAAGCGCAATCCAAGATTATTCTATCTATGTAGCTCGCACCCAAAACAACCTTTTTGGCTTTGTTTAAGGTTCTTACACTACTTTGCTATTTGTGGGTGAATGAACACCGAAAGGGCAATCGAAGCTTATTCGTCCTTTTTCTATTGAGATGTTACCATATGTTTACCTATGCTTGATTTGGGCTGGTAACAAACATGTCTGCGATTTTTGGGTGAATGTGCATTGTAACCCCAAAAACAGCAACTTGAAATAATCCCAATCAGAGCTTTATTATCTTCTTTTTATGTAGTTGGAACCCAAAACACCTTTTTGCTTTGGTTTTGGTGTGATTCTGCCCCCCCCCCATAAAACCATGCTGTCAGGGATTTAGGAGCAGAGGCAAGGCCAAGGGAGGAAACAGAGAGCGAAGGGGAGGAGGCAGAAGAAAAGATGAGTGATGACGACGACCCGAGATCTCCTAGTCTTTCCAGTGAATCAGATGATTCACAGAAAGGAGCACCAGTGGCCAGGGCAAGGGGGGAGTCTAGGGGGGCACCCCAGGAAGATAGAGCCAGAGGGGACTCAGGGGAGAGCAGTTGGAAATCGGGACCAGCGTCACCGCCAGGGAGCAGGGAAGAAGAAGGGAGCCAGGGGGCAAGCGCTGGCAGCTCACCACAGGAGGGAGGGCATGAGTCAGGAGTGGCCACACCTCCATCGGGGAGCGAAGAAACGGTTAAGAGGAAAGTGGAAGGTTGGGCGCGCGCGCCAAGTTCAAATGCAGAGGAAGGCGGCGCAGTAAGCAGCCCGGAAAGGGAACCAGGTCCTAAAGCCCGGCGCAAGGAGGCAGGAGGGTCCGGGTCAGCGTCAGAAGAATCCAGGAAGGAAGAAACCCCGGGGGGTAGAGGGACCCAGAGGAGGACAGTCAGGCGGAAAAGGTGGAGCAGGGCTAGGATATTAAGTTGGTGCACAAGGGGCGGAGACTCAGACGGAGCTTCGCCGATCTAGCTACTAGACGTAGAGTTGCGCACAGCAGCGTGAGAATGGAAACTGCAATTCAATAAAGACTTTTACTTAATGATCGCTGGCTAGCGTGATCCTCTGTGAGCTAGGATCTTCAAGCAGCTCTGACAGTAAGCTCCGTCTCTCTCAATTGTGGGCATCTACAACCTCGAGGAGGGGAGAGAAGCAGGTGCCCACTAGCGAGCTCACGAACGGCAGACGACATGACGGCTGAGCAGCAGATAGAGGAACTCAGAAAAGCAGTGGCACAACTGAATGCCGAGGCTCTCGCATCCAGGAAGAGAGAGGAGGAGGCAGCTGCCGCCTGCAGGGATCTCCAGGTCAGGTTAGATGTGCTGACAAAGCAGACACCCCGGCAGGAGGGAATTGGGTTGGCGAGACGCACAGGCGGGCTGGTCTCTCACTTCGATGGGAACCTGCAACAGTATCCCAACTTTAGAGCAGACGTACTGTGCGCACTGCAACTGCTGCATAAAGACTTTAGAGATGAGCAAGAGAGAGTGGGATTCATCATGTCTCATTTGCATGGGGATGCTAAAGCATGGCTACGCAATTTATGGAGAGATAAGGATCCGGCGCTCCAGAATGCAGATGCCTTTATTAAAGCGATGGATGGGTGTTTTTTATCAAGCATTGACGTGGATCTTGCCCGGAAGGAGGTGCATGGGCTAAGACAAGGGAGGGCCAGCGTCAGGCAGTACCATGCCCGCTTTTTCGCCTTGGTCAGTGCCCTGGAATGGGACAGAGATTCGGCCCCTGTAAGAGACCTCTTTTGGGAGGGGTTGCACAGCTCGATTAAAGATGAGATCGCGAGGGGGGAGAGACCCCGAACCACCCAGGAGGTCGTTCAGAGGGCACTGGCAGTGGGGGTGAGGCTGGAAGAACGCCCGTGGAGCAGGGACGAAGGGCGTGGAGGGCGCGAACCAGCCAGGGGCCCCTCCTTCCTTCCCAGAGAAGCAGCGCGGGCGCAATCCACGCCTCCGCCAGGAGGAGGAGCCGAACCTATGGAGGTTGGAGGTGCAAGGGCTCAGTCAGCAACCAGAGCCCTAGCACCGGCAGCAGTGAAAGCGAAGCCTCCTAGAGGGAACAGGAAGTGTTACGTCTGTGAGGAGCCAGGGCATATGGCGAAAGAGTGTCCCCAGAGGCTCCACAAGCTCACTGCAGCCTCGGCAATGGTGACTGCAGCAACGCAGCAAGGAGGAACACAGCAGGGAAACGAAGCAGTCTGGCTGGAGGAAGAGGCCCTGGGGCCCAGCCAGACGTGTTAGTGCCGCAGTCCCCAGAGCTTTTACAGCCCGTGAACCCCCTCCCGCCCAAACCAGTGGTGAGGCTCACCGCATCTCTCCAGCTGCCCAATGGAATCACCATGGACGTGCCCATCACAGTGGACTCGGGCAGCAACGCGGACTTTATAGGGCAGGACTTTGTCGACAAGCACGCTATACAGTTGCTGCCGGCCACACTGCCCCTGCAGGTTGTCACGGTGGATGGCAGGGAGTTGCTAGGGGGGCAAGTGGTGAAGCAGACGCCGCCAATGGCGATGCGACTTGGGAATCACAAAGAAATCATCAGCTTCAACGTCACTCAACTATCGGATACGCCCATTGTATTGGGAATGAGTTGGCTGGACAAGCACAGCCCAACGCTGGCTTGGTACCAGAGGCAGCTGGTCTTCGGCTCTTCCTTTTGTGCTGAACACTGCATCGTGCACCGGCAGGAAGGAGAGGAAGAGGAGTCACAGCTGCTGCTAGGCACGCTGCAAGCGATTCCCCACAAGTACGCAGAATTTTTGGAAGTTTTCTGCGAGAAGGAGGCGGACAGGCTACCCCCTCACAGACCATATGACTGCAAAATTGACCTGCTGCCGGGGGCGGCGCTGCCTAAAGGGAAACTGTATTCCATGTCGGAGGACGAGCTGCAGGAACTCAAAGAGTTCATCGATCATAATTTGGAGCGCGGTTTCATCCGAGAGTCCAAGGCAGCGGGGGGCAGTCCTGTATTCTTTGTTAAAAAGCGAGACACGCCCCAAAAAAGACTGGTCGTGGACTATCGCATTTTAAACAGTGTGACCAAGCCGTCGGACTTCCCCATGCCCCGAATCGACGACCTCCTGGCGAAGGTGCGGAAGGGAAAAGTGTTCACCAAGTTAGACCTCCGAGGGGCGTACAACCTCATTCGCATGCGGGAGGGGGATGAGTGGAAGACGGCCATGTTCACGCCACTGGGTACCTACGAATACAGAGTTATGCCTTTTGGACTGCAAAATGGCTCCCACGTTTTTCAAGCTTTCATGCATCACGTGTTGGCGGGACTTCTCTACAAGACGTGCGTCTGTTTCTTAGATGACATCCTGATCTTTTCGGAATCGCAGCAGGAGCATGACAGGCACGTCAAGGAAGTGCTGACCAGACTAAAGCAACATAGGCTCTACGCCAAGCTGGAGAAGTGCCAATTCGACGTGACGGAGGTGGATTTTCTGGGCTACAAGTTGTCTAACAAGGGGCTCGCCATGGACAGCGCCAAGGTTCGAGCGGTATTGGACTGGAAGAGCCCACGCAACCGGAAAGAGGTCCAAAGGTTTGTCGGCTTTGCGAACTTCTATCGCAAGTTTATCAAGGGCTTCGCTATGCAGACAGCGGCCATCACGGACACGCTTAGCTCCAAGAAAAAGAAGTTCGTTTGGACGGAGGAGGCGGAGCAGTCCTTTCAGGCACTCAAGCGTCTCTTCGCGTCGGAAGAGCAGCTGCTTCACGTCAACCCCAGCAGGCCGATGAGGGTGGAGACAGACGCCTCGGACAGAGCCGTGGGGGCGGTCCTGCTGCAAAAGGACCAGCAGGGGGTGTGGCGACCGGGAGCGTTTTACTCCAGGAAGCTCAGCAAGTCCGAGCAGAACTACACCATCTGGGACAGGGAGTTGCTGGCCATTCATGCAGCGTTCAAAGCGTGGCGGCACTTCCTGATCGGCGCCAAGCACACGGTGCAGGTTTGCACGGACCACAAGAATCTGGAGCACTGGCGCACGGCACAGTTCCTAAACCAGAGGCAGATACGCTGGGCTGAGTTTTTTGCGAACTTCGACTTCCGCATAGAGTATGTCCCGGGGGACACTAACATCATGGCGGACGCCCTCTCCCGTAAGCCACAGTATCTGGAGGACGCAACGCCAGCGGCAGCCATGCACATCTTCGCACCAACAGTATGGGCGTGCGCCGCGGCCACCGTGGACCTGGAGGCGGTGCGACGAGCGTTGCAGGATGACTCCTTCGCGCAAGCAAAGATGGCAGAGGTGCAAAGGGGCAAGGCTGTGGCCGACGGTTTCCAGCTACGAGATGGATTGCTCATCCGTAAAGGGGCCATCTACGTGCCGGGAGACGACCTTCGCGCCAAGGTGCTGCAGCAGCTGCACGACGCGCCCACGGCCGGGCACTTTGGCAAGGAGAAGATGGTGGAATTAGTAGCCAGGGATTTCTGGTGGCCTGGAATGAGAGGGGAGGTCGCAGACTACGTGGCGAGGTGTGACACCTGCCAGAGGGCCAAACCAGTGCACAGACCGCCGGCCGGACTGTTGGAACCGCTGCAAACTCCGGTCGAACCTTGGGAAAGGGTGGCTCTGGACTTTGTCACAGATCTGCCCAGCTCGAGGGGCAAGACGGCAGTGCTGGTGGTGGTGGACCTGTTTTCCAAGATGGCCCATTTCATTCCGTGTGCTAAGGTGGCCACGGCGGAGCAAACCGCCAAACTGTTCATAGACCACGTGTTCAAGGTTCACGGTCTGCCACGGTCTATTCTGTCCGACCGCGGGCGGCAGTTCATCTCGAATTTCTGGCAGAAGCTGATGGGCTTCCTGAACGTCAAAATCAACCTGGCGTCGGCGAGACACCCGCAGACCAACGGGCAAGCGGAGCGGGTCAATGCCATCATGCAGCAGTACCTGAGATGCTATGCGAATCAACAGCCTGCGACGTGGGTGGATTACCTGCCGCTTGCCGAGTTCGCCTACAACAACACGAAGCACGTGTCCACGGGGGTCACGCCGTTCTTCGCCAACAACGGGAGGCACCCCAGAACCTTCCCGGGACTGGAAAGAATGGGGGAGGGGGAGCCGCAGACGGCAGATGCGTTCGCGTTGGAGCTGCAGGAAGTCCACGATCAGCTGAGGCGCCACCTGGAGCTGGCCAAACACGCATACAAGGTACAAGCGGACAGACACAGAAGGGTTGGCGAAGAGATCCATGTGGGAGACTGGGTCTGGTTAGCAGCCCACGCAGTGCCGGCCAGGTCGTTGGCCAAGAAGAAACTAGGGCATAAACAACTGGGGCCCTACCAAGTCGAAGAGCAGGTCAACCCGGTAGCTTTCAGACTGGCACTTCCGGAGGGTTCCAGAATGCATCCGGTGTTCCACAGATCGGTGCTCACTCCCTACAAGGCACCGCACAGGTTCCAGGAACCCGGAACGGCGCCGAGTCCGGTCACAGACAGAACAGGGCACGCGGGAGTGGCACAGAAGGAGCGCATCAACGAAGTCACGGAGATTTTGGACTCCAGATGGGGGGAAGAGGGGGTAGAATACTTTCTCGCCAAGGAGGGCACCCCGGCCAGTGCGAACAGCTGGGTGCCGGGCTACGCCTTGGACGAACCTCTACTCAAAGACGAGTTTCATGCCCTCTTCCCACATAGACCTATGCCAGCAGACTTTTTCGACGACTGGCTTTTCACGCCCACGCTTTCGGCCAGCACTTTCCGGGGGTTCGACTCGGAAGAGGACCCGACACAAGACGTCCGTTCCCCGGAGGGGTCACCCTCGGGATCTGCATCAGAACCTTCGTATTGGTGGGACGATAGACCAGAGGAGCAGTTCCGCAGAAGGTGGCTGGAAGGCCCAGGACGAGCAACGCCGCCAGGAGGAAGTGAGGGAGAAACGGACATGGACGTTTTCGGGGACGACCCTGGTTTCGAGCACGGCGGCACAGAGATGGAAGCGGAGGTGACCGTCGTCGACGAGAGCAGGGAGGAAGACCCGCGAGACTTCAGATGGAGGCCCGCCACGGGAAGCGAACGATATCCGACGTTCGTCCCTTTGCAACAGCAGCACCCAGCTCCAGCACCGGAAGGAGGGGAGGGGGGAATGGGGGGCTTCGAGGGGGGGATGGATGTCAGGGATTTAGGAGCAGAGGCAAGGCCAAGGGAGGAAACAGAGAGCGAAGGGGAGGAGGCAGAAGAAAAGATGAGTGATGACGACGACCCGAGATCTCCGAGTCTTTCCAGTGAATCAGAGGATTCACAGAAAGGAGCACCAGTGGCCAGGGCAAGGGGGGAGTCTAGGGGGGCACCCCAGGAAGATAGAGCCAGAGGGGACTCAGGGGAGAGCAGTTGGAAATCGGGACCAGCGTCACCGCCAGGGAGCAGGGAAGAAGAAGGGAGCCAGGGGGCAAGCGCTGGCAGCTCACCACAGGAGGGAGGGCATGAGTCAGGATCGCTGGCTAGCGTGATCCTCTGTGAGCTAGGATCTTCAAGCAGCTCTGACACATGCGAATTGAAATAAGCCCAATCAAAGCTTATTCGTCTTCTTTCTACGCAGATGGAAGCGAAAAGATGGTTGTCAGAGCTGCTTGAAGATCCTAGCTCACAGAGGATCACGCTAGCCAGCGATCATTAAGTAAAAGTCTTTATTGAATTGCAGTTTCCATTCTCACGCTGCTGCGCGCAACTCTACGTCTAGTAGCTAGATCGGCGAAGCTCCGTCTGAGTCTCCGCCCCTTGTGCACCAACTTAATATCCTAGCCCTGCTCCACCTTTTCCGCCTGACTGTCCTCCTCTGGGTCCCTCTACCCCCCGGGGTTTCTTCCTTCCTGGATTCTTCTGACGCTGACCCGGACCCTCCTGCCTCCTTGCGCCGGGCTTTAGGACCTGGTTCCCTTTCCGGGCTGCTTACTGCGCCGCCTTCCTCTGCATTTGAACTTGGCGCGCGCGCCCAACCTTCCACTTTCCTCTTAACCGTTTCTTCGCTCCCCGATGGAGGTGTGGCCACTCCTGACTCATGCCCTCCCTCCTGTGGTGAGCTGCCAGCGCTTGCCCCCTGGCTCCCTTCTTCTTCCCTGCTCCCTGGCGGTGACGCTGGTCCCGATTTCCAACTGCTCTCCCCTGAGTCCCCTCTGGCTCTATCTTCCTGGGGTGCCCCCCTAGACTCCCCCCTTGCCCTGGCCACTGGTGCTCCTTTCTGTGAATCATCTGATTCACTGGAAAGACTAGGAGATCTCGGGTCGTCGTCATCACTCATCTTTTCTTCTGCCTCCTCCCCTTCGCTCTCTTTTTCCTCCCTTGGCCTTGCCTCTGCTCCTAAATCCCTGACATCCATCCCCCCCTCGAAGCCCCCCATTCCCCCCTCCCCTCCTTCCGGTGCTGGAGCTGGGTGCTGCTGTTGCAAAGGGACGAACGTCGGATATCGTTCGCTTCCCGTGGCGGGCCTCCATCTGAAGTCTCGCGGGTCTTCCTCCCTGCTCTCGTCGACGACGGTCACCTCCGCTTCCATCTCTGTGCCGCCGTGCTCGAAACCAGGGTCGTCCCCGAAAACGTCCATGTCCGTTTCTCCCTCACTTCCTCCTGGCGGCGTTGCTCGTCCTGGGCCTTCCAGCCACCTTCTGCGGAACTGCTCCTCTGGTCTATCGTCCCACCAATACGAGGGTTCTGATGCAGATCCCGAGGGTGACCCCTCCGGGGAACGGACGTCTTGTGTCGGGTCCTCTTCCGAGTCGAACCCCCGGAAAGTGCTGGCCGAAAGCGTGGGCGTGAAAAGCCAGTCGTCGAAAAAGTCTGCTGGCATAGGTCTATGTGGGAAGAGGGCATGAAACTCGTCTTTGAGTAGAGGTTCGTCCAAGGCGTAGCCCGGCACCCAGCTGTTCGCACTGGCCGGGGTGCCCTCCTTGGCGAGAAAGTATTCTACCCCCTCTTCCCCCCATCTGGAGTCCAAAATCTCCGTGACTTCGTTGATGCGCTCCTTCTGTGCCACTCCCGCGTGCCCTGTTCTGTCTCTGACCGGACTCGGCGCCGTTCCGGGTTCCTGGAACCTGTGCGGTGCCTTGTAGGGAGTGAGCACCGATCTGTGGAACACCGGATGCATTCTGGAACCCTCCGGAAGTGCCAGTCTGAAAGCTACCGGGTTGACCTGCTCTTCGACTTGGTAGGGCCCCAGTTGTTTATGCCCTAGTTTCTTCTTGGCCAACGACCTGGCTGGCACTGCGTGGGCTGCTAACCAGACCCAGTCTCCCACGTGGAGCTCTTCGCCAACCCTTCTGTGTCTGTCCGCTTGTACCTTGTATGCGTGTTTGGCCAGCTCCAGGTGGCGCCTCAGCTGATCGTGGACTTCCTGCAGCTCCGACGCGAACGCATCTGCCGTCTGCGGCTCCCCCTCCCCCATTCTTTCCAGTCCCGGGAAGGTTCTGGGGTGCCTCCCGTTGTTGGCGAAGAACGGCGTGACCCCCATGGACACGTGCTTCGTGTTGTTGTAGGCGAACTCGGCAAGCGGCAGGTAATCCACCCACGTCGCAGGCTGTTGATTCGCATAGCATCTCAGGTACTGCTGCATGATGGCATTGACCCGCTCCGCTTGCCCGTTGGTCTGCGGGTGTCTCGCCGACGCCAGGTTGATCTTGACGTTCAGGAAGCCCATCAGCTTCTGCCAGAAATTCGAGATGAACTGCCGCCCGCGGTCGGACAGAATAGACCGTGGCAGACCGTGAACCTTGAACACGTGGTCTATGAACAGTTTGGCGGTTTGCTCCGCCGTGGCCACCTTAGCACACGGAATGAAATGGGCCATCTTGGAAAACAGGTCCACTACCACCAGCACTGCCGTCTTGCCCCTCGAGCTGGGCAGATCTGTGACAAAGTCCAGAGCCACCCTTTCCCAAGGTTCGACCGGAGTTTGCAGCGGTTCCAACAGTCCGGCCGGCGGTCTGTGCACTGGTTTGGCCCTCTGGCAGGTGTCACACCTCGCCACGTAGTCTGCGACCTCCCCTCTCATTCCAGGCCACCAGAAATCCCTGGCTACTAATTCCACCGTCTTCTCCTTGCCAAAGTGCCCGGCCGTGGGTGCGTCGTGCAGCTGCTGCAGCACCTTGGCGCGAAGGTCGTCTCCCGGCACGTAGATGGCCCCTTTACGGATGCGCAATCCATCTCGTAGCTGGAAACCGTCGGCCACAGCCTTGCCCCTTTGCACCTCTGCCATCTTTGCTTGCGCGAAGGAGTCATCCTGCAACACTCGTCGCACCGCCTCCAGGTCCACGGTGGCCGCGGCGCACGCCCATACTGTTGGTGCGAAGATGTGCATGGCTGCCGCTGGCGTTGCGTCCTCCAGATACTGTGGCTTACGGGAGAGGGCGTCCGCCATGATGTTAGTGTCCCCCGGGACATACTCTATGCGGAAGTCGAAGTTCGCAAAAAACTCAGCCCAGCGTATCTGCCTCTGGTTTAGGAACTGTGCCGTGCGCCAGTGCTCCAGATTCTTGTGGTCCGTGCAAACCTGCACCGTGTGCTTGGCGCCGATCAGGAAGTGCCGCCACGCTTTGAACGCTGCATGAATGGCCAGCAACTCCCTGTCCCAGATGGTGTAGTTCTGCTCGGACTTGCTGAGCTTCCTGGAGTAAAACGCTCCCGGTCGCCACACCCCCTGCTGGTCCTTTTGCAGCAGGACCGCCCCCACGGCTCTGTCCGAGGCGTCTGTCTCCACCCTCATCGGCCTGCTGGGGTTGACGTGAAGCAGCTGCTCTTCCGACGCGAAGAGACGCTTGAGTGCCTGAAAGGACTGCTCCGCCTCCTCCGTCCAAACGAACTTCTTTTTCTTGGAGCTAAGCGTGTCTGTGATGGCCGCTGTCTGCATAGCGAAGCCCTTGATAAACTTGCGATAGAAGTTCGCAAAGCCGACAAACCTTTGGACCTCTTTCCGGTTGCGTGGGCTCTTCCAGTCCAATACCGCTCGAACCTTGGCGCTGTCCATGGCGAGCCCCTTGTCAGACAACTTGTAGCCCAGAAAATCCACCTCCGTCACGTCGAATTGGCACTTCTCCAGCTTGGCGTAGAGCCTATGTTGCTTTAGTCTGGTCAGCACTTCCTTGACGTGCCTGTCATGCTCCTGCTGCGATTCCGAAAAGATCAGGATGTCATCTAAGAAACAGACGCACGTCTTGTAGAGAAGTCCCGCCAACACGTGATGCATGAAAGCTTGAAAAACGTGGGAGCCATTTTGCAGTCCAAAAGGCATAACTCTGTATTCGTAGGTACCCAGTGGCGTGAACATGGCCGTCTTCCACTCATCTCCCTCCCGCATGCGAATGAGGTTGTACGCCCCTCGCAGGTCTAACTTGGTGAACACTTTTCCCTTCCGCACCTTCGCCAGGAGGTCGTCGATTCGGGGCATGGGGAAGTCCGACGGCTTGGTCACACTGTTTAAAATGCGATAGTCCACGACCAGTCTTTTCTGGGGCGTGTCTCGCTTTTTAACAAAGAATACAGGACTGCCCCCCGCTGCCTTGGACTCTCGGATGAAACCGCGCTCCAAATTATGATCGATGAACTCTTTGAGTTCCTGCAGTTCGTCCTCAGACATGGAATACAGTTTCCCTTTAGGCAGCGCCGCCCCCGGCAGCAGGTCAATTTTGCAGTCATATGGTCTGTGAGGGGGTAGCCTGTCCGCCTCCTTCTCGCAGAAAACTTCCAAAAATTCTGCGTACTTGTGGGGAATCGCTTGCAGCGTGCCTAGCAGCAGCTGTGACTCCTCTTCCTCTCCTTCCTGCCGGTGCACGATGCAGTGTTCAGCACAAAAGGAAGAGCCGAAGACCAGCTGCCTCTGGTACCAAGCCAGCGTTGGGCTGTGCTTGTCCAGCCAACTCATTCCCAATACAATGGGCGTATCCGATAGTTGAGTGACATTGAAGCTGATGATTTCTTTGTGATTCCCAAGTCGCATCGCCATTGGTGGCGTCTGCTTCACCACTTGCCCCCCTAGCAACTCCCTGCCATCCACCGTGACAACCTGCAGGGGCAGTGTGGCCGGCAGCAACTGTATAGCGTGCTTGTCGACAAAGTCCTGCCCTATAAAGTCCGCGTTGCTGCCCGAGTCCACTGTGATGGGCACGTCCATGATGATTCCATTGGGCAGCTGGAGAGATGCGGTGAGCCTCACCACTGGTTTGGGCGGGAGGGGGTTCACGGGCTGTAAAATCTCTGGGGACTGCGGCACTAACACGTCTGGCTGGGCCCCAGGGCCTCTTCCTCCAGCCAGACTGCTTCGTTTCCCTGCTGTGTTCCTCCTTGCTGCGTTGCTGCAGTCACCATTGCCGAGGCTGCAGTGAGCTTGTGGAGCCTCTGGGGACACTCTTTCGCCATATGCCCTGGCTCCTCACAGACGTAACACTTCCTGTTCCCTCTAGGAGGCTTTGCTTTCACTGCTGCCGGTGCTAGGGCTCTGGTTGCTGACTGAGCCCTTGCACCTCCAACCTCCATAGGTTCGGCTCCTCCTCCTGGCGGAGGCGTGGATTGCGCCCGCGCTGCTTCTCTGGGAAGGAAGGAGGGGCCCCTGGCTGGTTCGCGCCCTCCACGCCCTTCGTCCCTGCTCCACGGGCGTTCTTTCAGCCTCACCCCCACTGCCAGTGCCCTCTGAACGACCTCCTGGGTGGTTCGGGGTCTCTCCCCCCTCGCGATCTCATCTTTAATCGAGCTGTGCAACCCCTCCCAAAAGAGGTCTCTTACAGGGGCCGAATCTCTGTCCCATTCCAGGGCACTGACCAAGGCGAAAAAGCGGGCATGGTACTGCCTGACGCTGGCCCTCCCTTGTCTTAGCCCATGCACCTCCTTCCGGGCAAGATCCACGTCAATGCTTGATAAAAAACACCCATCCATCGCTTTAATAAAGGCATCTGCATTCTGGAGCGCCGGATCCTTATCTCTCCATAAATTGCGTAGCCATGCTTTAGCATCCCCATGCAAATGAGACATGATGAATCCCACTCTCTCTTGCTCATCTCTAAAGTCTTTATGCAGCAGTTGCAGTGCGCACAGTACGTCTGCTCTAAAGTTGGGATACTGTTGCAGGTTCCCATCGAAGTGAGAGACCAGCCCGCCTGTGCGTCTCGCCAACCCAATTCCCTCCTGCCGGGGTGTCTGCTTTGTCAGCACATCTAACCTGACCTGGAGATCCCTGCAGGCGGCAGCTGCCTCCTCCTCTCTCTTCCTGGATGCGAGAGCCTCGGCATTCAGTTGTGCCACTGCTTTTCTGAGTTCCTCTATCTGCTGCTCAGCCATCATGTCGTCTGCCGTTCGTGAGTTCGCTAGTGGGCACCTGCTTCTCTCCCCTCCTCGAGGTTGTAGATGCCCACAATTGAGAGCAGACGGAGCTTACTGTCAGAGCTGCTTGAAGATCCTAGCTCACAGAGGATCACGCTAGCCAGCGATCATTAAGTAAAAGTCTTTATTGAATTGCAGTTTCCATTCTCACGCTGCTGCGCGCAACTCTACGTCTAGTAGCTAGATCGGCGAAGCTCCGTCTGAGTCTCCGCCCCTTGTGCACCAACTTAATATCCTAGCCCTGCTCCACCTTTTCCGCCTGACTGTCCTCCTCTGGGTCCCTCTACCCCCCCGGGGTTTCTTCCTTCCTGGATTCTTCTGACGCTGACCCGGACCCTCCTGCCTCCTTGCGCCGGGCTTTAGGACCTGGTTCCCTTTCCGGGCTGCTTACTGCGCCGCCTTCCTCTGCATTTGAACTTGGCGCGCGCGCCCAACCTTCCACTTTCCTCTTAACCGTTTCTTCGCTCCCCGATGGAGGTGTGGCCACTCCTGACTCATGCCCTCCCTCCTGTGGTGAGCTGCCAGCGCTTGCCCCCTGGCTCCCTTCTTCTTCCCTGCTCCCTGGCGGTGACGCTGGTCCCGATTTCCAACTGCTCTCCCCTGAGTCCCCTCTGGCTCTATCTTCCTGGGGTGCCCCCCTAGACTCCCCCCTTGCCCTGGCCACTGGTGCTCCTTTCTGTGAATCATCTGATTCACTGGAAAGACTAGGAGATCTCGGGTCGTCGTCATCACTCATCTTTTCTTCTGCCTCCTCCCCTTCACTCTCTGTTTCCTCCCTTGGCCTTGCCTCTGCTCCTAAATCCCTGACAATGGTTTTGTGTTATTTTGGTCTCATTGCACACACTTTGCGATTTCTTTGTCAATGTGCATTAAGAGCTAAGAACACGACATGAAGTAAGCGCACTCCAAGATTTTTATTTCTATGTAGATCGCACCCAAAACAACCTTTTTGGCTTTGTTTAGTGTTCTTACACTTTACTTTGCTATGTGGGTGAATGAACACCGAAAGGGCAATCGAAGCTTATTCGTCCTTTTTCTATTGAGATGTTACCATATATTTACATATGCTCGATTTGGGCTGGTAACAAACATGTCACAGCGATTTTTGGTTGAATGTGCATTCTAACCCCCAAAACAGCAACTTGAAATAAGACCAATCAGAGCTTTATCATCTTCTTTTTATGTAGTTGGAACCCAAAACACCTTTTTGCTTTGGTTTTGGTGTGATTCTGGCGCACACCCAAATAACACCATGTGAATTGAAAAAAAGTCAAATCAAAACTTATTCGTCTTCTTTCTACGCAGATGGAAGCGAAAAGAGGGTGTTGTGTTATTTTGGTCTCATTGCACACACTTTGCGATTTCTGTGTCAATGTGCATTAAGAGCAAAGAACACGACATGAAGTAAGCGCAATCCAAGATTATTCTATCTATGTAGCTCGCACCCAAAACAACCTTTTTGGCTTTGTTTAAGGTTCTTACACTACTTTGCTATTTGTGGGTGAATGAACACCGAAAGGGCAATCGAAGCTTATTCGTCCTTTTTCTATTGAGATGTTACCATATGTTTACCTATGCTTGATTTGGGCTGGTAACAAACATGTCTGCGATTTTTGGGTGAATGTGCATTGTAACCCCAAAAACAGCAACTTGAAATAATCCCAATCAGAGCTTTATTATCTTCTTTTTATGTAGTTGGAACCCAAAACACCTTTTTGCTTTGGTTTTGGTGTGATTCTGCCCCCCCCCATAAAACCATGCGAATTGAAATAAGCCCAATCAAAGCTTATTCGTCTTCTTTCTACGCAGATGGAAGCGAAAAGATGGTGTTGTGTTATTTTGGTCTCATTGCACACACTTTGCGATTTCTTTGTCAATGTGCATTAAGAGCTAAGAACACGACTTGAAGTAAGCGCACTCCAAGATTTTTCTTTCTATGTAGATCGCACCCAAAACAACCTTTTTGGCTTTGTTTAGTGTTCTTACACTTTACTTTGCTATGTGGGTGAATGAACACCGAAAGGGCAATCGAAGCTTATTCGTCCTTTTTCTATTGAGATGTTACCATATATTTACATATGCTCGATTTGGGCTGGTAACAAACATGTCACAGCGATTTTTGGTTGAATGTGCATTCTAACCCCCAAAACAGCAACTTGAAATAAGACCAATCAGAGCTTTATCATCTTCTTTTTATGTAGTTGGAACCCAAAACAACTTTTTTCTTTGGTTTTGGTGTGATTCTGGCGCACACCCAAATAACACCATGTGAATTGAAAAAAAGTCAAATCAAAACTTATTCGTCTTCTTTCTACGCAGATGGAAGCGAAAAGAGGGTGTTGTGTTATTTTGGTCTCATTGCACACACTGCGATTTCTGTGTCAATGTGCATTAAGAGCAAAGAACACGACATGAAGTAAGCGCAATCCAAGATTATTCTATCTATGTAGCTCGCACCCAAAACAACCTTTTTGGCTTTGTTTAAGGTTCTTACACTACTTTGCTATTTGTGGGTGAATGAACACCGAAAGGGCAATCGAAGCTTATTCGTCCTTTTTCTATTGAGATGTTACCATATGTTTACCTATGCTTGATTTGGGCTGGTAACAAACATGTCTGCGATTTTTGGGTGAATGTGCATTGTAACCCCAAAAACAGCAACTTGAAATAATCCCAATCAGAGCTTTATTATCTTCTTTTTATGTAGTTGGAACCCAAAACACCTTTTTGCTTTGGTTTTGGTGTGATTCTGCCCCCCCCCCCCATAAAACCATGCGAATTGAAATAAGCCCAATCAAAGCTTATTCGTCTTCTTTCTACGCAGATGGAAGCGAAAAGATGGTGTTGTGTTATTTTGGTCTCATTGCACACACTTTGCGATTTCTTTGTCAACGTGCATTAAGAGCTAAGAACACGACATGAAGTAAGCGCACTCCAAGATTTTTCTTTCTATGTAGATCGCACCCAAAACAACCTTTTTGGCTTTGTTTAGTGTTCCTACACTTTACTTTGCTATGTGGGTGAATGAACACCGAAAGGGCAATCGAAGCTTATTCGTCCTTTTTCTATTGAGATGTTACCATATATTTACATATGCTCGATTTGGGCTGGTAACAAACATGTCACAGCGATTTTTGGTTGAATGTGCATTCTAACCCCCAAAACAGCAACTTGAAATAAGACCAATCAGAGCTTTATCATCTTCTTTTTATGTAGTTGGAACCCAAAACACCTTTTTGCTTTGGTTTTGGTGTGATTCTGGCGCACACCCAAATAACACCATGTGAATTGAAAAAAAGTCAAATCAAAACTTATTCGTCTTCTTTCTACGCAGATGGAAGCGAAAAGAGGGTGTTGTGTTATTTTGGTCTCATTGCACACACTTTGCGATTTCTGTGTCAATGTGCATTAAGAGCAAAGAACACGACATGAAGTAAGCGCAATCCAAGATTATTCTATCTATGTAGCTCGCACCCAAAACAACCTTTTTGGCTTTGTTTAAGGTTCTTACACTACTTTGCTATTTGTGGGTGAATGAACACCGAAAGGGCAATCGAAGCTTATTCGTCCTTTTTCTATTGAGATGTTACCATATGTTTACCTATGCTTGATTTGGGCTGGTAACAAACATGTCTGCGATTTTTGGGTGAATGTGCATTGTAACCCCAAAAACAGCAACTTGAAATAATCCCAATCAGAGCTTTATTATCTTCTTTTTATGTAGTTGGAACCCAAAACACCTTTTTGCTTTGGTTTTGGTGTGATTCTGCCCCCCCCCCATAACACCATGCGAATTGAAATAAGCCCAATCAAAGCTTATTCGTCTGCTTTCTACGCAGATGGAAGCGAAAAGATGGTGTTGTGTTATTTTGGTCTCATTGCACACACTTTGCGATTTCTTTGTCAATGTGCATTAAGAGCTAAGAACACGACATGAAGTAAGCGCACTCCAAGATTTTTCTTTCTATGTAGATCGCACCCAAAACAACCTTTTTGGCTTTGTTTAGTGTTCTTACACTTTACTTTGCTATGTGGGTGAATGAACACCGAAAGGGCAATCGAAGCTTATTCGTCCTTTTTCTATTGAGATGTTACCATATATTTACATATGCTCGATTTGGGCTGGTAACAAACATGTCACAGCGATTTTTGGTTGAATGTGCATTCTAACCCCCAAAACAGCAACTTGAAATAAGACCAATCAGAGCTTTATTATCTTCTTTTTATGTAGTTGGAACCCAAAACACCTTTTTGCTTTGGTTTTGGTGTGATTCTGGCGCACACCCAAATAACACCATGTGAATTGAAAAAAAGTCAAATCAAAACTTATTCGTCTTCTTTCTACGCAGATGGAAGCGAAAAGAGGGTGTTGTGTTATTTTGGTCTCATTGCACACACTTTGCGATTTCTGTGTCAATGTGCATTAAGAGCAAAGAACACGACATGAAGTAAGCGCAATCCAAGATTATTCTATCTATGTAGCTCGCACCCAAAACAACCTTTTTGGCTTTGGCTTTAAGGTTCTTACACTACTTTGCTATTTGTGGGTGAATGAACACCGAAAGGGCAATCGAAGCTTATTCGTCCTTTTTCTATTGAGATGTTACCATATGTTTACCTATGCTTGATTTGGGCTGGTAACAAACATGTCACAGCGATTTTTGGTTGAATGTGCATTCTAACCCCAAAAACAGCAACTTGAAATAATCCCAATCAGAGCTTTATTATCTTCTTTTTATGGAGTTGGAACCCAAAACACCTTTTTGCTTTGGTTTTGGTGTGATTCTGCCCCCCCCCATAAAACCATGCGAATTGAAATAAGCCCAATCAAAGCTTATTCGTCTTCTTTCTACGCAGATGGAAGCGAAAAGATGGTGTTGTGTTATTTTGGTCTCATTGCACACACTTTGCGATTTCTTTGTCAATGTGCATTAAGAGCTAAGAACACGACTTGAAGTAAGCGCACTCCAAGATTTTTCTTTCTATGTAGATCGCACCCAAAACAACCTTTTTGGCTTTGTTTAGTGTTCCTACACTTTACTTTGCTATGTGGGTGAATGAACACCGAAAGGGCAATCGAAGCTTATTCGTCCTTTTTCTATTGAGATGTTACCATATATTTACATATGCTCGATTTGGGCTGGTAACAAACATGTCACAGCGATTTTTGGTTGAATGTGCATTCTAACCCCCAAAACAGCAACTTGAAATAAGACCAATCAGAGCTTTATCATCTTCTTTTTATGTAGTTGGAACCCAAAACAACTTTTTTCTTTGGTTTTGGTGTGATTCTGGCGCACACCCAAATAACACCATGTGAATTGAAAAAAAGTCAAATCAAAACTTATTCGTCTTCTTTCTACGCAGATGGAAGCGAAAAGAGGGTGTTGTGTTATTTTGGTCTCATTGCACACACTGCGATTTCTGTGTCAATGTGCATTAAGAGCAAAGAACACGACATGAAGTAAGCGCAATCCAAGATTATTCTATCTATGTAGCTCGCACCCAAAACAACCTTTTTGGCTTTGTTTAAGGTTCTTACACTACTTTGCTATTTGTGGGTGATGAACACCGAAAGGGCAATCGAAGCTTATTCGTCCTTTTTCTATTGAGATGTTACCATATGTTTACCTATGCTTGATTTGGGCTGGTAACAAACATGTCTGCGATTTTTGGGTGAATGTGCATTGTAACCCCAAAAACAGCAACTTGAAATAATCCCAATCAGAGCTTTATTATCTTCTTTTTATGTAGTTGGAACCCAAAACACCTTTTTGCTTTGGTTTTGGTGTGATTCTGCCCCCCCCCCATAAAACCATGCGAATTGAAATAAGCCCAATCAAAGCTTATTCGTCTTCTTTCTACGCAGATGGAAGCGAAAAGATGGTGTTGTGTTATTTTGGTCTCATTGCACACACTTTGCGATTTCTTTGTCTTTTTTTTTTTTTTAAATATTTTTATTGGGTTTTCGCATTTTATATAAACACAAACAACACACCAAAACAAGCATAAAAAACAACGAACATAAATAGTTCCTGTCACAGCTGCTTCAAGATCCTAGCTCACAGAGGATCACGCTAGCCAGCGGTCATTAAGTAAAAGTCTTTATTGAATTACAGTTTCCATTCTCACGCTGCTGTCTGCAACTCTACGTCTACTAGCTAGATCGGCGAGGCTCCGTCTGAGTCTCCGCCCCGTGCGCACCAACTTAATATCCTAGCCTTGCTCCACCTTTTCCTCCTGACTGTCCTCCTCTGGGTCCCTCTACCCCCCGGGGCTTCTTCCTTCCGGGATTCTTCTGACGCTGACCCAGACCCTTCTGCCTCCTTGCGCCGGGCTTTAGGACCCGGTTCCCTTTCGGGGCTGCTCACTGCGCCGCCTTCCTCTGCATTTGAACTTGGCGCGCGCGCCCAACCTTCCACTTTCCTCTTAACCGTTTCTTCGCTCCCCGATGGAGGTGTGGCCACTCCTGACTCATGCCCTCCCTCCTGTGGTGAGCTGCCAGCGCTTCCCTCCTGGCTCCTTTCCTCTTCCCTGCTTCCTGGCGGTGACGCTGGTCCCGATTTCCAGCTGCTCCCCCCTGAGTCTCCTCTGGCTCTATCTTCCTGGGGTGCCTCCCTAGACGCCCCCCTTGCCCTGGCCACTGGTGCTCCTTTCTGTGAATCCTCTGATTCACTGGAAAGACTGGGAGATCTCGGGTCGTCGTCATCACTCATCCTTTCCTCTGTCTCCTCCCCTTCGCTCTCTGTTTCCTCCCTTGCCCGTGCCTCTGCACCTAAACCCCTGACATCCATCCCCCCCTCAAAGCCCCCCAGTCCCCCCTCCCCTCCTTCCGATGCTGGAGCTGGGGGCTGCTGTTGCAAAGGGACGAACGTCGGATATCGGTCGCTTCCCGTGGCAGGCCTCCAGCGGAACTCTTCCAGGTCTTCCTCTCTGCTCTCGTTGACGACAGTCACCTCCTCTTCCATCTCTGTGCCGCCGTGCTCGAAACCAGGGTCGTCCCCGAAAATGTCCATGTCCGTCTCTCCCGCACTTCCTCCAGGCGGCGTTGCTCGGCCGGAACAGTCCAGCCACTTCCTGCGGAACTGCTCCTCCGGCCTATCGTCCCACCAATACGAGGGTTCTGAGACAGATCCCGAGGGTGACCCCTCCGGGGAACGGACGTCTCGTGTTGGTTCCTCGTCCGAGTCGAACCCCCTGAACGTGCTGTCCGAAAGCGTGGGCGTGAAAAGCCAGTCGTCGAAAAAGTCTGCTGGCATAGGTCTATGTGGGAAGAGGGCATGAAACTCGTCTTTGAGCAGAGGTTCGTCTAAAGCGTAGCCCGGCACCCAGCTGTTCGCACTGGCCGGGGTGCCCTCCCTGGCGAGAAAGTATTCTACTCCCTCTTCCCCCCATCTGGAGTCCAAAATCTCCGTGACTTCGTTGATGCGCTCCTCCTGTGCCACTCCCGCGTGCCCCGTTCCTTCTCTGAGCGGACTCGGCGCCGTTCCGGGTTCCTGGAACCTGTGCGGTGCCTTGTAGGGAGTGAGCACCGATCTGTGGAACACCGGATGCATTCTGGAACCCTCCGGAAGCGCCAGCCTGAAAGCCACCGGGTTGACCTGCTCTTCGACTTGGTAGGGCCCCAGTTGTTTATGCCCTAGTTTCTTCTTGGCCAACGACCTGGCCGGCACTGCGTGGGCTGCTAACCAGACCCAGTCTCCCACGTGGAGCTCTTCGCCAACCCTTCTGTGTTTGTCCGCTTGTACCTTGTATGCGTGTTTAGCCAGCTCCAGGTGGCGCCGCAGCTGATCGTGGACTTCCTGCAGCTCCGACGCGAACGCATCTGCTGACTGCGGCTCCCCTTCTCCCCTGCATTCCAGTCCCGGAAAGGTTCTAGGGTGCCGCCCGTTGTTGGCGAAGAACGGCGTGACGCCCGTGGATACGTGCTTCGTGTTGTTGTAGGCAAACTCTGCAAGCGGCAGGTAATCCACCCACGTTGCAGGCTGTTGGTTTGCATAACATCTCAGGTACTGCTGCATGATGGCATTGGCTCGCTCCGCTTGCCCGTTGGTCTGCGGGTGTCTCGCCGACGCCAGATTGATCTTGACGTTTAGGAAGCCCATCAGTTTCTGCCAGAAGTTCGAGATGAACTGCCGCCCGCGGTCGGACAGAATAGACCGTGGCAGACCGTGAACCTTGAACACGTGGTCTATGAACAGTTTGGCGGTTTGCTCCGCCGTGGCCACCTTAGCACACGGAATGAAATGCGCCATCTTGGAGAACAGGTCCACCACCACCAACACTGCCGTCTTGCCCCTTGAGCTGGGCAGATCCGTGACAAAGTCCAGAGCCACCCTTTCCCAAGGTTCGACCGGAGTTTGCAGCGGCTCCAACAGTCCAGCCGGCGGTTTGTGCACCGGCTTTGCCCTCTGGCAGGTGTCACACCTCGCTACGTAGTCTGCGACCTCCCCTCTCATTCCAGGCCACCAGAAATCCCTGGCTACTAATTCCACCGTCTTCTCCTTGCCAAAGTGCCCGGCCGTGGGTGCGTCGTGCAGCTGCTGTAGCACCTTGGCTCGAAGTTCGTCACCCGGCACGTAGATGGCCCCTTTACGGATGAGCAAGCCATCTCGTAGCTGGAAACCGTCGGCCGCTGCCTTGCCCCCTCGCACCTCTGCCATCTTCGTTTGTGCGAAGGAGTCCCCCTGCAACGCTCGCCGCACCGCCTCTAGGTCCACGGTCGCCGCGGCGCACGCCCACACTGTCGGTGCAAAGATGTGCATGGCGGCCGCTGGTGTTGCGTCCTCCAGATACTGTGGCTTGCGGGAGAGAGCGTCTGCCATGATGTTGGTGTCCCCCGGGACATACTCTATTCGGAAGTCGAAGTCCGCAAAGAACTCAGCCCAACGTATCTGCCTCTGGTTCAGGAACTGTGCCGTGCGCCAGTGTTCCAGATTCTTGTGGTCCGTGCAAACCTGCACCGTGTGCTTGGCGCCGATCAGAAAGTGCCTCCACGCCTTGAACGCTGCATGAATGGCCAGCAACTCCCTGTCCCATATGGTGTAGTTCTGCTCGGACTTGCTGAGCTTCCTGGAGTAAAACGCTCCCGGCCGCCACACGCCCTGCGGGTCCTTCTGCAGCAGGACCGCCCCCACTGCTCTGTCCGAAGCGTCTGTCTCCACCCTCATCGGCATGCTGGGGTTGACATGAAGCAGCTGCTCTTCCGACGCGAAGAGACGCTTGAGGGCCTGAAAGGACTGCTCCGCCTGCTCTGTCCAGATGAACTTCTTCTTCTTGGAGCTAAGGGTGTCAGTGATGGCCGCCGTCTGCATCGCGAAGCCCTTGATAAACTTGCGATAGAAGTTCGCAAAGCCGACAAACCGTTGGACCTCCTTCCGGTTGCGTGGGCTCTTCCAATCCAACACCGCTCGAACCTTGGCGCTGTCCATGGCGAGCCCCTTGGCAGACAGCTTGTAGCCCAGAAAATCCACCTCCGGCACGTCAAATTGGCACTTCTCCAGCTTGGCGTAGAGCCTGTGTTGCTTTAGCCTGCCCAGCACTTCCTTGACGTGCTTGTCATGTTCTTGCTGCGACTCCGAAAAGATCAGGATGTCATCCAAGAAACAGACGCACGTCTTGTAGAGAAGTCCCGCCAACACGTGATGCATAAATGCTTGAAAAACGTGAGCGCCATTTTGTAGTCCAAAAGGCATAACTCTGTATTCGTAGGTACCCAGTGGCGTGAACATGGCTGTCTTCCACTCATCACCTTCCCGCATGCGAATGAGGTTGTACGCCCCCCGCAGGTCCAACTTGGTGAACACCTTTCCTTTCCGTACCTTCGCCAGGAGGTCGTCGATGCGGGGCATGGGGAAGTCCGACGGCTTGGTCACACTGTTCAAAATCCTGTAATCCACTACGAGTCTTTTTTGGGGCGTGTCTCGCTTCTTAACAAAGAATACAGGACTGCCCCCCACTGCCTTAGACTCCCGGATGAAACCGCGCTCCAAATTATGATCGATGAAGTCTTTGAGTTCCTGCAGTTCGTCCTCAGACATGGAATACAGCTTCCCTTTAGGCAGCGCCGCCCCCGGCAGCAGGTCAATTTTGCAGTCATATGGTCTGTGAGGGGGTAGCCTGTCCGCCTCCTTCTCGCAGAAAACTTCCAGAAATTCTGCGTACTTGTGGGGAATCGCTTGCAGCGTGCCTAGCAGCAGCTGTGACTCCTCTTCCTCTCCTTCCTGCCTGGGTACGATGCAGTGTTCAGCACAAAAGGAAGAGCCGAAGACCAGCTGCCTCTGGAACCAAGCCATCGTTGGGCTGTGCTTGTCCAGCCAACTCATACCCAATACAATGGGCGTGTCAGACAGTTGAGTGACGTTGAAGCTGATGACTTCCCTGTGATTCCCAAGTCGCATCACCATTGGTGGCGTCTGCTTCACCACTTGCCCCCCTAGCAGCTCCCTGCCATCCACCGTGACAACCTGCAGGGGCAGTGTGGCCGGCAGCAACTGCACAGCGTGCCTGTCGACAAATTCCTGCCCTATAAAGTCCGCGTTGCTGCCGGAGTCGATGGTGATTGGCACGTCCATGGTGATTCCATTGGGCAGCTGGAGAGATGCTGTGAGCCTCACTACTGGTTTGGGCGGGAGGGGGTTCACTGGCTGTAACATTTCTGGGGACTGCGTCACTAACACGTCTGGCTGGGCCCCAGTGCCTCTTCCTCCAGCCAGACATTGTCGTTTCCCTGCTGTGGTCCTCCCTGCTGCGTTGCTGCAGTCACCATTGCTGAGGCTGCAGTAAGCTTGTGGGGCCTCTGGGGACACTCTTTCGCCATATGCCCTGGCTGCTCACAGACGTAACACTTCCTGGTCCCTCTAGGAGGCTTCGCCTTCACTGCTGCCGGTGCTAGGGCTCTGGTTGCTGACTGAGCCCTTGCACCTCCAACCTCCATAGGTTCGGCTCCTCCTCCTGGCGGAGGCGTGGATTGCGTTCGCGCTGCTTCTCTGGGAAAGAAGGAGGGGCCCCCGGCTGGTTCGCGCCCTCCACGTCCTTCGTCCTTGCTCCACGGACGTCCTTCCAGCCTCACCCCCACTGTCAGTGCCCTCTGAACGACCTCCTGGGTGGTTCGGGGTCTCTCCCCCCTCGCTATCTCATCTTTAATCGAGTTGTGCAGTCCCTCCCAAAAGAGGTCTCTTACAGGAGCCGAATCTCTGTCCCATTCCAGGGCGCTGACCAAGGCGAAAAAGCGGGCATGATACTGTCTGACGCTGGCCCTCCCTTGTCTCAGCCCATGCACCTCCTTCCGTGCAAGATCAATGTCAATACTTGATAAGAAACACCCATCCATCGCTTTAATAAAGGCATCCACATTCTGGAGCGCCGGATCGTTATCTCTCCATAAATTGCGCAACCATGCTTTCGCCTCCCCATGCAGATGGGACATGATGAACCCCACTCTCTCCTGTTCATCTCTAAAGTCTTTATGCAACAGTTGCAGTGCGCACAGTACGTCGGCTCTAAAGTTGGGATACTGTTGCAGGTTCCCATCGAAGTGAGAGAGCAGCCCGCCTGTCCGTCTCGCCAACCCAATTCCCTCCTGCCGGGGTGGTTGCTTTGCCAGTACGTCTAACCTGACCTGGAGATCCCTGCAGGCGGCAGCTGCCTCGTCCTCTCTCTTCCTGGATGCGAGAACCTCGGCGTTCAGTTGTGCCACTGCTTTTCTGAGGTCCTCTATCTGCTGCTCAGCCGTCATGTCTCCTGCCGTTCGTGAGCTCGCTAGTGGGCGCCTGTTTCTCTCCTCTCCTCGAGGCTGCAGATGCCCACAATGTGGAGACGGAGCCTACTGTCAGAGCTGCTTCAAGATCCTAGCTCACAGAGGATCACGCTAGCCAGCGGTCATTAAGTAAAAGTCTTTATTGAATTACAGTTTCCATTCTCACGCTGCTGTCTGCAACTCTACGTCTACTAGCTAGATCGGCGAGGCTCCGTCTGAGTCTCCGCCCCGTGCGCACCAACTTAATATCCTAGCCTTGCTCCACCTTTTCCTCCTGACTGTCCTCCTCTGGGTCCCTCTACCCCCCGGGGCTTCTTCCTTCCGGGATTCTTCTGACGCTGACCCAGACCCTTCTGCCTCCTTGCGCCGGGCTTTAGGACCCGGTTCCCTTTCGGGGCTGCTCACTGCGCCGCCTTCCTCTGCATTTGAACTTGGCGCGCGCGCCCAACCTTCCACTTTCCTCTTAACCGTTTCTTCGCTCCCCGATGGAGGTGTGGCCACTCCTGACTCCTGCCCTCCCTCCTGTGGTGAGCTGCCAGCGCTTCCCTCCTGGCTCCTTTCCTCTTCCCTGCTTCCTGGCGGTGACGCTGGTCCCGATTTCCAGCTGCTCCCCCCTGAGTCTCCTCTGGCTCTATCTTCCTGGGGTGCCTCCCTAGACGCCCCCCTTGCCCTGGCCACTGGTGCTCCTTTCTGTGAATCCTCTGATTCACTGGAAAGACTGGGAGATCTCGGGTCGTCGTCATCACTCATCCTTTCCTCTGTCTCCTCCCCTTCGCTCTCTGTTTCCTCCCTTGCCCGTGCCTCTGCACCTAAACCCCTGACAGTTCCCGAAAATCTTATTTTCTAACCCTAGTCCTTGACTTCCCCCCACCCCCTCCCCTGCATCCCTATTCCCAAACTTATGTCAGCAAGTTAGCATTTCTTCCATCTTAATATTAGTCCTTTTATAAAAAATAAAAATAAATTTTCCCTAAGTTGGACCCCAATTCTCTTCCCTCGATTTCTCATTTTTTCTTACATAACTTTCTTAATACTAAACCCCCTGGTCTTGAGTGTTGTTTAAATTTGATACTTCCCTCCCTCCCCTCCCCGCTTTGCGTCCTTTCCCGAGACATGTCCAAATTAACAGTTTTTAGCCTGGATTCCGGATATCCGAGGCTCTCAATTCTCTTTTAGTCCCTCTCCGCCGGTTTTGTTGGTAGTCCTTTTTGTCTATCATCGAGTCTCGAAAGATTTCCTTAACAATCAATCCAATCAGTCCATAGTCTCTTCCCATATTTAAAGGCAACTGCTGAGGAATTTCCACAAGGCCTAAGTCTTGCTGATAGTCAAAATCAAAGTCTATGTGGAGGCCCCAATTGTACTTCTTTATTTCGAGCTCCTGAGTTCCATAAAGTCCCAGGGCCTCCACTTTCATCTTCTGTATCTTTCGTAGGCTTAGAGTGGATTTAATCCAATAGTCTCCTTGCTTGTGTTCTCCAGATGTCGGCTTCTGGTTAGTACTTTCCCAGATAACTTGTTCTCTTTCTTGTTTTGTCTTCTCCTCTTCTTTGTTTATTGTTTCAAATTCAGCTGTGGGTTCTTTCTCACTCAGGCCCTCATTACTTTCAGCAGAACTACTTGTTTCCAAATCCAAGGTCGTCAATTGTTTACTCATAGCTGTAGTCTGCTCCTGTAGGGTTCCCACCAGTGAGAACATTCTTTCGATTTCTCTCAGTATCTTTCCACCCACAGCCATTGTAATTCCACAGAATTCCCCCTAGAGGGAATCTGGTTACTGAGTAACCTTTTCTCCAACAATCCTCTGTCCTATTATTGTTTCTTTGTTTCTCAAAATTTTAGTTCAATTGTAACTCCTTTTAATCCGGAGAGGTCTTAAACAGCAATTTTTTTCACTATTAATAGTCCATTTGACAGCTTTTGACAGCTGTCAAATTCTGCTCCTCTATACAGGCTCCAAAGCAGGTCGCTCCCGGGCCCGGGAGGGAGGGTTGTTTACCACAAAACAAAGACTCTTCCAACACTCCACTCTCCTGCTCAAATTTACCTTTCTAAATCTTGGAAGTTGCTGTCTTTTTAAAACTCACCCTTTACAGGGTAGGCACTCCAGCTTAGTTCTTGTTTCGTTGCTCTGGATCGTCTGCAAGGGGGGGTGTGGGGACTTCCTTTTAGCACACCCCCCGGTCGTCTCAAATTCAAAAGGTAAAAGTTTTAAAGTTCAGTTCCAAATTACTCACGGGTTCTTTTTTCAGTCCGAATTTCAAGGAAGGAAGTCAGCGCTCTCCAGTTATGGCTCGCGGCTTCGCTCAGCGGCGGTAGCGGTCGACTCTCAGTGCCACGCCGTCCCCTGTATCCCCTCCGTAGCCTTTAAAAAGGCTCATTGCGAATCAGGGGGGGCGCTTAAGGCACCCGCCGAGTCTTCAGTCCGCAGGCTTCCGCGCCTGCGGTTTTTAAGGGTCCCCGTGTCGCCGGCACGGCAAAGACCCATCCACCGCTAAGCCGATTCCCTCCGGAGCTCGGAGGGAATCCGCCATTTCCCGATCGCGCCAACCCGGAAGTCCACCTGCGATTTCTTTGTCAACGTGCATTAAGAGCTAAGAACACGACATGAAGTAAGCGCACTCCAAGATTTTTCTTTCTATGTAGATCGCACCCAAAACAACCTTTTTGGCTTTGTTTAGTGTTCCTACACTTTACTTTGCTATGTGGGTGAATGAACACCGAAAGGGCAATCGAAGCTTATTCGTCCTTTTTCTATTGAGATGTTACCATATATTTACATATGCTCGATTTGGGCTGGTAACAAACATGTCACAGCGATTTTTGGTTGAATGTGCATTCTAACCCCCAAAACAGCAACTTGAAATAAGACCAATCAGAGCTTTATCATCTTCTTTTTATGTAGTTGGAACCCAAAACACCTTTTTGCTTTGGTTTTGGTGTGATTCTGGCGCACACCCAAATAACACCATGTGAATTGAAAAAAAGTCAAATCAAAACTTATTCGTCTTCTTTCTACGCAGATGGAAGCGAAAAGAGGGTGTTGTGTTATTTTGGTCTCATTGCACACACTTTGCGATTTCTGTGTCAATGTGCATTAAGAGCAAAGAACACGACATGAAGTAAGCGCAATCCAAGATTATTCTATCTATGTAGCTCGCACCCAAAACAACCTTTTTGGCTTTGTTTAAGGTTCTTACACTACTTTGCTATTTGTGGGTGAATGAACACCGAAAGGGCAATCGAAGCTTATTCGTCCTTTTTCTATTGAGATGTTACCATATTGTCAGGGGTTTAGGTGCAGAGGCACGGGCAAGGGAGGAAACAGAGAGCGAAGGGGAGGAGACAGAGGAAAGGATGAGTGATGACGACGACCCGAGATCTCCCAGTCTTTCCAGTGAATCAGAGGATTCACAGAAAGGAGCACCAGTGGCCAGGGCAAGGGGGGAGTCTAGGGAGGCACCCCAGGAAGATAGAGCCAGAGGAGACTCAGGGGGGAGCAGCTGGAAATCGGGACCAGCGTCACCGCCAGGAAGCAGGGAAGAGGAAAGGAGCCAGGGGGGAAGCGCTGGCAGCTCACCACAGGAGGGAGGGCAGGAGTCAGGAGTGGCCACACCTCCATCAGGGAGCGAAGAAACGGTTAAGAGGAAAGTGGAAGGTTGGGCGCGCGCGCCAAGTTCAAATGCAGAGGAAGGCGGCGCAGTGAGCAGCCCCGAAAGGGAACCAGGTCCTAAAGCCCGGCGCAAGGAGGCAGAAGGGTCCGGGTCAGCGTCAGAAGAATCCCGGAAGGAAGAAGCCCCGGGGGGTAGAGGGACCCAGAGGAGGACAGTCAGGAGGAAAAGGTGGAGCAAGGCTAGGATATTAAGTTGGTGCGCACGGGGCGGAGACTCAGACGGAGCCTCGCCGATCTAGCTAGTAGACGTAGAGTTGCAGACAGCAGCGTGAGAATGGAAACTGTAATTCAATAAAGACTTTTACTTAATGACCGCTGGCTAGCGTGATCCTCTGTGAGCTAGGATCTGGAAGCAGCTCTGACAGTAGGCTCCGTCTCTACATTGTGGGCATCTGCAGCCTCGAGGAGGGGAGAGAAACAGGCGCCCACTAGCGAGCTCACGAACGGCAGGAGACATGACGGCTGAGCAGCAGATAGAGGACCTCAGAAAAGCAGTGGCACAACTGAACGCCGAGGTTCTTGCATCCAGGAAGAGAGAGGACGAGGCAGCTGCCGCCTGCAGGGATCTCCAGGTCAGGTTAGACGTACTGGCAAAGCAAACACCCCGGCAGGAGGGAATTGGGTTGGCGAGACGGACAGGCGGGCTGCTCTCTCACTTCGATGGGAACCTGCAACAGTATCCCAACTTTAGAGCCGACGTACTGTGCGCACTGCAACTGTTACATAAAGACTTTAGAGATGAACAGGAGAGAGTGGGGTTCATCATGTCCCATCTGCATGGGGAGGCGAAAGCATGGTTGCGCAATTTATGGAGAGATAACGATCCGGCGCTCCAGAATGCGGATGCCTTTATTAAAGCGATGGATGGGTGTTTCTTATCAAGTATTGACATTGATCTTGCACGGAAGGAGGTGCATGGGCTGAGACAAGGGAGGGCCAGCGTCAGACAGTATCATGCCCGCTTTTTCGCCTTGGTCAGCGCCCTGGAATGGGACAGAGATTCGGCTCCTGTAAGAGACCTCTTTTGGGAGGGACTGCACAACTCGATTAAAGATGAGATAGCGAGGGGGGAGAGACCCCGAACCACCCAGGAGGTCGTTCAGAGGGCACTGACAGTGGGGGTGAGGCTGGAAGGACGTCCGTGGAGCAAGGACGAAGGACGTGGAGGGCGCGAACCAGCCGGGGGCCCCTCCTTCTTTCCCAGAGAAGCAGCGCGGGCGCAATCCACGCCTCCGCCAGGAGGAGGAGCCGAACCTATGGAGGTTGGAGGTGCAAGGGCTCAGTCAGCAACCAGAGCCCTAGCACCGGCAGCAGTGAAGGCGAAGCCTCCTAGAGGGACCAGGAAGTGTTACGTCTGTGAGCTGCCAGGGCATATGGCGAAAGAGTGTCCCCAGAGGCCCCACAAGCTTACTGCAGCCTCAGCAATGGTGACTGCAGCAACGCAGCAGGGAGGACCACAGCAGGGAAACGACGATGTCTGGCTGGAGGAAGAGGCACTGGGGCCCAGCCAGACGTGTTAGTGACGCAGTCCCCAGAAATTTTACAGCCAGTGAACCCCCTCCCGCCCAAACCAGTAGTGAGGCTCACAGCATCTCTCCAGCTGCCCAATGGAATCACCATGGACGTGCCAATCACCATCGACTCCGGCAGCAACGCGGACTTTATAGGGCAGGAATTTGTCGACAGGCACGCTGTGCAGTTGCTGCCGGCCACACTGCCCCTGCAGGTTGTCACGGTGGATGGCAGGGAGCTGCTAGGGGGGCAAGTGGTGAAGCAGACGCCACCAATGGTGATGCGACTTGGGAATCACAGGGAAGTCATCAGCTTCAACGTCACTCAACTGTCTGACACGCCCATTGTATTGGGCATGAGTTGGCTGGACAAGCACAGCCCAACGATGGCTTGGTTCCAGAGGCAGCTGGTCTTCGGCTCTTCCTTTTGTGCTGAACACTGCATCGTACCCAGGCAGGAAGGAGACGAAGAGGAGTCACAGCTGCTGCTAGGCACGCTGCAAGCGATTCCCCACAAGTACGCAGAATTTCTGGAAGTTTTCTGCGAGAAGGAGGCGGACAGGCTACCCCCTCACAGACCATATGACTGCAAAATTGACCTGCTGCCGGGGGCGGCGCTGCCTAAAGGGAAGCTGTATTCCATGTCTGAGGACGAACTGCAGGAACTCAAAGACTTCATCGATCATAATTTGGAGCGCGGTTTCATCCGGGAGTCTAAGGCAGCGGGGGGCAGTCCTGTATTCTTTGTTAAGAAGCGAGACACGCCCCAAAAAAGACTCGTAGTGGATTACAGGATTTTGAACAGTGTGACCAAGCCGTCGGACTTCCCCATGCCCCGCATCGACGACCTCCTGGCGAAGGTACGGAAGGGAAAAGTGTTCACCAAGTTGGACCTGCGGGGGGCGTACAACCTCATTCGCATGCGGGAGGGTGATGAGTGGAAGACAGCCATGTTCACGCCACTGGGTACCTACGAATACAGAGTTATGCCTTTTGGACTGCAAAATGGCGCTCACGTTTTTCAAGCATTTATGCATCACGTGTTGGCGGGACTTCTCTACAAGACGTGCGTCTGTTTCTTGGATGACATCCTGATCTTTTCGGAGTCGCAGCAAGAACATGACAAGCACGTCAAGGAAGTGCTGGGCAGGCTAAAGCAACACAGGCTCTACGCCAAGCTGGAGAAGTGCCAATTTGATGTGCCGGAGGTGGATTTTCTGGGCTACAAGCTGTCTGACAAGGGGCTCGCCATGGACAGCGCCAAGGTTCGAGCAGTGTTGGATTGGAAGAGCCCACGCAACCGGAAGGAGGTCCAACGGTTTGTCGGCTTTGCGAACTTCTATCGCAAGTTTATCAAGGGCTTCGCGATGCAGACGGCGGCCATCACAGACACGCTTAGCTCCAAGAAGAAGAAGTTCATCTGGACAGAGCAGGCGGAGCAGTCCTTTCAGGCCCTCAAGCGTCTCTTCGCGTCGGAAGAGCAGTTGCTTCATGTCAACCCCAGCATGCCGATGAGGGTGGAGACAGACGCTTCGGACAGAGCAGTGGGGGCGGTCCTGCTGCAGAAGGACCCGCAGGGCGTGTGGCGGCCGGGAGCGTTTTACTCCAGGAAGCTCAGCAAGTCCGAGCAGAACTACACCATATGGGACAGGGAGTTGCTGGCCATTCATGCAGCGTTCAAGGCGTGGAGGCACTTTCTGATCGGCGCCAAGCACACGGTGCAGGTTTGCACGGACCACAAGAATCTGGAACACTGGCGCACGGAACAGTTCCTGAACCAGAGGCAGATACGTTGGGCTGAGTTCTTTGCGGACTTCGACTTCCGCATTGAGTATGTCCCGGGGGACACCAACATCATGGCAGACGCTCTCTCCCGCAAGCCACAGTATCTGGAGGACGCAACGCCAGCGGCCGCCATGCACATCTTTGCACCGACAGTGTGGGCGTGCGCCGCGGCGACCGTGGACCTAGAGGCGGTGCGGCGAGCGTTGCAGGGGGACTCCTTCGCACGAGCAAAGATGGCAGAGGTGCAAAGGGGCAAGGCAGCGGCCGACGGTTTCCAGCTACGAGATGGATTGCTCATCCGTAAAGGGGCCATCTACGTGCCGGGTGACGAACTTCGAGCCAAGGTGCTACAGCAGCTGCACGACGCACCCACGGCCGGGCACTTTGGCAAGGAGAAGACGGTGGAATTAGTAGCCAGGGATTTCTGGTGGCCTGGAATGAGAGGGGAGGTCGCAGACTACGTGGCGAGGTGTGACACCTGCCAGAGGGCAAAGCCGGTGCACAAACCGCCGGCTGGACTGTTGGAGCCGCTGCAAACTCCGGTCGAACCTTGGGAAAGGGTGGCTCTGGACTTTGTCACGGATCTGCCCAGCTCAAGGGGCAAGACGGCAGTGTTGGTGGTTGTGGACCTGTTCTCCAAGATGGCGCATTTCATTCCGTGTGCTAAGGTGGCCACGGCAGAGCAAACCGCCAAACTGTTCATAGACCACGTGTTCAAGGTTCACGGTCTGCCACGGTCTATTCTGTCCGACCGCGGGCGGCAGTTCATCTCGAACTTCTGGCAGAAGCTGATGGGCTTCCTAAACGTCAAGATCAATCTGGCGTCGGCGAGACACCCGCAGACCAACGGGCAAGCGGAGCGAGCCAATGCCATCATGCAGCAGTACCTGAGATGTTATGCAAACCAACAGCCTGCGACGTGGGTGGATTACCTGCCGCTTGCAGAGTTTGCCTACAACAACACGAAGCACGTATCCACGGGCGTCACGCCGTTCTTCGCCAACAACGGGCGGCACCCTAGAACCTTCCCGGGACTGGAATGCAGGGGAGAAGGGGAGCCGCAGTCAGCAGATGCGTTCGCGTCGGAACTGCAGGAAGTCCACGATCAGCTGCGGCGCCACCTGGAGCTGGCTAAACACGCATACAAGGTACAAGCGGACAAACACAGAAGGGTTGGCGAAGAGCTCCACGTGGGAGACTGGGTCTGGTTAGCAGCCCACGCAGTGCCGGCCAGGTCGTTGGCCAAGAAGAAACTAGGGCATAAACAACTGGGGCCATACCAAGTCGAAGAGCAGGTCAACCCGGTGGCTTTCAGGCTGGCGCTTCCGGAGGGTTCCAGAATGCATCCGGTGTTCCACAGATCGGTGCTCACTCCCTACAAGGCACCGCACAGGTTCCAGGAACCCGGAACGGCGCCGAGTCCGCTCAGAGAAGGAACGGGGCACGCGGGAGTGGCACAGGAGGAGCGCATCAACGAAGTCACGGAGATTTTGGACTCCAGGTGGGGGGAAGAGGGAGTAGAATACTTTCTCGCCAGGGAGGGCACCCCGGCCAGTGCGAACAGCTGGGTGCCGGGCTACGCTTTGGACGAACCTCTGCTCAAAGACGAGTTTCATGCCCTCTTCCCACATAGACCTATGCCAGCAGACTTTTTCGACGACTGGCTTTTCACGCCCACGCTTTCGGACAGCACGTTCAGGGGGTTCGACTCGGACGAGGAACCAACACGAGACGTCCGTTCCCCGGAGGGGTCACCCTCGGGATCTGTCTCAGAACCCTCGTATTGGTGGGACGATAGGCCGGAGGAGCAGTTCCGCAGGAAGTGGCTGGACTGTTCCGGCCGAGCAACGCCGCCTGGAGGAAGTGCGGGAGAGACGGACATGGACATTTTCGGGGACGACCCGGGTTTCGAGCACGGCGGCACAGAGATGGAAGAGGAGGTGACTGTCGTCAACGAGAGCAGAGAGGAAGACCCGGAAGAGTTCCGATGGAGGCCTGCCACGGGAAGCGACCGATATCCGACGTTCGTCCCTTTGCAACAGCAGCCCCCAGCTCCAGCACCGGAAGGAGGGGAGGGGGGACTGGGGGGCTTCGAGGGGGGGATGGATGTCAGGGGTTTAGGTGCAGAGGCACGGGCAAGGGAGGAAACAGAGAGCGAAGGGGAGGAGACAGAGGAAAGGATGAGTGATGACGACGACCCGAGATCTCCCAGTCTTTCCAGTGAATCAGAGGATTCACAGAAAGGAGCACCAGTGGCCAGGGCAAGGGGGGAGTCTAGGGAGGCACCCCAGGAAGATAGAGCCAGAGGAGACTCAGGGGGGAGCAGCTGGAAATCGGGACCAGCGTCACCGCCAGGAAGCAGGGAAGAGGAAAGGAGCCAGGGGGGAAGCGCTGGCAGCTCACCACAGGAGGGAGGGCAGGAGTCAGGAGTGGCCACACCTCCATCAGGGAGCGAAGAAACGGTTAAGAGGAAAGTGGAAGGTTGGGCGCGCGCGCCAAGTTCAAATGCAGAGGAAGGCGGCGCAGTGAGCAGCCCCGAAAGGGAACCAGGTCCTAAAGCCCGGCGCAAGGAGGCAGAAGGGTCCGGGTCAGCGTCAGAAGAATCCCGGAAGGAAGAAGCCCCGGGGGGTAGAGGGACCCAGAGGAGGACAGTCAGGAGGAAAAGGTGGAGCAAGGCTAGGATATTAAGTTGGTGCGCACGGGGCGGAGACTCAGACGGAGCCTCGCCGATCTAGCTAGTAGACGTAGAGTTGCAGACAGCAGCGTGAGAATGGAAACTGTAATTCAATAAAGACTTTTACTTAATGACCGCTGGCTAGCGTGATCCTCTGTGAGCTAGGATCTGGAAGCAGCTCTGACACATATTGTCAGGGGTTTAGGTGCAGAGGCACGGGCAAGGGAGGAAACAGAGAGCGAAGGGGAGGAGACAGAGGAAAGGATGAGTGATGACGACGACCCGAGATCTCCCAGTCTTTCCAGTGAATCAGAGGATTCACAGAAAGGAGCACCAGTGGCCAGGGCAAGGGGGGAGTCTAGGGAGGCACCCCAGGAAGATAGAGCCAGAGGAGACTCAGGGGGGAGCAGCTGGAAATCGGGACCAGCGTCACCGCCAGGAAGCAGGGAAGAGGAAAGGAGCCAGGAGGGAAGCGCTGGCAGCTCACCACAGGAGGGAGGGCAGGAGTCAGGAGTGGCCACACCTCCATCGGGGAGCGAAGAAACGGTTAAGAGGAAAGTGGAAGGTTGGGCGCGCGCGCCAAGTTCAAATGCAGAGGAAGGCGGCGCAGTGAGCAGCCCCGAAAGGGAACCGGGTCCTAAAGCCCGGCGCAAGGAGGCAGAAGGGTCTGGGTCAGCGTCAGAAGAATCCCGGAAGGAAGAAGCCCCGGGGGGTAGAGGGACCCAGAGGAGGACAGTCAGGAGGAAAAGGTGGAGCAAGGCTAGGATATTAAGTTGGTGCACACGGGGCGGAGACTCAGACGGAGCCTCGCCGATCTAGCTAGTAGACGTAGAGTTGCAGACAGCAGCGTGAGAATGGAAACTGTAATTCAATAAAGACTTTTACTTAATGACCGCTGGCTAGCGTGATCCTCTGTGAGCTAGGATCTTGAAGCAGCTCTGACAGTAGGCTCCGTCTGCCACATTGTGGGCATCTGCAGCCTCGAGGAGGGGAGAGAAACAGGCGCCCACTAGCGAGCTCACGAACGGCAGGAGACATGACGGCTGAGCAGCAGATAGAGGACCTCAGAAAAGCAGTGGCACAACTGAACGCCGAGGTTCTCGCATCCAGGAAGAGAGAGGACGAGGCAGCTGCCGCCTGCAGGGATCTCCAGGTCAGGTTAGACGTACTGGCAAAGCAACCACCCCGGCAGGAGGGAATTGGGTTGGCGAGACGGACAGGCGGGCTGCTCTCTCACTTCGATGGGAACCTGCAACAGTATCCCAACTTTAGAGCCGACGTACTGTGCGCACTGCAACTGTTGCATAAAGATTTTAGAGATGAACAGGAGAGAGTGGGGTTCATCATGTCCCATCTGCATGGGGAGGCGAAAGCATGGTTGCGCAATTTATGGAGAGATAACGATCCGGCGCTCCAGAATGCGGATGCCTTTATTAAAGCGATGGATGGGTGTTTCTTATCAAGTATTGACATTGATCTTGCACGGAAGGAGGTGCATGGGCTGAGACAAGGGAGGGCCAGCGTCAGACAGTATCATGCACGCTTTTTCGCCTTGGTCAGCGCCCTGGAATGGGACAGAGATTCGGCTCCTGTAAGAGACCTCTTTTGGGAGGGACTGCACAACTCGATTAAAGATGAGATAGCGAGGGGGGAGAGACCCCGAACCACCCAGGAGGTCGTTCAGAGGGCACTGGCAGTGGGGGTGAGGCTGGAAGGACGTCCGTGGAGCAAGGACGAAGGACGTGGAGGGCGCGAACCAGCCGGGGGCCCCTCCTTCTTTCCCAGAGAAGCAGCGCGAGCGCAATCCACGCCTCCGCCAGGAGGAGGAGCCGAACCTATGGAGGTTGGAGGTGCAAGGGCTCAGTCAGCAACCAGAGCCCTAGCACCGGCAGCAGTGAAGGCGAAGCCTCCTAGAGGGACCAGGAAGTGTTACGTCTGTGAGCAGCCAGGGCATATGGCGAAAGAGTGTCCCCAGAGGCCCCACAAGCTTACTGCAGCCTCAGCAATGGTGACTGCAGCAACGCAGCAGGGAGGACCACAGCAGGGAAACGACGATGTCTGGCTGGAGGAAGAGGCACTGGGGCCCAGCCAGACGTGTTAGTGACGCAGTCCCCAGAAATGTTACAGCCAGTGAACCCCCTCCCGCCCAAACCAGTAGTGAGGCTCACAGCATCTCTCCAGCTGCCCAATGGAATCACCATGGACGTGCCAATCACCATCGACTCCGGCAGCAACGCGGACTTTATAGGGCAGGAATTTGTCGACAGGCACGCTGTGCAGTTGCTGCCGGCCACACTGCCCCTGCAGGTTGTCACGGTGGATGGCAGGGAGCTGCTAGGGGGGCAAGTGGTGAAGCAGACGCCACCAATGGTGATGCGACTTGGGAATCACAGGGAAGTCATCAGCTTCAACGTCACTCAACTGTCTGACACGCCCATTGTATTGGGTATGAGTTGGCTGGACAAGCACAGCCCAACGATGGCTTGGTTCCAGAGGCAGCTGGTCTTCGGCTCTTCCTTTTGTGCTGAACACTGCATCGTACCCAGGCAGGAAGGAGAGGAAGAGGAGTCACAGCTGCTGCTAGGCACGCTGCAAGCGATTCCCCACAAGTACGCAGAATTTCTGGAAGTTTTCTGCGAGAAGGAGGCGGACAGGCTACCCCCTCACAGGCCATATGACTGCAAAATTGACCTGCTGCCGGGGGCGGCGCTGCCTAAAGGGAAGCTGTATTCCATGTCTGAGGACGAACTGCAGGAACTCAAAGACTTCATCGATCATAATTTGGAGCGCGGTTTCATCCGGGAGTCTAAGGCAGTGGGGGGCAGTCCTGTATTCTTTGTTAAGAAGCGAGACACGCCCCAAAAAAGACTCGTAGTGGATTACAGGATTTTGAACAGTGTGACCAAGCCGTCGGACTTCCCCATGCCCCGCATCGACGACCTCCTGGCGAAGGTACGGAAGGGAAAGGTGTTCACCAAGTTGGACCTGCGGGGGGCGTACAACCTCATTCGCATGCGGGAGGGTGATGAGTGGAAGACAGCCATGTTCACGCCACTGGGTACCTACGAATACAGAGTTATGCCTTTTGGACTGCAAAATGGCGCTCACGTTTTTCAAGCATTTATGCATCACGTGTTGGCGGGACTTCTCTACAAGACGTGCGTCTGTTTCTTGGATGACATCCTGATCTTTTCGGAGTCGCAGCAAGAACATGACAAGCACGTCAAGGAAGTGCTGGGCAGGCTAAAGCAACACAGGCTCTACGCCAAGCTGGAGAAGTGCCAATTTGACGTGCCGGAGGTGGATTTTCTGGGCTACAAGCTGTCTGCCAAGGGGCTCGCCATGGACAGCGCCAAGGTTCGAGCGGTGTTGGATTGGAAGAGCCCACGCAACCGGAAGGAGGTCCAACGGTTTGTGGGCTTTGCGAACTTCTATCGCAAGTTTATCAAGGGCTTCGCGATGCAGACGGCGGCCATCACTGACACCCTTAGCTCCAAGAAGAAGAAGTTCATCTGGACAGAGCAGGCGGAGCAGTCCTTTCAGGCCCTCAAGCGTCTCTTCGCGTCGGAAGAGCAGCTGCTTCATGTCAACCCCAGCATGCCGATGAGGGTGGAGACAGACGCTTCGGACAGAGCAGTGGGGGCGGTCCTGCTGCAGAAGGACCCGCAGGGCGTGTGGCGGCCGGGAGCGTTTTACTCCAGGAAGCTCAGCAAGTCCGAGCAGAACTACACCATATGGGACAGGGAGTTGCTGGCCATTCATGCAGCGTTCAAGGCGTGGAGGCACTTTCTGATCGGCGCCAAGCACACGGTGCAGGTTTGCACGGACCACAAGAATCTGGAACACTGGCGCACGGCACAGTTCCTGAACCAGAGGCAGATACGTTGGGCTGAGTTCTTTGCGGACTTCGACTTCCGAATAGAGTATGTCCCGGGGGACACCAACATCATGGCAGACGCTCTCTCCCGCAAGCCACAGTATCTGGAGGACGCAACACCAGCGGCCGCCATGCACATCTTTGCACCGACAGTGTGGGCGTGCGCCGCGGCGACCGTGGACCTAGAGGCGGTGCGGCGAGCGTTGCAGGGGGACTCCTTCGCACAAACGAAGATGGCAGAGGTGCGAGGGGGCAAGGCAGCGGCCGACGGTTTCCAGCTACGAGATGGCTTGCTCATCCGTAAAGGGGCCATCTACGTGCCGGGTGACGAACTTCGAGCCAAGGTGCTACAGCAGCTGCACGACGCACCCACGGCCGGGCACTTTGGCAAGGAGAAGACGGTGGAATTAGTAGCCAGGGATTTCTGGTGGCCTGGAATGAGAGGGGAGGTCGCAGACTACGTAGCGAGGTGTGACACCTGCCAGAGGGCAAAGCCGGTGCACAAACCGCCGGCTGGACTGTTGGAGCCGCTGCAAACTCCGGTCGAACCTTGGGAAAGGGTGGCTCTGGACTTTGTCACGGATCTGCCCAGCTCAAGGGGCAAGACGGCAGTGTTGGTGGTGGTGGACCTGTTCTCCAAGATGGCGCATTTCATTCCGTGTGCTAAGGTGGCCACGGCGGAGCAAACCGCCAAACTGTTCATAGATCACGTGTTCAAGGTTCACGGTCTGCCACGGTCTATTCTGTCCGACCGCGGGCGGCAGTTCATCTCGAACTTCTGGCAGAAACTGATGGGCTTCCTAAACGTCAAGATCAATCTGGCGTCGGCGAGACACCCGCAGACCAACGGGCAAGCGGAGCGAGCCAATGCCATCATGCAGCAGTACCTGAGATGTTATGCAAACCAACAGCCTGCGACGTGGGTGGATTACCTGCCGCTTGCAGAGTTTGCTTACAACAACACGAAGCACGTATCCACGGGCGTCACGCCGTTCTTCGCCAACAACGGGCGGCACCCTAGAACCTTTCCGGGACTGGAATGCAGGGGAGAAGGGGAGCCGCAGTCAGCAGATGCGTTCGCGTCGGAGCTGCAGGAAGTCCACGATCAGCTGCGGCGCCACCTGGAGCTGGCTAAACACGCATACAAGGTACAAGCGGACAAACACAGAAGGGTTGGCGAAGAGCTCCACGTGGGAGACTGGGTCTGGTTAGCAGCCCACGCAGTGCCGGCCAGGTCGTTGGCCAAGAAGAAACTAGGGCATAAACAACTGGGGCCCTACCAAGTCGAAGAGCAGGTCAACCCGGTGGCTTTCAGGCTGGCGCTTCCGGAGGGTTCCAGAATGCATCCGGTGTTCCACAGATCGGTGCTCACTCCCTACAAGGCACCGCACAGGTTCCAGGAACCCGGAACGGCGCCGAGTCCGCTCAGAGAAGGAACGGGGCACGCGGGAGTGGCACAGGAGGAGCGCATCAACGAAGTCACGGAGATTTTGGACTCCAGATGGGGGGAAGAGGGAGTAGAATACTTTCTCGCCAGGGAGGGCACCCCGGCCAGTGCGAACAGCTGGGTGCCGGGCTACGCTTTAGACGAACCTCTGCTCAAAGACGAGTTTCATGCCCTCTTCCCACATAGACCTATGCCAGCAGACTTTTTCGACGACTGGCTTTTCACGCCCACGCTTTCGGACAGCACGTTCAGGGGGTTCGACTCGGACGAGGAACCAACACGAGACGTCCGTTCCCCGGAGGGGTCACCCTCGGGATCTGTCTCAGAACCCTCGTATTGGTGGGACGATAGGCCGGAGGAGCAGTTCCGCAGGAAGTGGCTGGACTGTTCCGGCCGAGCAACGCCGCCTGGAGGAAGTGCGGGAGAGACGGACATGGACATTTTCGGGGACGACCCTGGTTTCGAGCACGGCGGCACAGAGATGGAAGAGGAGGTGACTGTCGTCAACGAGAACAGAGAGGAAGACCTGGAAGAGTTCCGCTGGAGGCCTGCCACGGGAAGCGACCGATATCCGACGTTCGTCCCTTTGCAACAGCAGCCCCCAGCTCCAGCACCGGAAGGAGGGGAGGGGGGACTGGGGGGCTTCGAGGGGGGGATGGATGTCAGGGGTTTAGGTGCAGAGGCACGGGCAAGGGAGGAAACAGAGAGCGAAGGGGAGGAGACAGAGGAAAGGATGAGTGATGACGACGACCCGAGATCTCCCAGTCTTTCCAGTGAATCAGAGGATTCACAGAAAGGAGCACCAGTGGCCAGGGCAAGGGGGGAGTCTAGGGAGGCACCCCAGGAAGATAGAGCCAGAGGAGACTCAGGGGGGAGCAGCTGGAAATCGGGACCAGCGTCACCGCCAGGAAGCAGGGAAGAGGAAAGGAGCCAGGAGGGAAGCGCTGGCAGCTCACCACAGGAGGGAGGGCAGGAGTCAGGAGTGGCCACACCTCCATCGGGGAGCGAAGAAACGGTTAAGAGGAAAGTGGAAGGTTGGGCGCGCGCGCCAAGTTCAAATGCAGAGGAAGGCGGCGCAGTGAGCAGCCCCGAAAGGGAACCGGGTCCTAAAGCCCGGCGCAAGGAGGCAGAAGGGTCTGGGTCAGCGTCAGAAGAATCCCGGAAGGAAGAAGCCCCGGGGGGTAGAGGGACCCAGAGGAGGACAGTCAGGAGGAAAAGGTGGAGCAAGGCTAGGATATTAAGTTGGTGCGCACGGGGCGGAGACTCAGACGGAGCCTCGCCGATCTAGCTAGTAGACGTAGAGTTGCAGACAGCAGCGTGAGAATGGAAACTGTAATTCAATAAAGACTTTTACTTAATGACCGCTGGCTAGCGTGATCCTCTGTGAGCTAGGATCTTGAAGCAGCTCTGACACATATGTTTACCTATGCTTGATTTGGGCTGGTAACAAACATGTCTGCGATTTTTGGGTGAATGTGCATTGTAACCCCAAAAACAGCAACTTGAAATAATCCCAATCAGAGCTTTATTATCTTCTTTTTATGTAGTTGGAACCCAAAACACCTTTTTGCTTTGGTTTTGGTGTGATTCTGCCCCCCCCCCCATAACACCATGCGAATTGAAATAAGCCCAATCAAAGCTTATTCGTCTGCTTTCTACGCAGATGGAAGCGAAAAGATGGTGTGTTATTTTGGTCTCATTGCACACACTTTGCGATTTCTTTGTCAATGTGCATTAAGAGCTAAGAACACGACATGAAGTAAGCGCACTCCAAGATTTTTCTTTCTATGTAGATCGCACCCAAAACAACCTTTTTGGCTTTGTTTAGTGTTCTTACACTTTACTTTGCTATGTGGGTGAATGAACACCGAAAGGGCAATCGAAGCTTATTCGTCCTTTTTCTATTGAGATGTTACCATATATTTACATATGCTCGATTTGGGCTGGTAACAAACATGTCACAGCGATTTTTGGTTGAATGTGCATTCTAACCCCCAAAACAGCAACTTGAAATAAGACCAATCAGAGCTTTATCATCTTCTTTTTATGTAGTTGGAACCCAAAACACCTTTTTGCTTTGGTTTTGGTGTGATTCTGGCGCACACCCAAATAACACCATGTGAATTGAAAAAAAGTCAAATCAAAACTTATTCGTCTTCTTTCTACGCAGATGGAAGCGAAAAGATGGTGTTGTGTTATTTTGGTCTCATTGCACACACTTTGCGATTTCTGTGTCAATGTGCATTAAGAGCAAAGAACACGACATGAAGTAAGCGCAATCCAAGATTATTCTATCTATGTAGCTCGCACCCAAAACAACCTTTTTGGCTTTGGCTTTAAGGTTCTTACACTACTTTGCTATTTGTGGGTGAATGAACACCGAAAGGGCAATCGAAGCTTATTCGTCCTTTTTCTATTGAGATGTTACCATATGTTTACCTATGCTTGATTTGGGCTGGTAACAAACATGTCTGCGATTTTTGGGTGAATGTGCATTGTAACCCCAAAAACAGCAACTTGAAATAATCCCAATCAGAGCTTTATTATCTTCTTTTTATGGAGTTGGAACCCAAAACACCTTTTTGCTTTGGTTTTGGTGTGATTCTGCCCCCCCCCATAAAACCATGCGAATTGAAATAAGCCCAATCAAAGCTTATTCGTCTTCTTTCTACGCAGATGGAAGCGAAAAGATGGTGTTGTGTTATTTTGGTCTCATTGCACACACTTTGCGATTTCTTTGTCAATGTGCATTAAGAGCTAAGAACACGACTTGAAGTAAGCGCACTCCAAGATTTTTCTTTCTATGTAGATCGCACCCAAAACAACCTTTTTGGCTTTGTTTAGTGTTCCTACACTTTACTTTGCTATGTGGGTGAATGAACACCGAAAGGGCAATCGAAGCTTATTCGTCCTTTTTCTATTGAGATGTTACCATATATTTACATATGCTCGATTTGGGCTGGTAACAAACATGTCACAGCGATTTTTGGTTGAATGTGCATTCTAACCCCCAAAACAGCAACTTGAGCTTTATCAGAGCTTTATCATCTTCTTTTTATGTAGTTGGAACCCAAAACAACTTTTTTCTTTGGTTTTGGTGTGATTCTGGCGCACACCCAAATAACACCATGTGAATTGAAAAAAAGTCAAATCAAAACTTATTCGTCTTCTTTCTACGCAGATGGAAGCGAAAAGAGGGTGTTGTGTTATTTTGGTCTCATTGCACACACTGCGATTTCTGTGTCAATGTGCATTAAGAGCAAAGAACACGACATGAAGTAAGCGCAATCCAAGATTATTCTATCTATGTAGCTCGCACCCAAAACAACCTTTTTGGCTTTGTTTAAGGTTCTTACACTACTTTGCTATTTGTGGGTGAATGAACACCGAAAGGGCAATCGAAGCTTATTCGTCCTTTTTCTATTGAGATGTTACCATATGTTTACCTATGCTTGATTTGGGCTGGTAACAAACATGTCTGCGATTTTTGGGTGAATGTGCATTGTAACCCCAAAAACAGCAACTTGAAATAATCCCAATCAGAGCTTTATTATCTTCTTTTTATGTAGTTGGAACCCAAAACACCTTTTTGCTTTGGTTTTGGTGTGATTCTGCCCCCCCCCCCCCCATAAAACCATGCGAATTGAAATAAGACCAATCAAAGCTTATTCGTCTGCTTTCTACGCAGATGGAAGCGAAAAGATGGTGTTGTGTTATTTTGGTCTCATTGCACACACTTTGCGATTTCTTTGTCAACGTGCATTAAGAGCTAAGAACACGACATGAAGTAAGCGCACTCCAAGATTTTTCTTTCTATGTAGATCGCACCCAAAACAACCTTTTTGGCTTTGTTTAGTGTTCCTACACTTTACTTTGCTATGTGGGTGAATGAACACCGAAAGGGCAATCGAAGCTTATTCGTCCTTTTTCTATTGAGATGTTACCATATATTTACATATGCTCGATTTGGGCTGGTAACAAACATGTCACAGCGATTTTTGGTTGAATGTGCATTCTAACCCCCAAAACAGCAACTTGAAATAAGACCAATCAGAGCTTTATCATCTTCTTTTTATGTAGTTGGAACCCAAAACACCTTTTTGCTTTGGTTTTGGTGTGATTCTGGCGCACACCCAAATAACACCATGTGAATTGAAAAAAAGTCAAATCAAAACTTATTCGTCTTCTTTCTACGCAGATGGAAGCGAAAAGAGGGTGTTGTGTTATTTTGGTCTCATTGCACACACTTTGCGATTTCTGTGTCAATGTGCATTAAGAGCAAAGAACACGACATGAAGTAAGCGCAATCCAAGATTATTCTATCTATGTAGCTCGCACCCAAAACAACCTTTTTGGCTTTGTTTAAGGTTCTTACACTACTTTGCTATTTGTGGGTGAATGAACACCGAAAGGGCAATCGAAGCTTATTCGTCCTTTTTCTATTGAGATGTTACCATATGTTTACCTATGCTTGATTTGGGCTGGTAACAAACATGTCTGCGATTTTTGGGTGAATGTGCATTGTAACCCCAAAAACAGCAACTTGAAATAATCCCAATCAGAGCTTTATTATCTTCTTTTTATGTAGTTGGAACCCAAAACACCTTTTTGCTTTGGTTTTGGTGTGATTCTGCCCCCCCCCCCATAACACCATGCGAATTGAAATAAGCCCAATCAAAGCTTATTCGTCTGCTTTCTACGCAGATGGAAGCGAAAAGATGGTGTGTTATTTTGGTCTCATTGCACACACTTTGCGATTTCTTTGTCAATGTGCATTAAGAGCTAAGAACACGACATGAAGTAAGCGCACTCCAAGATTTTTCTTTCTATGTAGATCGCACCCAAAACAACCTTTTTGGCTTTGTTTAGTGTTCTTACACTTTACTTTGCTATGCGGGTGAATGAACACCGAAAGGGCAATCGAAGCTTATTCGTCCTTTTTCTATTGAGATGTTACCATATATTTACATATGCTCGATTTGGGCTGGTAACAAACATGTCACAGCGATTTTTGGTTGAATGTGCATTCTAACCCCCAAAACAGCAACTTGAAATAAGACCAATCAGAGCTTTATCATCTTCTTTTTATGTAGTTGGAACCCAAAACACCTTTTTGCTTTGGTTTTGGTGTGATTCTGGCGCACACCCAAATAACACCATGTGAATTGAAAAAAAGTCAAATCAAAACTTATTCGTCTTCTTTCTACGCAGATGGAAGCGAAAAGATGGTGTTGTGTTATTTTGGTCTCATTGCACACACTTTGCGATTTCTGTGTCAATGTGCATTAAGAGCAAAGAACACGACATGAAGTAAGCGCAATCCAAGATTATTCTATCTATGTAGCTCGCACCCAAAACAACCTTTTTGGCTTTGGCTTTAAGGTTCTTACACTACTTTGCTATTTGTGGGTGAATGAACACCGAAAGGGCAATCGAAGCTTATTCGTCCTTTTTCTATTGAGATGTTACCATATGTTTACCTATGCTTGATTTGGGCTGGTAACAAACATGTCTGCGATTTTTGGGTGAATGTGCATTGTAACCCCAAAAACAGCAACTTGAAATAATCCCAATCAGAGCTTTATTATCTTCTTTTTATGGAGTTGGAACCCAAAACACCTTTTTGCTTTGGTTTTGGTGTGATTCTGCCCCCCCCCCCCATAAAACCATGCGAATTGAAATAAGCCCAATCAAAGCTTATTCGTCTTCTTTCTACGCAGATGGAAGCGAAAAGATGGTGTTGTGTTATTTTGGTCTCATTGCACACACTTTGCGATTTCTTTGTCAATGTGCATTAAGAGCTAAGAACACGACTTGAAGTAAGCGCACTCCAAGATTTTTCTTTCTATGTAGATCGCACCCAAAACAACCTTTTTGGCTTTGTTTAGTGTTCCTACACTTTACTTTGCTATGTGGGTGAATGAACACCGAAAGGGCAATCGAAGCTTATTCGTCCTTTTTCTATTGAGATGTTACCATATATTTACATATGCTCGATTTGGGCTGGTAACAAACATGTCACAGCGATTTTTGGTTGAATGTGCATTCTAACCCCCAAAACAGCAACTTGAAATAAGACCAATCAGAGCTTTATCATCTTCTTTTTATGTAGTTGGAACCCAAAACACCTTTTTGCTTTGGTTTTGGTGTGATTCTGGCGCACACCCAAATAACACCATGTGAATTGAAAAAAAGTCAAATCAAAACTTATTCGTCTTCTTTCTACGCAGATGGAAGCGAAAAGATGGTGTTGTGTTATTTTGGTCTCATTGCACACACTTTGCGATTTCTGTGTCAATGTGCATTAAGAGCAAAGAACACGACATGAAGTAAGCGCAATCCAAGATTATTCTATCTATGTAGCTCGCACCCAAAACAACCTTTTTGGCTTTGGCTTTAAGGTTCTTACACTACTTTGCTATTTGTGGGTGAATGAACACCGAAAGGGCAATCGAAGCTTATTCGTCCTTTTTCTATTGAGATGTTACCATATTGTCAGAGCTGCTTCAAGATCCTAGCTCACAGAGGATCACGCTAGCCAGCGGTCATTAAGTAAAAGTCTTTATTGAATTACAGTTTCCATTCTCACGCTGCTGTCTGCAACTCTACGTCTACTAGCTAGATCGGCGAGGCTCCGTCTGAGTCTCCGCCCCGTGCGCACCAACTTAATATCCTAGCCTTGCTCCACCTTTTCCTCCTGACTGTCCTCCTCTGGGTCCCTCTACCCCCCGGGGCTTCTTCCTTCCGGGATTCTTCTGACGCTGACCCAGACCCTTCTGCCTCCTTGCGCCGGGCTTTAGGACCCGGTTCCCTTTCGGGGCTGCTCACTGCGCCGCCTTCCTCTGCATTTGAACTTGGCGCGCGCGCCCAACCTTCCACTTTCCTCTTAACCGTTTCTTCGCTCCCCGATGGAGGTGTGGCCACTCCTGACTCCTGCCCTCCCTCCTGTGGTGAGCTGCCAGCGCTTCCCTCCTGGCTCCTTTCCTCTTCCCTGCTTCCTGGCGGTGACGCTGGTCCCGATTTCCAGCTGCTCCCCCCTGAGTCTCCTCTGGCTCTATCTTCCTGGGGTGCCTCCCTAGACGCCCCCCTTGCCCTGGCCACTGGTGCTCCTTTCTGTGAATCCTCTGATTCACTGGAAAGACTGGGAGATCTCGGGTCGTCGTCATCACTCATCCTTTCCTCTGTCTCCTCCCCTTCGCTCTCTGTTTCCTCCCTTGCCCGTGCCTCTGCACCTAAACCCCTGACATCCATCCCCCCCTCGAAGCCCCCCAGTCCCCCCTCCCCTCCTTCCGGTGCTGGAGCTGGGGGCTGCTGTTGCAAAGGGACGAACGTCGGATATCGGTCGCTTCCCGTGGCAGGCCTCCAGCGGAACTCTTCCAGGTCTTCCTCTCTGCTCTCGTTGACGACAGTCACCTCCGCTTCCATCTCTGTGCCGCCGTGCTCGAAACCAGGGTCGTCCCCGAAAATGTCCATGTCCGTCTCTCCCGCACTTCCTCCAGGCGGCGTTGCTCGGCCGGAACAGTCCAGCCACTTCCTGCGGAACTGCTCCTCCGGCCTATCGTCCCACCAATACGAGGGTTCTGAGACAGATCCCGAGGGTGACCCCTCCGGGGAACGGACGTCTCGTGTTGGTTCCTCGTCCGAGTCGAACCCCCTGAACGTGCTGTCCGAAAGCGTGGGCGTGAAAAGCCAGTCGTCGAAAAAGTCTGCTGGCATAGGTCTATGTGGGAAGAGGGCATGAAACTCGTCTTTGAGCAGAGGTTCGTCTAAAGCGTAGCCCGGCACCCAGCTGTTCGCACTGGCCGGGGTGCCCTCCCTGGCGAGAAAGTATTCTACTCCCTCTTCCCCCCATCTGGAGTCCAAAATCTCCGTGACTTCGTTGATGCGCTCCTCCTGTGCCACTCCCGCGTGCCCCGTTCCTTCTCTGAGCGGACTCGGCGCCGTTCCGGGTTCCTGGAACCTGTGCGGTGCCTTGTAGGGAGTGAGCACCGATCTGTGGAACACCGGATGCATTCTGGAACCCTCCGGAAGCGCCAGCCTGAAAGCCACCGGGTTGACCTGCTCTTCGACTTGGTAGGGCCCCAGTTGTTTATGCCCTAGTTTCTTCTTGGCCAACGACCTGGCCGGCACTGCGTGGGCTGCTAACCAGACCCAGTCTCCCACGTGGAGCTCTTCGCCAACCCTTCTGTGTTTGTCCGCTTGTACCTTGTATGCGTGTTTAGCCCGCTCCAGGTGGCGCCGCAGCTGATCGTGGACTTCCTGCAGCTCCGACGCGAACGCATCTGCTGACTGCGGCTCCCCTTCTCCCCTGCATTCCAGTCCCGGAAAGGTTCTAGGGTGCCGCCCGTTGTTGGCGAAGAACGGCGTGACGCCCGTGGATACGTGCTTCGTGTTGTTGTAGGCAAACTCTGCAAGCGGCAGGTAATCCACCCACGTCGCAGGCTGTTGGTTTGCATAACATCTCAGGTACTGCTGCATGATGGCATTGGCTCGCTCCGCTTGCCCGTTGGTCTGCGGGTGTCTCGCCGACGCCAGATTGATCTTGACGTTTAGGAAGCCCATCAGTTTCTGCCAGAAGTTCGAGATGAACTGCCGCCCGCGGTCGGACAGAATAGACCGTGGCAGACCGTGAACCTTGAACACGTGGTCTATGAACAGTTTGGCGGTTTGCTCCGCCGTGGCCACCTTAGCACACGGAATGAAATGCGCCATCTTGGAGAACAGGTCCACCACCACCAACACTGCCGTCTTGCCCCTTGAGCTGGGCAGATCCGTGACAAAGTCCAGAGCCACCCTTTCCCAAGGTTCGACCGGAGTTTGCAGCGGCTCCAACAGTCCAGCCGGCGGTTTGTGCACCGGCTTTGCCCTCTGGCAGGTGTCACACCTCGCTACGTAGTCTGCGACCTCCCCTCTCATTCCAGGCCACCAGAAATCCCTGGCTACTAATTCCACCGTCTTCTCCTTGCCAAAGTGCCCGGCCGTGGGTGCGTCGTGCAGCTGCTGTAGCACCTTGGCTCGAAGTTCGTCACCCGGCACGTAGATGGCCCCTTTACGGATGAGCAAGCCATCTCGTAGCTGGAAACCGTCGGCCGCTGCCTTGCCCCCTCGCACCTCTGCCATCTTCGTTTGTGCGAAGGAGTCCCCCTGCAACGCTCGCCGCACCGCCTCTAGGTCCACGGTCGCCGCGGCGCACGCCCACACTGTCGGTGCAAAGATGTGCATGGCGGCCGCTGGTGTTGCGTCCTCCAGATACTGTGGCTTGCGGGAGAGAGCGTCTGCCATGATGTTGGTGTCCCCCGGGACATACTCTATTCGGAAGTCGAAGTCCGCAAAGAACTCAGCCCAACGTATCTGCCTCTGGTTCAGGAACTGTGCCGTGCGCCAGTGTTCCAGATTCTTGTGGTCCGTGCAAACCTGCACCGTGTGCTTGGCGCCGATCAGAAAGTGCCTCCACGCCTTGAACGCTGCATGAATGGCCAGCAACTCCCTGTCCCATATGGTGTAGTTCTGCTCGGACTTGCTGAGCTTCCTGGAGTAAAACGCTCCCGGCCGCCACACGACCTGCGGGTCCTTCTGCAGCAGGACCGCCCCCACTGCTCTGTCCGAAGCGTCTGTCTCCACCCTCATCGGCATGCTGGGGTTGACATGAAGCAGCTGCTCTTCCGACGCGAAGAGACGCTTGAGGGCCTGAAAGGACTGCTCCGCCTGCTCTGTCCAGATGAACTTCTTCTTCTTGGAGCTAAGGGTGTCAGTGATGGCCGCCGTCTGCATCGCGAAGCCCTTGATAAACTTGCGATAGAAGTTCGCAAAGCCGACAAACCGTTGGACCTCCTTCCGGTTGCGTGGGCTCTTCCAATCCCACACCGCTCGAACCTTGGCGCTGTCCATGGCGAGCCCCTTGGCAGACAGCTTGTAGCCCAGAAAATCCACCTCCGGCACGTCAAATTGGCACTTCTCCAGCTTGGCGTAGAGCCTGTGTTGCTTTAGCCTGCCCAGCACTTCCTTGACGTGCTTGTCATGTTCTTGCTGCGACTCCGAAAAGATCAGGATGTCATCCAAGAAACAGACGCACGTCTTGTAGAGAAGTCCCGCCAACACGTGATGCATAAATGCTTGAAAAACGTGAGCGCCATTTTGTAGTCCAAAAGGCATAACTCTGTATTCGTAGGTACCCAGTGGCGTGAACATGGCTGTCTTCCACTCATCACCTTCCCGCATGCGAATGAGGTTGTACGCCCCCCGCAGGTCCAACTTGGTGAACACCTTTCCTTTCCGTACCTTCGCCAGGAGGTCGTCGATGCGGGGCATGGGGAAGTCCGACGGCTTGGTCACACTGTTCAAAATCCTGTAATCCACTACGAGTCTTTTTTGGGGCGTGTCTCGCTTCTTAACAAAGAATACAGGACTGCCCCCCACTGCCTTAGACTCCCGGATGAAACCGCGCTCCAAATTATGATCGATGAAGTCTTTGAGTTCCTGCAGTTCGTCCTCAGACATGGAATACAGCTTCCCTTTAGGCAGCGCCGCCCCCGGCAGCAGGTCAATTTTGCAGTCATATGGTCTGTGAGGGGGTAGCCTGTCCGCCTCCTTCTCGCAGAAAACTTCCAGAAATTCTGCGTACTTGTGGGGAATCGCTTGCAGCGTGCCTAGCAGCAGCTGTGACTCCTCTTCCTCTCCTTCCTGCCTGGGTACGATGCAGTGTTCAGCACAAAAGGAAGAGCCGAAGACCAGCTGCCTCTGGAACCAAGCCATCGTTGGGCTGTGCTTGTCCAGCCAACTCATACCCAATACAATGGGCGTGTCAGACAGTTGAGTGACGTTGAAGCTGATGACTTCCCTGTGATTCCCAAGTCGCATCACCATTGGTGGCGTCTGCTTCACCACTTGCCCCCCTAGCAGCTCCCTGCCATCCACCGTGACAACCTGCAGGGGCAGTGTGGCCGGCAGCAACTGCACAGCGTGCCTGTCGACAAATTCCTGCCCTATAAAGTCCGCGTTGCTGCCGGAGTCGATGGTGATTGGCACGTCCATGGTGATTCCATTGGGCAGCTGGAGAGATGCTGTGAGCCTCACTACTGGTTTGGGCGGGAGGGGGTTCACTGGCTGTAAAATTTCTGGGGACTGCGTCACTAACACGTCTGGCTGGGCCCCAGTGCCTCTTCCTCCAGCCAGACATTGTCGTTTCCCTGCTGTGGTCCTCCCTGCTGCGTTGCTGCAGTCACCATTGCTGAGGCTGCAGTAAGCTTGTGGGGCCTCTGGGGACACTCTTTCGCCATATGCCCTGGCTGCTCACAGACGTAACACTTCCTGGTCCCTCTAGGAGGCTTCGCCTTCACTGCTGCCGGTGCTAGGGCTCTGGTTGCTGACTGAGCCCTTGCACCTCCAACCTCCATAGGTTCGGCTCCTCCTCCTGGCGGAGGCGTGGATTGCGTTCGCGCTGCTTCTCTGGGAAAGAAGGAGGGGCCCCCGGCTGGTTCGCGCCCTCCACGTCCTTCGTCCTTGCTCCACGGACGTCCTTCCAGCCTCACCCCCACGGCCAGTGCCCTCTGAACGACCTCCTGGGTGGTTCGGGGTCTCTCCCCCCTCGCTATCTCATCTTTAATCGAGTTGTGCAGTCCCTCCCAAAAGAGGTCTCTTACAGGAGCCGAATCTCTGTCCCATTCCAGGGCGCTGACCAAGGCGAAAAAGCGTGCATGATACTGTCTGACGCTGGCCCTCCCTTGTCTCAGCCCATGCACCTCCTTCCGTGCAAGATCAATGTCAATACTTGATAAGAAACACCCATCCATCGCTTTAATAAAGGCATCCACATTCTGGAGCGCCGGATCGTTATCTCTCCATAAATTGCGCAACCATGCTTTCGCCTCCCCATGCAGATGGGACATGATGAACCCCACTCTCTCCTGTTCATCTCTAAAGTCTTTATGCAACAGTTGCAGTGCGCACAGTACGTCGGCTCTAAAGTTGGGATACTGTTGCAGGTTCCCATCGAAGTGAGAGAGCAGCCCGCCTGTCCGTCTCGCCAACCCAATTCCCTCCTGCCGGGGTGGTTGCTTTGCCAGTACGTCTAACCTGACCTGGAGATCCCTGCAGGCGGCAGCTGCCTCGTCCTCTCTCTTCCTGGATGCGAGAACCTCGGCGTTCAGTTGTGCCACTGCTTTTCTGAGGTCCTCTATCTGCTGCTCAGCCGTCATGTCTCCTGCCGTTCGTGAGCTCGCTAGTGGGCGCCTGTTTCTCTCCTCTCCTCGAGGCTGCAGATGCCCACAATGTAGAGACGGAGCCTACTGTCAGAGCTGCTTCAAGATCCTAGCTCACAGAGGATCACGCTAGCCAGCGGTCATTAAGTAAAAGTCTTTATTGAATTACAGTTTCCATTCTCACGCTGCTGTCTGCAACTCTACGTCTACTAGCTAGATCGGCGAGGCTCCGTCTGAGTCTCCGCCCCGTGCGCACCAACTTAATATCCTAGCCTTGCTCCACCTTTTCCTCCTGACTGTCCTCCTCTGGGTCCCTCTACCCCCCGGGGCTTCTTCCTTCCGGGATTCTTCTGACGCTGACCCAGACCCTTCTGCCTCCTTGCGCCGGGCTTTAGGACCCGGTTCCCTTTCGGGGCTGCTCACTGCGCCGCCTTCCTCTGCATTTGAACTTGGCGCGCGCGCCCAACCTTCCACTTTCCTCTTAACCGTTTCTTCGCTCCCCGATGGAGGTGTGGCCACTCCTGACTCCTGCCCTCCCTCCTGTGGTGAGCTGCCAGCGCTTCCCTCCTGGCTCCTTTCCTCTTCCCTGCTTCCTGGCGGTGACGCTGGTCCCGATTTCCAGCTGCTCCCCCCTGAGTCTCCTCTGGCTCTATCTTCCTGGGGTGCCTCCCTAGACGCCCCCCTTGCCCTGGCCACTGGTGCTCCTTTCTGTGAATCCTCTGATTCACTGGAAAGACTGGGAGATCTCGGGTCGTCGTCATCACTCATCCTTTCCTCTGTCTCCTCCCCTTCGCTCTCTGTTTCCTCCCTTGCCCGTGCCTCTGCACCTAAACCCCTGACACATATGTTTACCTATGCTTGATTTGGGCTGGTAACAAACATGTCTGCGATTTTTGGGTGAATGTGCATTGTAACCCCAAAAACAGCAACTTGAAATAATCCCAATCAGAGCTTTATTATCTTCTTTTTATGGAGTTGGAACCCAAAACACCTTTTTGCTTTGGTTTTGGTGTGATTCTGCCCCCCCCCCCATAAAACCATGCGAATTGAAATAAGCCCAATCAAAGCTTATTCGTCTTCTTTCTACGCAGATGGAAGCGAAAAGATGGTGTTGTGTTATTTTGGTCTCATTGCACACACTTTGCGATTTCTTTGTCAATGTGCATTAAGAGCTAAGAACACGACTTGAAGTAAGCGCACTCCAAGATTTTTCTTTCTATGTAGATCGCACCCAAAACAACCTTTTTGGCTTTGTTTAGTGTTCCTACACTTTACTTTGCTATGTGGGTGAATGAACACCGAAAGGGCAATCGAAGCTTATTCGTCCTTTTTCTATTGAGATGTTACCATATGTTTACCTATGCTTGATTTGGGCTGGTAACAAACATGTCTGCGATTTTTGGGTGAATGTGCATTGTAACCCCAAAAACAGCAACTTGAAATAATCCCAATCAGAGCTTTATTATCTTCTTTTTATGGAGTTGGAACCCAAAACACCTTTTTGCTTTGGTTTTGGTGTGATTCTGCCCCCCCCCCCCCATAAAACCATGCGAATTGAAATAAGCCCAATCAAAGCTTATTCGTCTTCTTTCTACGCAGATGGAAGCGAAAAGATGGTGTTGTGTTATTTTGGTCTCATTGCACACACTTTGCGATTTCTTTGTCAATGTGCATTAAGAGCTAAGAACACGACTTGAAGTAAGCGCACTCCAAGATTTTTCTTTCTATGTAGATCGCACCCAAAACAACCTTTTTGGCTTTGTTTAGTGTTCCTACACTTTACTTTGCTATGTGGGTGAATGAACACCGAAAGGGCAATCGAAGCTTATTCGTCCTTTTTCTATTGAGATGTTACCATATATTTACATATGCTCGATTTGGGCTGGTAACAAACATGTCACAGCGATTTTTGGTTGAATGTGCATTCTAACCCCCAAAACAGCAACTTGAAATAAGACCAATCAGAGCTTTATCATCTTCTTTTTATGTAGTTGGAACCCAAAACACCTTTTTGCTTTGGTTTTGGTGTGATTCTGGCGCACACCCAAATAACACCATGTGAATTGAAAAAAAGTCAAATCAAAACTTATTCGTCTTCTTTCTACGCAGATGGAAGCGAAAAGATGGTGTTGTGTTATTTTGGTCTCATTGCACACACTTTGCGATTTCTGTGTCAATGTGCATTAAGAGCAAAGAACACGACATGAAGTAAGCGCAATCCAAGATTATTCTATCTATGTAGCTCGCACCCAAAACAACCTTTTTGGCTTTGGCTTTAAGGTTCTTACACTACTTTGCTATTTGTGGGTGAATGAACACCGAAAGGGCAATCGAAGCTTATTCGTCCTTTTTCTATTGAGATGTTACCATATGTTTACCTATGCTTGATTTGGGCTGGTAACAAACATGTCTGCGATTTTTGGGTGAATGTGCATTGTAACCCCAAAAACAGCAACTTGAAATAATCCCAATCAGAGCTTTATTATCTTCTTTTTATGGAGTTGGAACCCAAAACACCTTTTTGCTTTGGTTTTGGTGTGATTCTGCCCCCCCCCCCATAAAACCATGCGAATTGAAATAAGCCCAATCAAAGCTTATTCGTCTTCTTTCTACGCAGATGGAAGCGAAAAGATGGTGTTGTGTTATTTTGGTCTCATTGCACACACTTTGCGATTTCTTTGTCAATGTGCATTAAGAGCTAAGAACACGACTTGAAGTAAGCGCACTCCAAGATTTTTCTTTCTATGTAGATCGCACCCAAAACAACCTTTTTGGCTTTGTTTAGTGTTCCTACACTTTACTTTGCTATGTGGGTGAATGAACACCGAAAGGGCAATCGAAGCTTATTCGTCCTTTTTCTATTGAGATGTTACCATATATTTACATATGCTCGATTTGGGCTGGTAACAAACATGTCACAGCGATTTTTGGTTGAATGTGCATTCTAACCCCCAAAACAGCAACTTGAAATAAGACCAATCAGAGCTTTATCATCTTCTTTTTATGTAGTTGGAACCCAAAACAACTTTTTTCTTTGGTTTTGGTGTGATTCTGGCGCACACCCAAATAACACCATGTGAATTGAAAAAAAGTCAAATCAAAACTTATTCGTCTTCTTTCTACGCAGATGGAAGCGAAAAGAGGGTCTTGTGTTATTTTGGTCTCATTGCACACACTGCGATTTCTGTGTCAATGTGCATTAAGAGCAAAGAACACGACATGAAGTAAGCGCAATCCAAGATTATTCTATCTATGTAGCTCGCACCCAAAACAACCTTTTTGGCTTTGTTTAAGGTTCTTACACTACTTTGCTATTTGTGGGTGAATGAACACCGAAAGGGCAATCGAAGCTTATTCGTCCTTTTTCTATTGAGATGTTACCATATGTTTACCTATGCTTGATTTGGGCTGGTAACAAACATGTCTGCGATTTTTGGGTGAATGTGCATTGTAACCCCAAAAACAGCAACTTGAAATAATCCCAATCAGAGCTTTATTATCTTCTTTTTATGTAGTTGGAACCCAAAACACCTTTTTGCTTTGGTTTTGGTGTGATTCTGCCCCCCCCCCCCATAAAACCATGCGAATTGAAATAAGCCCAATCAAAGCTTATTCGTCTTCTTTCTACGCAGATGGAAGCGAAAAGATGGTGTTGTGTTATTTTGGTCTCATTGCACACACTTTGCGATTTCTTTGTCAACGTGCATTAAGAGCTAAGAACACGACATGAAGTAAGCGCACTCCAAGATTTTTCTTTCTATGTAGATCGCACCCAAAACAACCTTTTTGGCTTTGTTTAGTGTTCCTACACTTTACTTTGCTATGTGGGTGAATGAACACCGAAAGGGCAATCGAAGCTTATTCGTCCTTTTTCTATTGAGATGTTACCATATATTTACATATGCTCGATTTGGGCTGGTAACAAACATGTCACAGCGATTTTTGGTTGAATGTGCATTCTAACCCCCAAAACAGCAACTTGAAATAAGACCAATCAGAGCTTTATCATCTTCTTTTTATGTAGTTGGAACCCAAAACACCTTTTTGCTTTGGTTTTGGTGTGATTCTGGCGCACACCCAAATAACACCATGTGAATTGAAAAAAAGTCAAATCAAAACTTATTCGTCTTCTTTCTACGCAGATGGAAGCGAAAAGAGGGTGTTGTGTTATTTTGGTCTCATTGCACACACTTTGCGATTTCTGTGTCAATGTGCATTAAGAGCAAAGAACACGACATGAAGTAAGCGCAATCCAAGATTATTCTATCTATGTAGCTCGCACCCAAAACAACCTTTTTGGCTTTGTTTAAGGTTCTTACACTACTTTGCTATTTGTGGGTGAATGAACACCGAAAGGGCAATCGAAGCTTATTCGTCCTTTTTCTATTGAGATGTTACCATATGTTTACCTATGCTTGATTTGGGCTGGTAACAAACATGTCTGCGATTTTTGGGTGAATGTGCATTGTAACCCCAAAAACAGCAACTTGAAATAATCCCAATCAGAGCTTTATTATCTTCTTTTTATGTAGTTGGAACCCAAAACACCTTTTTGCTTTGGTTTTGGTGTGATTCTGCCCCCCCCCCATAACACCATGCGAATTGAAATAAGCCCAATCAAAGCTTATTCGTCTGCTTTCTACGCAGATGGAAGCGAAAAGATGGTGTTGTGTTATTTTGGTCTCATTGCACACACTTTGCGATTTCTTTGTCAATGTGCATTAAGAGCTAAGAACACGACATGAAGTAAGCGCACTCCAAGATTTTTCTTTCTATGTAGATCGCACCCAAAACAACCTTTTTGGCTTTGTTTAGTGTTCTTACACTTTACTTTGCTATGTGGGTGAATGAACACCGAAAGGGCAATCGAAGCTTATTCGTCCTTTTTCTATTGAGATGTTACCATATATTTACATATGCTCGATTTGGGCTGGTAACAAACATGTCACAGCGATTTTTGGTTGAATGTGCATTCTAACCCCCAAAACAGCAACTTGAAATAAGACCAATCAGAGCTTTATCATCTTCTTTTTATGTAGTTGGAACCCAAAACACCTTTTTGCTTTGGTTTTGGTGTGATTCTGGCGCACACCCAAATAACACCATGTGAATTGAAAAAAAGTCAAATCAAAACTTATTCGTCTTCTTTCTACGCAGATGGAAGCGAAAAGAGGGTGTTGTGTTATTTTGGTCTCATTGCACACACTTTGCGATTTCTGTGTCAATGTGCATTAAGAGCAAAGAACACGACATGAAGTAAGCGCAATCCAAGATTATTCTATCTATGTAGCTCGCACCCAAAACAACCTTTTTGGCTTTGGCTTTAAGGTTCTTACACTACTTTGCTATTTGTGGGTGAATGAACACCGAAAGGGCAATCGAAGCTTATTCGTCCTTTTTCTATTGAGATGTTACCATATGTTTACCTATTCTTGATTTGGGCTGGTAACAAACATGTCTGCGATTTTTGGGTGAATGTGCATTGTAACCCCAAAAACAGCAACTTGAAATAATCCCAATCAGAGCTTTATTATCTTCTTTTTATGGAGTTGGAACCCAAAACACCTTTTTGCTTTGGTTTTGGTGGGATTCTGCCCCCCCCCCAATAACACCATTGGAATTGAAATAAGCCCAATCAAAGCTTATTCGTCTTCTTTCTACGCAGATGGAAGCGAAAAGATGGTGTTGTGTTATTTTGGTCTCATTGCACACACTTTGCGATTTCTTTGTCAATGTGCATTAAGAGCTAAGAACACGACATGAAGTAAGCGCACTCCAAGATTTTTCTTTCTATGTAGATCGCACCCAAAACAACCTTTTTGGCTTTGTTTAGTGTTCTTACACTTTACTTTGCTATGTGGGTGAATGAACACCGAAAGGGCAATCGAAGCTTATTCGTCCTTTTTCTATTGAGATGTTACCATATATTTACATATGCTCGATTTGGGCTGGTAACAAACATGTCACAGCGATTTTTGGTTGAATGTGCATTCTAACCCCCAAAACAGCAACTTGAAATAATCCCAATCAGAGCTTTATTATCTTCTTTTTATGTAGTTGGAACCCAAAACACCTTTTTGCTTTGGTTTTGGTGTGATTCTGCCCCCCCCCCAATAACACCATGCGAATTGAAATAAGCCCAATCAAAGCTTATTCGTCTGCTTTCTACGCAGATGGAAGCGAAAAGATGGTGTTGTGTTATTTTGGTCTCATTGCACACACTTTGCGATTTCTGTGTCAATGTGCATTAAGAGCAAAGAACACGACATGAAGTAAGCGCAATCCAAGATTATTCTATCTATGTAGCTCGCACCCAAAACAACCTTTTTGGCTTTGGCTTTAAGGTTCTTACACTACTTTGCTATTTGTGGGTGAATGAACACCGAAAGGGCAATCGAAGCTTATTCGTCCTTTTTCTATTGAGATGTTACCATATGTTTACCTATGCTTGATTTGGGCTGGTAACAAACAAGTCTGCGATTTTTGGGTGAATGTGCATTGTAACCCCAAAAACAGCAACTTGAAATAATCCCAAACAGCGCTTTATCATCTTCTTTTTATGTAGTTGGAACCCAATAACCTTTTTGCTTTGGTTTTGGTGTGATTCTGGCGCACACCCAAATAACACCATGCGAATTGAAAAAAAGTCCAATCAAAACTTATTCGTCTTCTTTCTACGCAGATGGAAGCGAAAAGAGGGTGGTCGTGTTATTTTGGTCTCATTGCACACACTTTGCGATTTCTGTGTCAATGTGCATTAAGAGCTAAGAACACGACATGAAGTAAGCGCAATCCAAGATTCTTTTATCTATGTAGTTCGAAACCAAAACAACCTGTTTGGCTTTCTTTAGTCATTACCCCGCTTTGCTATTTGTGGGTGAATGAACCCGAAAGAGAAATCGAAGCTTATTCATCCTTTTTCTACTGAGATGGAACCAAGACAACTTTGCTTGATTTGGGCAGATAACAAACATGTCACTCTGCGAATTTTGGTTGAATGTACATTCTAACCCCAAAAACACCAATTTGAAATGAGCACAATCAGAGCTTTATCATCTTTTTATGTAGATGGAACCCAAAAGATCTTTTTCCTTTCCTTTGGGGTGATTCTGGAGCACACCCAAATAACACCATGCAAATTGAAAAGTCCAATCAAAGCTTATTCGTCTTCTTTCTACGCATATAGAAGCAAAAAGGTGGTCTTGTGTTATTTTGGTCTCATTACACACACTGCGATTTCTGCATCAATGTGCATAAACACCAAAAAACACAACTTGAAATAAGTGCAATCCAAATAAGCCCAATCAGAGCTTTATCACCATCTTTTTATGTAGATGGAACCCAAAACACCTTTTTGCTTTGGTTTTGGTGTGATTCTGGCGCACATCCAAATAACACCATGTGAATTGAAAAAAGCCCAATCAAAGCTTATTCGTCTTCTTTCTTCGCATATAGAAGCGGAAAGATGGTGTTGTGTTATTTTGGTCTCATTGCACACACTTTGCGATTTCTGCGTCAATGTGCATTAACAGCAAAGCGTGTTCTCCCTAACAGAGAGCCCGTGTTGCGGTTGGGGGAACAAGCCACCCTGCCGTTACTGGGGAGATTTTGTGAGGAACCCAAGCCTTTAAGTGGTTAAAACTGGGTTGCTGGGGAGTTTTGATTGTTGCCAATTTGGAGGAGGTGTCAGAGTCTTTAGACATCCTCTTACATTTCTTTATTTCTTTATTTCCCCTTTATTTTTAATCCTCTCTAGTCCCTTAAATTATTTAATTTCCCCCCTTTTCCTGTTCGATTTCCCATCCCACCCCTTACCCTGCCCTGTGGGAAGATTCTCCCTGTATCTGTGGCTTGCCTTTCCCAATAGGGAGAGAGCCCCCGTTAGGGGCTTTCTTTCGCAAAAAGGTTTCCCCCATTTCTCTTGTTGAAATTGTGGGGCTAGTCAGGGCTGTTCCCAGCTTAGCTGGTATCACTTTCGTTTATAGTATCCCCGAAGGTTGACTTTATTTTGAGTGTGTGCAGTGCTGTTGGCCAAATTTTAAGCTAGCCGTGGGTGGGAGCATTAATTTGAGTTCCTTTAATATTGCTATGAGACTTAGATTCTCAAGAGCAGAAGCAGGGAGGCCTATTCGGCCTGCACATAACTTCCAAGCCTAGTCTGCTACAGGTAGCAGTTAATTGTTAAGTCTCTGACACGTGACTCATTCTCGCTATAGGAATGTATCTGCTTGTAGGCCCAGTTGCTGCTAATGTATATCTGAGGCAGACAGAGGGCCCAGAGGCTCCCTGTGCCTCCAAGGACTATGAGCACTTTGTATATGCTCTTGAACTATGCTGTTTCTGAACAAGTTTATTTTCTTTAAGTTTGTTTTGCCCTGATAGTGGCGACTGCCGTTTTAGAGATGAGCCTAGGACCTGGGAGACAGGGTTCATATCCCCCTCTTAGCCATTGTTATAACAAAACAAAACAAACTGCTCCTTTTGGGCTATTCTGTTGCTGGGCAGTTCGGCCCATTTGTGATAAAAGAACTTTGGGTTTCTTGAAGGGGTGCTTCCCTCTAAAAGGGCAAGCAGGGGTACCTGGACAAGCGGTGGGCTACCTCAACTCTGCTATTTCACTGGAAACATTTATGCCTGGCCTAGCAGGTGATCCTAGGGCTTTGCCCTAGAATTCGATGGCCTGGAAGCGTTTCCGGCCTGAATAGTGTCCCCATGTGGTCCATAAAGCATTGGTTTCACTGGGTCAGCGCATAGTGCTGGTAATGCGTGGGTTGCAGGATTGGTCCCTGTATGGGACAGCTGCATGCTCCCCCATTGCTCTACCTGGACACTTAAGTCCTTTTGGTGGTTACCTCACTGCGAGGGATGTAACGGGCGCCACGTTTGCAATATGCAAGTGGGAGAAAGCACCTTTGCGTGCCCGCATTGCAGTTTGCTCTGTGCGTTGCAGGGCACGGCACTGCACGGGCTGCAATTGCATTGCATTGCATGAGAGATTTGCAGTTGCAATGCACGGAGCGTTGTGTGCATTGCATGGAGGGTGTGTGTGCATTGCACGGAGGGTGTAGTTGCATTGCACGGAGTGTGTTGTTGCATTGTACGGAAGGTGTGGTTGCATTGCACGGAAGGTGTGTCTCTGTGTGTGTGTGCATTGCACGGAGTATGTAGTTGCATTTCACGGAGTGTGTGTGTGCATTGCATGGAGGGTGTAGTTGCATTGCACAGTGTGTTTTTTGCATTGCACAGAGTGTTTGTGCATTGCACGGAGTGTGTAGTTGCATTGAAAGGATGGTGTGTGCATTGCACGGAGTGTGTAGTTGCATTGCACGGAGTGTCGGTGCATTGCATGGAGTGTTGTTGCATTGCACGGAGTGTGTGCATTGCAGGGAGTGTGTTTTGCATTGCACGGAGTGTAGTTGCATGGAGTGTAGTTGCATTGCATTGCAGGGAGTGTGTGTGCATTGCAGGGAGTGTGTTTTGCATTGCACGGAGTGTGTAGTTGCATTGCATGGAGTGTAGTTGCATTGCAGGGAGTGTGTGTGCATTGCAGGGAGTGTGTTTTGCATTGCAGGGAGTGTGTAGTTGCATTGCACGGAGGGTTTGTGTGTGCATTGCACAGAGTGTGTAGTTGCATTGCATGGAGTGTGTGCACTGCATGGAGTATGTTTTTGCATTGCACAGAGTGTGTGCATTGCAGGGAGTGTGTTTTGCATTGCACGGAGTGTAGTTGCATGGAGTGTAGTTGCATTGCATTGCAGGGAGTGTGTGTGCATTGCAGGGAGTGTGTTTTGCATTGCACGGAGTGTGTAGTTGCATTGCATGGAGTGTAGTTGCATTGCAGGGAGTGTGTGTGCATTGCAGGGAGTGTGTTTTGCATTGCACGGAGTGTGTAGTTGCATTGCACGGAGGGTTTGTGTGTGCATTGCACAGAGTGTGTAGTTGCATTGCATGGAGTGTGTGCACTGCATGGAGTATGTTTTTGCATTGCACAGAGTGTGTGTCTGAAAAGGAAGCTGGCTCGGCGGCAGCTTTGTCGGGACTTCTTTAAGGGTTCTGGCCAGCGTCGGCCCTGTAAATTTACATATCATCATGGCAGCACAAGATGCCCCCTGCCCAAGCGGGGGCTGGAAGCTGGCAAGCAATAGCTCAATACCTTTTGCCCATATTCCCATTTTATTTAGGGATCCAGTTGGATATCGTTGCTAAAACATACCACTTGCCTATGGAGAAGCTGTCTGCCTTGAAGGAAGTTATTTTGTAATACTTCCTCTGTAGCAAGTGATGCTTCATCAGATCCGATCTTGCTGGGTCACTTAACTAATCTTCCCACTAGGCCAGGCTGCCTGCGGCCTGAGGTCCCCTTACCTTTGTGTATGCCTACCAAGTGTGGTGAAGGCAGATATCAGGCGATGATAGCAACTCCTGAATGTATGCAATAGTAGTTCGCCATGGCAGGATACCTTGAACCCGCACAGGGATTTTCAGGTTCATGCTGGTGCTGCTGGATCTTTGCCCTTTGGTTTTTATTTCAAGGGCTGCTGGTGTGCAAAGCTATGGCCTCAAGCCCGGTGTGGTGAGGCAATCATGTGACATAACTTTTCTTGAGTTTTCCCCATTGTAGTAGCAGTTCACATGTGGCCCGAGGAGTTCAGTGACCATCGGATCTGCTTTTGGTCTGATAACCAGGTAGTGGTGAGCGTCTTGGCAAAACAGTCCTCATGCTCTAGCACAGTCTCCGCCCCTCCGTTCATGCTTTCGAGCTGCGCCGCTTAAGGTTTAATATTGTGATTTCTACTCTCCAAATTACAGGATCCTCTATGATGTCGCTGGCACTCTCTCCCATTTTCAGATGAAGCGCTTCAGATCCTGGGCTCCAGACTCAGCTATTGCCAGACTTTTCCAGACCACCTGTGGCATTTTGACAACAATTAGTAATTACAGAGAGCAGCAGCTTCCATTTCCCCTTCTGCTTTTAGCTCTTATGGGAAGGCCTGGATGGATTTCTTAGCCTTAAGCTGGCAGTCCTCGGCCATTCAGATGAACTGGCCCCCATCCTCTGAGCAGATCCGCAGTATTTGGTCCATCTGCTGCAGATTGGGCATGCGGGTATAACTATCAGAACTCAGTCCGCTGCAATGTCTGTTACACTGAAGCTTTATTTTTCAGAGACCCTTGTATAAAGTTTGTAGTGTGCAGGGCCTTGGAAGGTTGGAATAGGCTCCAACCTCATAGGACAGTGGGCAGGAAGTCGGTCAATTTTTACCTATGCAGTATCTGCAACAAGTTAAAACTTGTCTGCTGGTTAAAGATCAAGGCGAGACTCCTTTCAGTAGTCCATTGCATTTTCGCACTGAGGGTTGGGAAAATGGTTGTTGGAGCCAGCACGGGGCTGAGTCTGGAGGCTTATTGCTTCAGGACTTTTCCTTATTGTCAGAGCTGCTTCCAGGTCCCAGCTCACAGAGGACCACGCTAGCCGGTATTACTGTACAAAAGTCTTTATTGAGTTACAAGTTCCATTCTCAAGCCGCAGCGTGCAGCTCTACGTCTTAGAAGCTAGACCGGCGAAGCTCCGTCTGAGTCTCCGCCTCCAGTACACCAACTTAATACTCTAGCCTTACTCCACCTCTTCCGTCTTCCCTTCCTCCTCTGGGTCCCTCTACCCCCCGTGGTCTCTTCCTTCCTGGACTCTTCTGACGCCGACCCCCCGGACTCTGCTCCCTCTTTGCGGCGGGCTTTAGGACCTGGCTCCCTATCCGGACTGCTTACTGTGCCGCCTTCCTGTGCATTTGAACTTGGCGGGCGCGCGCAGCCTTCGACCTTCCTCTTGACCGTTTCTTCGCTCCCCGATGGAGGTGTGGCCAATCCTAACTCCTGCCTTCCCGCTTGCGGCGAGCCGCCAGCTCCCGATGCCTGCGACCCCTCCCCCCTACTGTGCTCTGGTGGGGAAGCTGGTCCCGATTTCCAACTGCTGCTCTCTGAGTCTCCTCTGGTCCCTTCTTCCTGGTGTGTCCCCCTAGGCGCCCCCCTTGCTCTGACCACTGGCGCCCCTTTCTGTGAATCTTCCGATTCACTGGAAAGACTCGGAGATCTCGGGCCGCTGTCATCACTCATATTCCCTTCGGATTCCTCCCCCTCGCTCTCTGTTTCCTCCCTTTCCTGTGCCTCTGCTCCTGAACCCCTGATATCCATCCCCCCCCTCGAAGCCCTCCCTTCCCCCCTCCCCTCCTCCAGGCGTGGGTGTAGGGTGCTCCGTTGTTACGGGGGTAAGTGCCGGATACAGTTCGTTTCCCGTGGCGTCCATCCAACTGGACAAGTCCGGCTCTTCTTCCCTGCACTCGCCGACGTCGATCTCCTCTGCTTCCATCTCCGTGCCGCCGTGCTCGAACCCAAGGTCCTCCCCAAACACGTCCATGTCCGTCTCGTCATCGGTCCCTCCTGGGGGCGTTGCTCGCCCGGGACCCTCCAGCCACTTCCTGCGCCACTGCTCCTCTGGTCGATCATCCCACCAATACGAGGGTTCTGAGGCAGATCCCGAGGGTGACCCCTCCGGGGAGCATGTGCCCAGTGTCGGCTCCTGGTCCGAGTCAAACCCCCGGAACGTGCTGGCGGAAAGCGTGGGTGTGAAAAGCCAGTCGTCGAAAAACTCGGCTGGCAGGGGTCTGTGTGGAAAAAGGGCATGAAACTCGTCTTTGAGCAGAGGTTCTTCCAAAGCGTAGCCCGGCACCCAGCTGTTGGCACTGGCTGGGGTGCCCTCTCTGGCGAGAAGGTATTCTACTCCCTCTTCCCCCCATCTAGAGTCTAAAATCTCTGTGACCTCGTTGATGGGCTCCCCCTCTGGCGACCCCCCCTGCGTGGTCCTTTCCCTGAGCGGGCTCGGTGCCGTCCCCGGCTCTTGAAACCTGTGAGGTGCCTTGTAGGGAGTGAGCACTGATCTATGGAATACCGGATGCATCCTGGATCCCTCCGGAAGTCTCAGCCGGAAAGCCACCTGTCAGGGGTTCAGGAGCAGAGGCAAGGGCAAGGGAGGAAACAGAGAGCGAGGGGGAGGAGGCAGAAGAAAAGATGAGTGATGACGACGACCCGAGATCTCCGAGTCTTTCCAGTGAATCAGAAGATTCACAGAAAGGAGCACCAGTGGTCAGGGCAAGGGGGGAGCCTAGGGGGACACCCCAGGAAGATAGGGCCAGAGGGGACTCCGAGGAGAGCAGTTGGAAATCGGGACCAGCGTCACAGCCAGAGAGCAGGGAAGAGGAAGAGCGCCAGAGATCAAGCGCTGGCAGCTCGCAACAGGGGGGAGGGCACGAGTCAGGAGTGGCCACACCTCCATCGGGGAGCGAAGAAACGGTCAGACGGAAAGTGGAAGGTTGGGCGCGCGCGCCAAGTTCAAATGCACAGGAAAGTGACGCAGTAGGCAGCCAGGAAAGGGAGCCAGGTCCTAAAGCCCGGCGCAAGGAGACAGGGAGTTCCGGGGGGTCGGCGTCAGAAGAATCCCGGAAGGAAGAGACCCCGGGGGGCAGAGGGACCCAGAGGAGAGCAGTCAGGCGGAAAAGGTGGAGCAGGGCTAGGATATTAAGTTGGTGCACAAGGGGCGGAGACTCAGACGGAGCTTCGCCGATCTAGCCATTAGACGTAGAGTTGCACGCAGCAGCTTGGGAATGGAAACTGTAACTCAATAAAGACTTTTACTTAATGACCGCTGGCTAGCGTGATCCTCTGTGAGCTAGGATCTTGAAGCAGCTCTGACAGTAAGCTCCGTCCCCAAATTGTGGGCATCTACAGCCTCGAGGAGAGGAGAGAAGCAGGTGCCCACTAGCTAGCTCACGAACGGCAGACAACATGACGGCTGAGCAGCAGATAGAGGAACTCAGAAAAGCAGTGTCACAACTGAATGCCGAGGCTCTCGCATCCAGGAAGAGAGAGGAGGAGGCAGCTGCTGCCTGCAGGGATCTCCAGGTCAGGTTGGACATGCTTACGAAGCAAGGGCAACTGACACCCAAACAGGAGGGAATTGGGTTGGCGAGACGAACAGGTGGTCTGGTCTCTCACTTCGATGGGAACCTGCAGCAGTACCCCAACTTTAGAGCAGATGTAATGTGCGCACTGGAACTGCTGAAAAGAGACTTTAGAGATGAGCAAGAGAAAGTGGGGTTCATCATGTCCCATTTGCATGGGGAAGCTAAAGCATGGCTGCGCAATTTGTGGAGGGATAAGGATCCGGCGCTCCAAAATGCGGATGCCTTTATTAAAGCGATGGATGGGTGTTTCTTATCAAGCATTGACGTGGATCTTGCTCGGCAGCAGATACATGGACTGAAACAAGGGAGGGCCAGCGTAAGGCAGTATCATGCCCGCTTTTTCGCTTTGGTCAGTGCTCTGGAATGGGACAGGGATTCGGCTCCTGTAAGAGACCTGTTTTGGGAGGGATTGCACGGCTCTGTTAAAGATGAAATTGCGAGGGGGGAGAGACCCCGGACCACGCAGGAGATCGTTCAGAGGGCGCTAGCCGTGGGGGTGCGGCTGGAAGAACGTCCGTGGAGCAGGGACGAGGGGCGTGGAGGGCGCGAACCAGCCAGGGGCTCCTCCTTCCTTCCCAGAGAAGCAGCGCGTGCACAATCCACGCCTCCGCCAGGAGGAGGAGTGGAACCTATGGAGGTTGGAAGTGCAAGGGCTCAATCAGCAGCCAGAGCCCTAGCACCGACAACAGTGAAAGCGAAGCCTCCTAGAGGGAACAGGAAGTGTTACATCTGCGAGGATCCAGGGCATATGGCGAAAGAGTGTCCCCGGAGGCTCCACAAGCACACTGCAGCCTCAGCAATGGTAACTGCAGCAACGCAACAAGGAGGACCACAGCAGGGAAACGACGATGTCTGGCTGGAGGAAGAGGCAATGGGGCCCAGCCAGACGTGTCAGTGAAGAAGTCCCCGGAGATTTCACAGCCCATGGACCCCCTCCCGCCCAAACCAGTAGTGAGGCTCACCGCATCGCTCCAGCTGCCCAATGGAATCACCATGGACGTGCCGCTCACCATTGACTCGGGAAGCAATGCGGACTTTATAGGGCAAGACTTTGTAGACCGGCACGCTATACAGTTGCTGCCGGCCACGCTGCCCCTGCAGGTGGTCACGGTGGATGGCAGGGAGCTGCTAGGGGGGCAAGTGGTGAAGCAGATGCCACCAATGGTGATGCGCCTTGGGAATCACAAGGAAATCATCAGCTTCAACGTCACTCAACTATCGGACACGCCCATTGTATTGGGCATGAGTTGGCTGGACAAGCACAGCCCAACGCTGGCTTGGTACCAGAGGCAGCTGACCTTCGGCTCTTCCTTTTGTGCTGAACACTGCATCGTTCCCCGGCAGGAAGGAGAGGAAGAGGAGTCACAGCTGCTGCTAGGCACGCTGCAAGCGATTCCCCACAAGTACGCAGAATTTTTGGAGGTTTTCTGCGAGAAGGAGGCAGACAGGCTACCCCCCCACAGACCATATGACTGCAAAATTGACCTGCTGCCGGGGGCGGCGCTGCCTAAAGGGAAGCTGTATTCCATGTCTGAGGACGAACTGCAGGAACTCAAAGAGTTCATAGATCATAATTTGGAGCGCGGTTTCATCCGGGAGTCCAAGGCAGCGGGGGAGCAGTCCTGTATTCTTTGTTAAGAAGCGGGACACGCCCCAAAAAAGACTTGTGGTGGACTATCGCATCTTAAACAGTGTGACCAAGCCATCGGACTTCCCCATGCCCCGAATCGACGACCTCCTCGCAAAGGTACGGAAGGGCAGCGTGTTCACCAAGTTAGACCTGCGAGGGGCGTACAACCTCATTCGCATGCGGGAAGGGGATGAGTGGAAGACGGCCATGTTCACGCCTCTGGGCACCTACGAATATAGAGTTATGCCTTTTGGATTGCAAAATGGCTCCCACGTTTTTCAAGCGTTCATGCATCACGTTTTAGCAGGGCTCCTCTACAAGACGTGCGTCTGTTTCTTAGATGACATCCTGATCTTTTCGGAATCGCAGCAGGAGCATGACAGACACGTCAAAGAAGTGCTAAGCAGGCTACAGCAGCATAGGCTCTACGCCAAGCTGGAGAAGTGCCAATTCGATGTGACGGAGGTGGATTTTCTGGGCTACAAGTTGTCTGACAAGGGGCTTGCCATGGACAGCGCCAAGGTTCGAGCGGTGTTGGACTGGAAGAGCCCACGCAACCGGAAGGAGGTCCAACGGTTTGTCGGCTTCGCGAACTTCTATCGCAGGTGTCAGGGCTGCCACTCAGTCCCAGCTCACATAGGACCACGCTAGCCAGCGTTCAGGTTAAAAGAGTCTTTATTGGATTACAGGTTCCATTTCCAAACTGCAATGTGCAGCCCTACTTCTTCTAGGTCAGACCGGCGAAGACCCGTCTGAGTCTTCGCCTCTAGCACACCAGCTTAATACCCTAGCCTTGCTCCACCTCCTGCGCCTTTCCTTCCGTCTCTGGGTCCTTCTGCCCCCCGGGGTCTCTTCTCTCCTACTCTCTTCTGACGCGGACCCCCCTGACCCTTCCGCCTCCTTGCGGCGGGCTTTGGGACCTGGCTCACTCTCTGGGCTGCTTACTGCGCCAGCTTCCGCTACATTTGAACTTGGCGCGCGCGCCCAACTCTCCACCTTCCTCTTGATCGTTTCGTCGCTCCCCGAGGTGGGCGTGACTACTCCTGACTCATGCCCTCCCTCCTTCTGAAAGCCTCCGGAACCCGATATCTGGTCCCCTTCCTCCCCGCTGCTCCCGGCTGGGTACGTGGGTCCCGATCTCCAACTGCTGCTCTCTGATCCCTCTCTGGACCCTTCTTCCTGGGGTGTCCCCCTGTTTTCCCCCCTTGCTCTGACCGCTGGCGCTCCCTTCTGGGAATCCTCGGACTCACTGGATAAGCTCGGCGATCTCGGTTCGTCATCCCCACTCATCTTTCCTTCGTATTCCTCCCCCTCGCTCTCTGTCTCCTCCCTTCTCTGCGTCTCTGCTCCTGAACCCCTGACATCCATCCCCCCTCGAAGCCCCCCCTTCCCCCCTCCCCGCTTTCAAGGGTGGGTGCTGGGTGCTCCATCATCACAGGAGTGAATGCCGGATACAGTTCGCTCCTCGTCGCTGGCCGCCAACTGAAGATCTCCGAGTCTTCCTCCTCGCGTTCGTCAACGTTGAGCTGCTCCGCCTCCATTTCGGTGCCGCCGTGCTCGAAACCGAGATCCTCCCCGCACACGTCCATGTCAGTCTCTGCGTCGGTCGCTTGACCTGGCATCTCCAGCCACCTCCGGCGCCACTGCTCCTCTGGCCGATCGTCCCACCAATACGAGGTGTCGGACGCCGAACCCTCCGGTGACCCCTCTGGGGAACGTGTGCGCTGTGCGGGCTCCCCGTCCGAGTCGAAGCCATGGAACGTGCTGGAGGAAAGTGTGGGTGTGAACAGCCAGTCGTCGAAGAAGCCTGCTGGCATGGGTCTGTGTGGGAAAAGGGCATGAAACTCGTCCTTGAGCAGGGGTTCCTCCAAAGCGTAGTCTGGCACCCAGCTATTAGCACTGGCCCGGGTGCCCTCTCTGGCTAGGAGGTATTCCACTCCGTCTTCCCCCCATCTGGAGTCCAAAATCTCCGTGACTTCGTTGATGGGGTCCTGCTGTGGCCATCTCCCCGCCTCCGTCCGCTCCTGAGACGGACTCGGTGCTGTTCCTGGTTCCTGGAACCTGTGAGGTGTCCTGTAGGGAGTGAGCACCGACCTGTGGAACACCGGATGCATCCTGGAACCCTCCGGTAGCACCAGCCTGAAAGCTACTGGGTTGATCTGCGCTTCGACTTGGTATGGACCGAGTTGCTTGTGCCCCAACTTCTTTTTGGCTAACGATCTGGTCGGCACTGCGTGGGCTGCCAGCCAGACCCAGTCTCCCACTCGGATCTCTTCGCCAACCCGCCTGTGCTTGTCCGCTTGCACCTTGTAAGCGTGCTTCGCTAGCTCCAGCTGCCGTCGGAGTTGATCGTGGACCTCCTGCAACTCAGACGCGAAAGCGTCCGCCGTCTGCGGTTCCCCTTCCCCCACTCTGTCCAGTCCCGGGAAGGTTCTGGGATTCCTCCCATTGTTGGCGAAGAACGGCGTCACCCCTGTGGACACGTGCTTCGTGTTGTTGTAGGCGAACTCGGCGAGCGGCAGGTAATCCACCCACGTCGCAGGCTGTTGATTGGCATAGCATCTCAGGTACTGCTGCATGATGGCATTGACCCTCTCCGCTTGCCCGTTGGTCTGCGGGTGTCTCGCTGATGTCAGGTTGATCTTGACGTTCAGGAAGCCCATCAGCTTCTGCCAGAAATTCGAGATGAACTGGCGACCGCGGTCAGACAGTATAGACCGCGGCAGCCCGTGCACTTTGAACACGTGATCTATGAACAGTTTGGCTGTTTGTTCTGCCGTGGCCACCTTCGCACACGGTATGAAGTGTGCCATCTTGGTGAACAAGTCCACCACCACTAGTACAGCTGTCTTGCCTCTCGAGCTGGGGAGATCCGTGACAAAGTCCAGGGCCACCCTCTCCCATGGTTCAAACGGCGTTCGCAGCGGTTCCAGCAGTCCCGCCGGTGGTTTGTGCACCGGTTTGGCCCTCTGGCAGGTGTCGCACCTCGCGACGTAGTCCGCGACTTCCCCTCTCAGTCTGGGCCACCAAAAGTCCCTTGCGACTAATTCCACCGTTTTTTCCGTGCCAAAGTGCCCGGCCGTGGGTGCGTCGTGCAACTGCTGCAGTACCTTGGCGCGAAGTTCATCTCCCGGCACGTAGATGGCCCCTTTACGTAAGAGCAAGCCTTCCCGTATCTGGAACTCGTCGCTCTTCGCTGTGCCCTTGTGCACCTCGGCCATCTTCGCCTGCGCGAATGAGTCGTCCTGCAACGCCCGCCGCACCGCATCCAGGTCTACTGTGGCTGAAGCGCACGCCCACGCAGCTGGCGCGAAGATGTGCATGGCTGCCGCTGGCGTCGCCTCTTCGAGGTATTGCGGTTTTCGGGACAGTGCATCCGCCATGATGTTGGTGTCGCCTGGGACGTACTCTATTCGGAAATCGAAGTCAGCAAAGAACTCCGCCCAACGTATCTGCCTCTGGTTCAGGAACTTCGCCGTGCGCCAGTGCTCCAGATTCTTGTGGTCCGTGCAGACCTGCACCGTGTGCTTGGCGCCGATCAGGAAGTGTCTCCACGCCTTGAAGGCTGCATGAATGGCAAGCAACTCCCTGTCCCAGATGGTGTAGTTCTGCTCCGACTTGGTGAGCTTTCTGGAGTAGAACGCTCCCGGCCTCCAGACCCCCTGTGGGTCCCTCTGCAGCAGGACAGCTCCCACTGCTCTATCGGACGCGTCTGTCTCTACCCGCATCGGTCTGCTGGGGTCGATATGCAGCAGTTGCTCTTCCGACACGAAGAGACGCTTGAGTGCCTGAAAGGACTGCTCCGCCTGCTCCGTCCAGATGAATTTCTTTTTCTTGGAGCTTAGCGTGTCCGTAATAGCCGCCGTCTGCATCGCGAACCCTTTGATAAACTTGCGATAGAAGTTGGCGAAGCCGACAAACCGCTGGACCTCCTTCCGGTTGCGCGGGCTCTTCCAATCCAACACCGCTCGGACCTTGGCGCTGTCCATGGCTAGCCCCTTGTCCGACAATTTGTAACCCAAGAAATCCACCTCCGTCGTGTCGAACTGGCACTTCTCCAGTTTGGCGTACAGTCTATGCTGCTGCAACCTCTCCAGCACCTCCCGAACATCCTGGTCATGCGCTTGCTGCGACTCGGAGAATATCAGGATGTCATCCAGAAAGCAGACGCACTTCTTGTAGAGGAGTCCCGCCAACACATGATGCATGAAAGCTTGAAAACAGTGAGAACCGTTTTGCAATCCAAACGGCATCACTCTGTACTCGTAGGTTCCCAGAGGCGTGAACATGGCTGTCTTCCACTCATCGCCCTCCCTCATGCGGATGAGATTGTACGCCCCTCGCAGGTCCAACTTGGTAAACACGCGTCCCTTGCGCACCGTCGCCAGTAGGTCGTCAATCCTGGGCATGGGGAAATCAGAGGGCTTGGTCATCTTGTTCAAGAGGCGAAAATCCACCACCAGCCTTTTTTGGGGCGTGTCCTTCTTCTTCACAAAGAAAACAGGACTGCCCCCTACTGCCCTGGACTCCCGGATGAAACCGCGCTCCAAATTGTGATCTATGAACTGTTTGAGTTCCTGTAGTTCATCCTCCGACATGGAATACAGCTTCCCCTTCGATAGCGTCGCCCCTGGTAGGAGGTCAATCTTGCAGTCATATTGCCTGTGCGGTGGTAACTTGTCTGCCTCCTTCTCGCAGAAGACCTCCAGAAAGTCTGCGTATTTGTGGGGGACTGCTTGCAACGTTCCCAACTGCAGTTGTGATTCCTCCTCCTCTCCCTCCTGTTCGGGCAGGATGCAGTGTTCTGCGCAGTAAGAGGAGCCGAAGATCAGCTGTCGCTGGTACCAAGCCAGTGTCGGACTGTGCCTGTCCAGCCAACTCATGCCCAACACAATGGGTGTGTCCGACAGGCGGGTGACGTTAAAACTGATGACTTCCCTGTGGTTGCCAAGGCGCATCACCATTGGCGGCGTTTGCTTCACCACCTGCCCCCCCAGCAACTCTCTACCATCCACTGTGACGACTTGCAGGGGCAGAGTGGCCGGTAATAGCTGTATAGCGTGCTGCTCCACAAAATCCTGTGCTATAAAGTCTGCGTTGCTTCCAGAATCCACAGAAAGCGGGACTTCGATAGTGACGCCATCGGGCAGCTGGAGAGATGCTGTGAGTTGCACTACTGGTTTGGGTGGGAGGGGGTCCGTGGGTTGCAAGATTGCTGGGGACTGCTTCAGTGATGCGTCTGGCTGGGCCCCAGTGCCTCTGTCTCCAGCCAGACATCGTCGTTTCCCTGCTGTTGTTCGCTGTGTTGCGTGGCCGCTTTCACCGTTGCGGAGGCTGCAGTGTGCTTGGAGCTCCTCTGGGGACACTCTTTCGCCAAGTGTTGAGAGCTGTCGCATATATAACACTTCCTGGTCCCTCTAGGAGGTTTAGTCTTGACTGCCGCCGGTGCAGGGGCTCTGGTAGCTGACTGAGCCCTGGCGCATCCCACCTCCATAGGTTCCACTCCCCCTCCTGGCGGAGGTGTGGATTGCGCACGCGCAGCTTCCCTGGGAACGAAAGAGAAACTTCTTGCTGCTTCGCGCCCTCCACGTCCTTCGTCTCTGCACCATGGACGTTCTTCCAGCCTCACCCCCACAGTCAGCGCCCTTTGGACCACCTCCTGCGTGCTCCGGGGCCTCTCCCCCCTCGCAATTTCGTCTTTAACAGCACTGCTCAAACCTTCCCAGAAGAGGTCTCTGACTGGGGGCGAATCCCGGTCCCATTCTAAGGCACTGACCAGCGCAAAAAAGCGGGCGTGATACTGGCGTACGCTCGCCCTCCCTTGTTTCAGTCCATGAATCTCCCGTCGGGCAAGATCCACGTCAATGGTAGATAAAAAGCACGCATCCATCGCTTTGATAAAGGCATCTGCATTCTGAAGCGCCGGATCTTTATCCCTCCACAAATTGCGTAGCCACGCTTTCGCATCCCCATGCAAATGGGATAGTATAAACCCCACTTTCTCTTCCTCATCCCTAAAGTCTTTCGCCAGCAGTTGCAGTGCGCACATTACGTCTGCTCGAAAATTGGGGTACTGTTGTAAATTCCCATCGAAGTGAGCCACAAGCCCTCCTGCTCTCCGTGCCAACCCAACCCCCTCCGGTCTGGGTCCTGGCTGCCCATGCTTAACCAATGCTTCAAACCTGGCGTGGAGATCTCTGTAGGCGGCTGCCGCATCCTCCTCCCTTTTCTTGGATGCCTGTACCTCCGCGTTCAATTGGGTCACTGCCTGTTGCAGCGCTGAAATTTTCTCTGCTTCCGTCATCTCTGCCAACCGTTGTGAGCTCGCTCCCAAACACCAATTTCCTCCTCTCGCTGCTTCTGCCTCCGCTGCGAGGTATCAGGTGTCCGAAGCTTTAAGGAGACGGGTCTTACTGTCAGGGCTGCCACTCAGTCCCAGCTCACATAGGACCCCGCTAGCCAGCGTTCAGGTTAAAAGAGTCTTTATTGGATTACAGGTTCCATTTCCAAACTGCAATGTGCAGCCCTACTTCTTCTAGGTCAGACCGGCGAAGACCCGTCTGAGTCTTCGCCTCTAGCACACCAGCTTAATACCCTAGCCTTGCTCCACCTCCTGCGCCTTTCCTTCCGTCTCTGGGTCCTTCTGCCCCCCGGGGTCTCTTCTCTCCTACTCTCTTCTGACGCGGACCCCCCTGACCCTTCCGCCTCCTTGCGGCGGGCTTTGGGACCTGGCTCACTCTCTGGGCTGCTTACTGCGCCAGCTTCCGCTACATTTGAACTTGGCGCGCGCGCCCAACTCTCCACCTTCCTCTTGATCGTTTCGTCGCTCCCCGAGGTGGGCGTGACTACTCCTGACTCATGCCCTCCCTCCTTCTGAAAGCCTCCGGAACCCGATATCTGGTCCCCTTCCTCCCCGCTGCTCCCAGCTGGGTACGTGGGTCCCGATCTCCAACTGCTGCTCTCTGATCCCTCTCTGGACCCTTCTTCCTGGGGTGTCCCCCTGTTTTCCCCCCTTGCTCTGACCACTGGCGCTCCCTTCTGGGAATCCTCGGACTCACTGGATAAGCTCGGCGATCTCGGTTCGTCATCCCCACTCATCTTTCCTTCGTATTCCTCCCCCTCGCTCTCTGTCTCCTCCCTTCTCTGCGTCTCTGCTCCTGAACCCCTGACAGTTAACATTATTGGTGTCTTACAATTTTTGCTTGTTTTATCTTAGGTTTAGCAGCTGTCCGCATCTGGGTGGTGGGGCACAGCATCATGCATTGGGCTGGCATCAGTGCACGGCAGTCCGGTTTGGGACCGGCTCTCGGCCTTCCTCCACATGTGCAGTTGCCTTGGCTGTCCAGACAGGGAATGCGCCGGCCAGAATTACTGCCACTGATTCGGAGGCAGGTGCTGCTGGAAGGGCCACCCACTGCTGTTGGGGTGCAGCTGGGTGAGAACGAACTGGTTTCCATGGACTGTTTTTTCACTACGTGCTGCAATTTTGGGTGACCTGGAGAAGCTGTGGGCAGTGGTGCCAACCGCAAAAATATTTTGGTCAAAGCTTTTGCAACGACGTGTTTGGAAGGGCAGTTGTTGCCCAGCTGCCACTGAAAGGGTCAGGAAGCGCGTCAATTCTGCTGTGTCTAAAAAGATTTTTGAGCTGGGTGGAGATGTGATTTCCCATCCTGAGATTCTTTTTCAGGCTGCATCCTTTTTCAGAGCTGATGGCGCGCATCTTTCTGCCTCAGGGAATGAGGCTTGGCTGGGTGCAGTGGTGGCCAAGCTGAGGGCTTGGTTGGGTCTGTGAGTGGTTTGGCGGTGAGCTGTGGGCTCCATGGCGGTTAGGCATTGGTTAAATTGGTGCTTGGAGGGGTAAGTGCCTATCCCTCTGAATGATGCGGAAAGGGAATTCCGTTAAAGGAATCCAGGGGCTTGCCATTCTTTTCGTCCTTGTCCCTGGCATCGGACTTGGGCCGTGCAAGCCCCACAGGAACATGAGGGTGAGAAGTGAGGGACTGATACCCAGCTTCATTTTCTCACCCAATACTTGTTTCCCACGCTGGCTTCCGCTGGAATCCGGAAGTCAGCTCTGTCCCTGGGCATGGACAGATAGTCATAACCAATGCCTAAGCAAACACTCACATTTTTTGTATTTTGAATAAAGTTTTGGCCAAAATTATGCCAAAAACCTTAAACAAAAATTGATGCGTGAAGTGTGAAATTTTTGGGGGGTGGCATTGTGGGACTCAACACGCAAAGAACATGACATGAAGTAAGCGCAATCCGAGATTCTTTTATCTATGTAGCTCGAAACCAAAACAACCTGTTTGGCTTTGTTTAGTCTTATTACACCGCTTTGCTATTTGTGGGTGAATGAACACCGAAATGGCAATCGAAGCTTATTCATCCATTTTCTATTGAGATGGAACCAAGACACCTTTGCTTGATTTGGGCTGGTAACAAACATGTCTGCGATTTTTGGTTGAATGTGCATTTTAACCCCAAAAACACCAACTTGAAATAAGCCCAATCAGAGCTTTATTACCTTCTTTTTAAGTATATGGAACCCGAAACACCTTTTTGCTTTGGTTTTGGTGTGATTCTGGCGCACATCCAAATAACACCATGCGAATTGAAAAAAGCCCAATCAAAGCTTATTCGTCTTCTTTCTACGCATATAGAAGCGAAAAGATGGTGTTGTCTTATTTTGGTCTCATTGCACACACTTTGCGATTTCTGTGTCAATCTGCATTAACAGCAAAGAACACGACATGAAGTAAGTGCAATCCAATATAATTCTTTCTATGTACTTTGAAACCAAAACAACCTGTTTGGCTTTGTTTAGGCTCATCACACCGCTTTGCTATTTGTGGGTGAATGAACACCGAAAGAGCATTCAAAGCTTATTCGTCCTTTGCCTATTGCGATGGAACCAAAACACCTATGCTTGATTTCCGCTGGTAACAAACATGTCTGCGATTTTTGGTTGAATGTGCATTCTAACCCCAAAAACACCAACTTGAAATAAGCCCAATCAGAGCTTTATTATCTTCTTTTTATGTAGATGGAACCCAAAACACCTTTTTGCTTTGGTTTTGGTGTGATTCTGGCGCACATCCAAATAACACCATGCGAATTGAAAAAAGCCCAATCAAAGCTTATTCGTCTTCTTTCTACGCATATAGAAGCGGAAAGATGGTGTTGTGTTATTTTGGTGTCATTGCACACACTTTGCGATTTCTGCGTCAATGTGCATTAATAGCAAAGAACACGACATGAAGTAAGTGCAATCCAATATGATTCTTTCTATGTACTTTGAAACCAAAACAACCTGTTTGGCTTTGTTTAGGCTCATTACACCGCTTTGCTATTTGTGGGTGAAAGAACACCCAAAGAGCATTCGAAGCTTATTCGTCATTTGCGTATTGCGATGGAACCAAAACACCTATGCTTGATTTCCGCTGGTAACAAACATGTCACTCTGTGATTTTTGGTTAAATGTGCATTCTCACCCCAAATACACCAACTTGAAATAAGCCCAATCAGAGCTTTATTATCTTCTTTTTATGTAGATGGAACCCAAGACTCCTTTTTGCTTTGGTTTTGGTGTGATTCTGGCGCACATCCAAATAACACCATGCGAATTGAAAAAAGCCCAATCAAAGCTTATTCGTCTTCTTTCTACGCATATAGAAGCGGAAAAATGGTGTTGTGTTATTTTGGTCTCATTGCACACACTTTGCGATTTCTGCGTCAATGTGCATTAACAGCAAAGAACACGACAGGAAGTAAGTGCAATATAATTCTTTCTATGTACTTCGAAACCAAAACAACCTATTTGAGCTTATTACACCGCTTTACTATTTGTGGGTGAATGAACACCGAAAGAGCTTATTCAAAGCTTAATCATCCTTTTTCTATTGAGATGGAACCAAGACAACTTTGCTTGATTTGGGCTGATAACAAACATGTCACTGCGATTTTTGGTTGAATGTGCATTCTAACCCCCAAAACACCCACTTGAAATAAGCCCAATCAGAGCTTTATTACCTTCTTTTTAAGATATGGAACCCGAAACACCTTTTTGCTTTGGTTTTGGTGTGATTCTGGCGCACATCCAAATAACACCATGCGAATTGAAAAGTCCAATCAAAGGTTATTCGTCTTCTTTCTACGCATATAGAAGCGAAAAGATGGTGTTGTGTTATTTTGGTCTCATTGCACACACTTTGCGATTCCTGCGTCAATGTGCATAAACACCAAAAAACACACCTTGAAATAAGCGCAATCCAAGATTCTTCTTTCTGGGTAGTTGGAAACCAAAACAACCGGATTGGCTTTGTTTAGGATTAGTACACTATTTGTGGGTGAATGAACACCGAAAGGGCAATCGAAGCTTATTCGTCCTTTTTCTATTGAGATGTTACCATATGTTTACTTATGCTTGATTTGGGCTGGTAACAAACATGTCTGCGTGTCAGAGCTGCTTCCAGATCCTAGCTCACAGAGGATCACGCTAGCCAGCGATCATTAAGTAAAAGTCTTTATTGAGTTACAGTTTCCATTCTCAAGCTGCTTCGTGCAGCTCTACGTCTTAAGGGTTAGACCGGCGAAGCTCCGTCTGAGTCTCCGCCCCCTGTGCACCAGCTTACTAACCTAGCCTTACTCCACCTTTTCCGCCTGACCGTTCTTCTCTGGGTCCCTCTGCCCCCCGTGGTCTCTTCCTTCCGGGATTCTTCTGACGCTGACCCCCCGGACCCTCCTGTCTCCTTGCGCCGGGCTTTAGGACCTGGCTCCCTTTCCGGGCTGCTTACTGCGCCACCTTCCTGTGCATTTGAACTTGGCGTGCGCGTCCAACCTTCCACTTTCCGCCTGACCGTTTCTTCGCTCCCCGATGGAGGTGTGGCCACTCCTGACTCGTGCCCTCCCTCCTGTTGTGAGCTGCCAGCGCTTGATACCTGGCGCCCTTCCTCTCCCCTGCTCTCTGTTGGTGACGCTGGTCCCGATTTCCAACTGCTCCCCTCTGAGCCCCCTCTGGACCCTTCTTCCTGGGGTGTCCCCCTAGGCTCCCCCCTAGCCCTGGCCACTGGTGCTCCTTTCTGTGAATCTTCTGATTCACTGGAAAGACTCGGAGATCTCGGGTCGTCGTCATCACTCATCTTTTCTTCTGCCTCCTCCCCCTCGCTCTCTGTTTCCTCCCTTGCCCTTGCCTCTACTCCTGAACCCCTGACACTGCGATTTTTGGTTGAATGTGCATTCTAACCCCCAAAACACCAATTTGAAATAAGCCCAATCAGAGCTTTATTATCTTCTTTTTATGTAGATGGAACCCAAAACACCTTTTTGCTTTGGTTTTGGTGTGATTCCGGCGCACATCCAAATAACACCATGCGAATTGAAAAAAGCCCAATCAAAGCTTATTCGTCTTCTTTCTACGCATATAGAAGCGGAAAGATGGTGTTGTGTTATTTTGGTCTCATTGCACACACTTTGCGATTTCTGCGTCAATGTGCATTAACAGCAAAGAACACGACATGAAGTAAGTGCAATCCAATATGATTCTTTCTATGTACTTTGAAACCAAAACAACCTGTTTGGCTTTGTTTAGGCTCATTACACCGCTTTGCTATTTGTGGGTGAATGAACACCGAAAGAGCATTCGAAGCTTATTCGTCCTTTGCTGATTGCGATGGAACCAAAACACCTATGCTTGATTTCCGCTGATAACAAACATGTCACTGTGATTTTTGGTTGAATGTGCATTCTAACCCCAAAAACACCAACTTGAAACAAGGCCAATCAGAGTTTTATTATCTTCTTTTTATGTAGATGGAACCCAAAACACGTTTTTGCTTTGGTTTTGGTGTGATTCTGGCGCACATCCAAATAACACCATGCGAATTGAAAAAAGCCCAATCAAAGCTTATTCGTCTTCTTTCTACGCATATAGAAGCGGAAAGATGGTGTTGTGTTATTTTGGTCTCATTGCACACACTTTGCGATTTCTGCGTCAATGTGCATTAACAGCAAAGAACACGACATGAAGTAAGTATAATCCAATATAATTCTTTCTATGTACTTTGAAACCAAAACAACCTGTTTGAGCTTATTACATCGCTTTGCTATTTGTGGGTGAATGAACACCGAAAGAGCTTATTCGAAGCTTAATCATCCTTTTTCTATTGACATGGAACCAAGACAACTTTGCTTGATTTGGGCTGATAACAGTCACTGCGATTTTTGGTTGAATGTGCATTCTAACCCCCAAAACACCAACTTGAAATAAGCCCAATCAGAGCTTTATTATCTTCTTTTTATGTAGATGGAACCCAAGACTCCTTTTTGCTTTGGTTTTGGTGTGATTCTGGCGCACATCCAAATAACACCATGCGAATTGAAAAAAGCCCAATCAAAGCTTATTCGTCTTCTTTCTACGCATATAGAAGCGGAAAGATGGTGTTGTGTTATTTTGGTCTCATTGCACACACTTTGCGATTTCTGCGTCAATGTGCATTAACAGCAAAGAACACGACATGAAGTACGTGCAATCCAATATAATTCTTTCTATGTACTTTGAAACCAAAACAACCTGTTTGGCTTTGTTTAGGGTCATCACACCGCTTTGCTATTTGTGGGTGAATAAACACTGAAAGAGCATTCAAAGTTTATTCGTCCTTTGCCTATTGCGATGGAACCAAAACACCTATGCTTGATTTCCGCTGGTAACAAACATGTCTGCGATTTTTGGTTGAATGTGCATTCTAACCCCAAAAACACCAACTTGAAATAAGCCCAATCAGAGCTTTTTATGTAGATGGAACCCAAGACTCCTTTTTGCTTTGGTTTTGGTGTGATTCTGGCGCACATCCAAATAACACCATGCGAATTGAAAAAAGCCCAATCAAAGCTTATTCGTCTTCTTTCTACGCATATAGAAGCGGAAAGATGGTTGTCAGGGGTTCAGGAGCAGAGGCAAGGGCAAGGGAGGAAACAGAGAGCGAGGGGGAGGAGGCAGAAGAAAAGATGAGTGATGACGACGACCCGAGATCTCCGAGTCTTTCCAGTGAATCAGAAGATTCACAGAAAGGAGCACCAGTGGTCAGGGCAAGGGGGGAGCCTAGGGGGACACCCCAGGAAGATAGAGCCAGAGGGGACTCAGAGGAGAGCAGTTGGAAATCGGGACCAGCGTCACAGCCAGAGAGCAGGGAAGAGGAGGAGCGCCAGAGATCAAGCGCTGGCAGCTCGCAACAGGGGGGAGGGCACGAGTCAGGAGTGGCCACACCTCCATCGGGGAGCGAAGAAACGGTCAGACGGAAAGTGGAAGGTTGGGCGCGCGCGCCAAGTTCAAATGCACAGGAAAGTGACGCAGTAGGCAGCCAGGAAAGGGAGCCAGGTCCTAAAGCCCGGCGCAAGGAGACAGGGAGTTCCGGGGGGTCGGCGTCAGAAGAATCCCGGAAGGAAGAGACCCCGGGGGGCAGAGGGACCCAGAGGAGAGCAGTCAGGCGGAAAAGGTGGAGCAGGGCTAGGATATTAAGTTGGTGCACAAGGGGCGGAGACTCAGACGGAGCTTCGCCGATCTAGCCATTAGACGTAGAGTTGCACGCAGCAGCTTGGGAATGGAAACTGTAACTCAATAAAGACTTTTACTTAATGACCGCTGGCTAGCGTGATCCTCTGTGAGCTAGGATCTTGAAGCAGCTCTGACAGTAAGCTCCGTCCTCAGATTGTGGGCATCTACAGCCTCGAGGAGAGGAGAGAAGCAGGTGCCCACTAGCTAGCTCACGAACGGCAGACAACATGACGGCTGAGCAGCAGATAGAGGAACTCAGAAAAGCAGTGTCACAACTGAATGCCGAGGCTCTCGCATCCAGGAAGAGAGAGGAGGAGGCAGCTGCCGCCTGCAGGGATCTCCAGGTCAGGTTGGACATGCTTACGAAGCACGGGCAACTGACACCCAAACAGGAGGGAATTGGGTTGGCGAGACGAACAGGCGGTCTGGTCTCTCACTTCGATGGGAACCTGCAGCAGTACCCCAACTTTAGAGCAGATGTAATGTGCGCACTGGAACTGCTGAAAAAAGACTTTAGAGATGAGCAAGAGAAGGTGGGGTTCATCATGTCCCATTTGCATGGGGAAGCTAAAGCATGGCTGCGCAATTTGTGGAGGGATAAGGATCCGGCGCTCCAAAATGCGGATGCCTTTATTAAAGCGATGGATGGGTGTTTCTTATCAAGCATTGTCGTGGATCTTGCTCGGCAGCAGATACATGGACTGAAACAAGGGAGGGCCAGCGTAAGGCAGTATCATGCCCGCTTTTTCGCTTTGGTCAGTGCTCTGGAATGGGACAGGGATTCGGCTCCTGTAAGAGACCTGTTTTGGGAGGGATTGCACGGCTCTGTTAAAGATGAAATTGCGAGGGGGGAGAGACCCCGGACCACGCAGGAGATCGTTCAGAGGGCGCTAGCCGTGGGGGTGCGGCTGGAAGAACGTCCGTGGAGCAGGGACGAAGGGCGTGGAGGGCGCGAACCAGCCAGGGGCTCCTCCTTCCTTCCCAGAGAAGCAGCGCGTGCGCAATCCACGCCTCCACAAGGAGGAGGGGTGGAACCTATGGAGGTTGGAAGTGCAAGGGCTCAATCAGCAGCCAGAGCCCTAGCACCGACAACAGTGAAAGCGAAGCCTCCTAGAGGGAACAGGAAGTGTTACATCTGCGAGGATCCAGGGCATATGGCGAAAGAGTGTCCCCGGAGGCTCCACAAGCACACTGCAGCCTCACCAATGGTAACTGCAGCAACGCAACAAGGAGGACCACAGCAGGGAAACGACGATGTCTGGCTGGAGGAAGAGGCAATGGGGCCCAGCCAGACGTGTCAGTGAAGAAGTCCCCGGAAATTTCACAGCCCATTGACCCCCTCCCGCCCAAACCAGTAGTGAGGCTCACCGCATCGCTCCAGCTGCCCAATGGAATCACCATGGACGTGCCGCTCACCATTGACTCGGGAAGCAATGCGGACTTTATAGGGCAGGACTTTGTAGACCGGCACGCTATACAGTTGCTGCCGGCCACGCTGCCCCTGCAGGTGGTCACGGTGGATGGCAGGGAGCTGCTAGGGGGGCAAGTGGTGAAGCAGACGCCACCAATGGTGATGCGCCTTGGGAATCACAAGGAAATCATCAGCTTCAACGTCACTCAGCTATCGGACACGCCCATTGTATTGGGCATGAGTTGGCTGGACAAGCACAGCCCAACGCTGGCTTGGTACCAGAGGCAGCTGACCTTCGGCTCTTCCTTTTGTGCTGAACACTGCATCGTTCCCCGGCAGGAAGGAGAGGAAGAGGAGTCACAGCTGCTGCTAGGCACGCTGCAAGCGATTCCCCACAAGTACGCAGAATTTTTGGAGGTTTTCTGCGAGAAGGAGGCAGACAGGCTACCCCCCCACAGACCATATGACTGCAAAATTGACCTGCTGCCGGGGGCGGCGCTGCCTAAAGGGAAGCTGTATTCCATGTCTGAGGACGAACTGCAGGAACTCAAAGAGTTCATAGATCCTAATTTGGAGCGCGGTTTCATCCGGGAGTCCAAGGCAGCGGGGGGCAGTCCTGTATTCTTTGTTAAGAAGCGGGACACGCCCCAAAAAAGACTTGTGGTGGACTATCGCATCTTAAACAGTGTGACCAAGCCATCGGACTTCCCCATGCCCCGAATCGACGACCTCCTCGCAAAGGTACGGAAGGGCAGCGTGTTCACCAAGTTAGACCTGTGAGGGGCGTACAACCTCATTCGCATGCGGGAAGGGGATGAGTGGAAGACGGCCATGTTCACGCCTCTGGGCACCTACGAATATAGAGTTATGCCTTTTGGATTGCAAAATGGCTCCCACGTTTTTCAAGCGTTCATGCATCACGTGTTAGCAGGGCTCCTCTACAAGACGTGCGTATGTTTCTTAGATGACATCCTGATCTTTTCGGAATCGCAGCAGGAGCATGACAGACACGTCAAAGAAGTGCTAAGCAGGCTACAGCAGCATAGGCTCTACGCCAAGCTGGAGAAGTGCCAATTCGACGTGACGGAGGTGGATTTTCTGGGCTACAAGTTGTCTGACAAGGGGCTCGCCATGGACAGCGCCAAGGTTCGAGCGGTGTTGGACTGGAAGAGCCCACGCAACCGGAAGGAGGTCCAACGGTTTGTCGGCTTCGCGAACTTCTATCGCAAGTTTATCAAAGGCTTCGCTATGCAGACAGCGGCCATCACGGACACGCTTAGCTCCAAGAAAAAGAAGTTCATCTGGACAGAGCAGGCGGAGCAGTCCTTTCAGGCACTCAAGCGTCTCTTCGCATCGGAAGAGCAGCTGCTGCATGTCGACCCCAGCAGGCCGATGAGGGTGGAGACAGACGCCTCGGACAGAGCCGTGGGAGCAGTCCTGCTGCAGAAAGACCCACAGGGGGTTTGGCGGCCGGGAGCGTTTTACTCCAGGAAGCTCAGCAAGTCCGAACAGAACTACACCATCTGGGACAGGGAGTTGCTGGCCATTCATGCAGCAATCAAAGCATGGAGACACTTTCTGATCGGCGCCAAGCACACGGTGCAGGTCTGCACGGACCACAAGAATCTGGAGCACTGGCGCACGGCACAGTTCCTGAACCAAAGGCAGATACGTTGGGCTGAGTTCTTTGCGAACTTCAACTTCCGAATAGAGTATGTCCCGGGGGACACCAACATCATGGCGGACGCTCTCTCTCGTAAGCCACAATATCTGGAGGACGCCAAGCCAGCGGCCGCCATGCACATCTTCGCACCAACAGTGTGGGCGTGCGCTGCGGCAACAGTGGACCTGGAGGCGGTGCGGCGAGCGTTGCAGGATCACTCCTTCGCGCAAGCAAAGATGGCAGAGGTGCACAGGGGCACGGCAGCGACCGACGAGTTCCAGCTGAGAGATGGATTGCTCATTCGTAAAGGGGCCATCTACGTGCCGGGAGACGAACTTCGCGCCAAGGTACTGCAGCAGCTGCACGACGCGCCCACTGCCGGGCACTTTGGCAAGGAGAAGACGGTGGAATTAGTCGCCAGGGACTTCTGGTGGCCCGGAATGAGAGGGGAGGTCGCGGACTACGTGGCAAGGTGTGACACCTGCCAGAGGGCCAAACCGGTGCACAAACCGCCGGCCGGACTGTTGGAACCGCTGCAAACTCCGGTCGAACCATGGGAGAGAGTGGCCCTGGACTTTGTCACGGATCTGCCCAGCTCGAGGGGCAAGACGGCCGTGCTGGTGGTGGTGGACTTGTTCTCCAAGATGGCACATTTCATTCCATGTGCCAAGGTGGCCACGGCGGAGCAAACCGCCAAACTGTTCATAGACCACGTGTTCAAGGTTCACGGTCTGCCACGGTCTATTCTGTCCAACCGGGGGCGACAGTTCATCTCGAATTTCTGGCAGAAGCTGATGGGCTTCCTGAACGTCAAGATCAACCTGGCGTCGGCGAGACACCCGCAGACCAACGGGCAGGCGGAGCGGGTCAATGCCATCATGCAGCAGTACCTGAGATGTTATGCGAATCAACAGCCTGCGACGTGGGTGGATTACCTGCCGCTCGCCGAGTTTGCCTACAACAACATGAAGCACGTGTCCACGGGGGTCACGCCGTTCTTCGCTAACAATGGGAGGCACCCCAGAACCTTCCCGGGACTGGAAAGGATGGGGGGGGAGCCGCAGACAGCAGATGCGTTCGCGTCGGAGTTGCAGGAGGTCCACAATCAGCTGCGGCGGCACATGGAGCTGGCCAAACATGCCTACAAGGTGCAAGCGGACAAACACAGAAGGGTTGGCGAAGAGATCCATGTGGGAGACTGGGTCTGGTTAGCAGCCCACGCAGTGCTGGCCAGGTCGTTGGCCAAGAAGAAGCTGGGGCATAAGCAACTGGGGCCCTACCAAGTCGAAGAGCAGGTCAACCCGGTGGCTTTCAGGCTGGCGCTTCCGGAGGGTTCCAGAATGCATCCGGTGTTCCACAGATCGGTGCTCACCCCCTACAAGGCACCGCACAGGTTTCAGGAACCCGGAACGGCACCGAGTCCGCTCAGAGAAGGAACCGGGCACGCGGGAGTGGCACAGAAGGAACGCATCAACGAAGTCACAGAGATTTTGGACTCCAGATGGGGGGAAGAAGGGGTAGAATACCTTCTCGCCAAGGAGGGCACCCCGGCCAGTGCGAACAGCTGGGTGCCGGGCTATGGCTTGGACGAACCTCTACTCAAAGACGAGTTTCATGCCCTCTTCCCACATAGACCAATGCCAGCAGAATTTTTCGACGACTGGCTTTTCACGCCCACGCTTTCTGCCAGCACGTTCCGGGGGTTCGACTCGGACGAGGACCCGATACGAGACGCCCGTTCCCCGGAGGGGTCACCCTCGGGATCTGCCTCAGAACCCTCGTATTGGTGGGACGATAGACCAGAGGAGCAGTGGCGCACGAAGTGGCTGTAAGGTCCAGGACGAGCAACGCCGCCAGGAGTAAGTGAGGGAGAGACGGACATGGACGTTTTCGGGGACGACCCTGGTTTCGAGCACGGCGGCACAGAGATGGAAGCGGAGGTGACCGTCGTCGACGAGAGCAGGGAGGCAGAACCGGGAGACTTCAGATGGAGGCCCGCCACGGGAAGCGAACTGTATCCGACGTTCGTCCCTCTGACACAGCAGCACCCAGTTCCCGCACCAGAAGGAGGGGAGGGGGGAACGGGGGGCTTCGAGGGGGGGATGGATGTCAGGGGTTCAGGAGCAGAGGCAAGGGCAAGGGAGGAAACAGAGAGCGAGGGGGAGGAGGCAGAAGAAAAGATGAGTGATGACGACGACCCGAGATCTCCGAGTCTTTCCAGTGAATCAGAAGATTCACAGAAAGGAGCACCAGTGGTCAGGGCAAGGGGGGAGCCTAGGGGGACACCCCAGGAAGATAGAGCCAGAGGGGACTCAGAGGAGAGCAGTTGGAAATCGGGACCAGCGTCACAGCCAGAGAGCAGGGAAGAGGAGGAGCGCCAGAGATCAAGCGCTGGCAGCTCGCAACAGGGGGGAGGGCACGAGTCAGGAGTGGCCACACCTCCATCGGGGAGCGAAGAAACGGTCAGATGGAAAGTGGAAGGTTGGGCGCGCGCGCCAAGTTCAAATGCACAGGAAAGTGACGCAGTAGGCAGCCAGGAAAGGGAGCCAGGTCCTAAAGCCCGGCGCAAGGAGACAGGGAGTTCCGGGGGGTCGGCGTCAGAAGAATCCCGGAAGGAAGAGACCCCAGGGGGCAGAGGGACCCAGAGGAGAGCAGTCAGGCGGAAAAGGTGGAGCAGGGCTAGGATATTAAGTTGGTGCACAAGGGGCGGAGACTCAGACGGAGCTTCGCCGATCTAGCCATTAGACGTAGAGTTGCACGCAGCAGCTTGGGAATGGAAACTGTAACTCAATAAAGACTTTTACTTAATGACCGCTGGCTAGCGTGATCCTCTGTGAGCTAGGATCTTGAAGCAGCTCTGACAATGGTTGTCAGGGGTTTAGGAGCAGAGGCAAGGGCAAGGGAGGAAACAGAGAGCGAAGGGGAGGAGGCAGAAGAAAAGATGAGTGATGACGACGACCCGAGATCTCCGAGTCTTTCCAGTGAATCAGAGGATTCACAGAAAGGAGCACCAGTGGCCAGGGCAAGGGGGGAGTTTAGGGGGGCACCCCAGGAAGATAGAGCCAGAGGGGACTCAGAGGAGAGCAGATGGAAATCGGGACCAGCGTCACCGCTAGGGAGCAGGGAGGAGGAAGGGAGCCAGGGGGCAAGCGCTGGCAGCTCACCACAGGAGGGAGGGCATGAGTCAGGAGTGGCCACACCTCCATCGGGGAGCGAAGAAACGGTTAAGCGGAAAGTGGAAGGTTGGGCGCGCGCGCCAAGTTCAAATGCAGAGGAAGGCGGCGCAGTAAGCAGCCCGGAAAGGGAGCCAGGTCCTAAAGCCCGGCGCAAGGAGGCAGGAGGGTCCGGGTCAGCGTCAGAAGAATCCCGGAAGGAAGAAACCCCGGGGGGCAGAGGGACCCAGAGGAGAACAGTCAGGCGGAAAAGGTGGAGCAGGGCTAGGATATTAAGTTGGTGCACAAGGGGCGGAGAATCAGACGGAGCTTCGCCGATCTAGCTACTAGACGTAGAGTTGCACGCAGCAGCTTGAGAATGGAAACTGTAACTCAATAAAGACTTTTACTTAATGATCGCTGGCTAGCGTGATCCTCTGTGAGCTAGGATCTTCGAGCAGCTCTGACAATGGTGTTGTGTTATTTTGGTCTCATTGCACACACTTTGCGATTTCTGCGTCAATGTGCATTAATAGCAAAGAACACGACATGAAGTAAGTGCAATCCAATATAATTCTTTCTATGTACTTTGAAACCAAAACAACCTGTTTGGCTTTGTTTAGGCTCATTACACCGCTTTGCTATTTGTGGGTGAAAGAACACCCAATTAGCATTCGAAGCTTATTCGTCATTTACGTATTGCGATGGAACCAAAACACCTATGCTTGATTTCCGCTGGTAACAAACATGTCACTCTGTGATTTTTGGTTAAATGTGCATTCTCACCCCAAATACACCAACTTGAAATAAGCCCAATCAGAGCTTTATTATCTTCTTTTTATGTAGATGGAACCCAAGACTCCTTTTTGCTTTGGTTTTGGTGTGATTCTGGCGCACATCCAAATAACACCATGCGAATTGAAAAAAGCCCAATCAAAGCTTATTCGTCTTCTTTCTACGATATAGAAGCGGAAAGATGGTGTTGTGTTATTTTGGTCTCATTGCACACACTTTGCGATTTCTGCGTCAATGTGCATTAACAGCAAAGAACACGAAATGAAGTAAGTGCAATATAATTCTTTCTATGTACTTCGAAACCAAAACAACCTATTTGAGCTTATTACACCGCTTTACTATTTGTGGGTGAATGAACACCGAAAGAGCTTATTCGAAGCTTAATCATCCTTTGCCGATTGCGATGGAACCAAAACACCTATGCTTGATTTCCGCTGGTAACAAACATGTCACTCTGTGATTTTTGGTTAAATGTGCATTCTCACCCCAAAAACACCAACTTGAAATAAGCCCAATCAGAGCTTTATTATCTTCTTTTTATGTAGATGGAAGCCGAAACACCTTTTTGCTTTGGTTTTGGTGTGATTCCGTCGCACATCCAAATAACACCATGCGAATTGAAAAAAGCCCAATCAAAGCTTATTCGTCTTCTTTCTACGATATAGAAGCGGAAAGATGGTTTTGTGTTATTTTGGTCTCATTGCACACACTTTGCGATTTCTGCGTCAATGTGCATAAACACCAAAAAACACACCTTGAAATAAGCGCAATCCAAGATTCTTCATTCTATGTACTTTGAAACCAAAACAACCTGTTTGGCTTTGTTTAGGCTCATTACACCGCTTTGCTATTTGTGGGTGAATGAACACCGAAAGAGCATTCGAAGCTTATTCGTCCTTTGCCGATTATGATGGAACCAAAACACCTATGCTTGATTTCCGCTGGTAACAAACATGTCACTCTGTGATTTTTGGTTAAATGTGCATTCTCACCCCAAAAACACCAACTTGAAATAAGCCCAATCAGAGTTTTATTATCTTATTTTTATGTAGATGGAACCCAAAACACCTTTTTGCTTTGGTTTTGGTGTGATTCTGGCGCACATCCAAATAACACCATGCGAATTGAAAAATGCCCAATCAAAGCTTATTCGTCTTCTTTCTACGCATATAGAAGCGGAAAGATGGTGTGTTATTTTGGTCTCATTGCACACACTTTGCGATTTCTGCGTCAATGTGCATTAACAGCAAAGAACACGACATAAAGTAAGTGTAATCCAATATAATTCTTTCTACGTACTTTGAAACCAAAACAACCTGTTTGAGCTTATTACATCGCTTTGCTATTTGTGGGTGAATGAACACCGAAAGAGCTTATTCGAAGCTTAATCATCCTTTTTCTATTGACATGGAACCAAGACAACTTTGCTTGATTTGGGCTGATAACAAACATGTCACTGCGATTTTTGATTGAATGTGCATTCTAACCCCCAAAACACCAACTTGGAATAAGCCCAATCAGAGCTTTATTATCTTTTTTTATGTAGATGGAACCCGAAACACCTTTTTGCTTTGGTTTTGGTGTGATTCTGTCGCACATCCAAATAACACCATGCGAATTGAAAAAAGCCCAATCAAAGCTTATTCGTCTTCTTTCTACGCATATAGAAGCGGAAAGATGGTGTTGTGTTATTTTGGTCTCATTGCACACACTTTGCGATTTCTGCGTCAATGTGCATTAACAGCAAAGAACACGACATGAAACAAAGTGTAATCCAATATAATTCTTTCTATGTACTTTGAAACCAAAACAACCTGAGCTTATTACATCGCTTTGCTATTTGTGGGTGAATGAACACCGAATAAGCTTATTCGAAGCTTAATCATCCTTTTTCTATTAACATGGAACCAAGACAACTTTGCTTGATTTGGGCTGATAACAAACATGTCACTGCGATTTTTGGTTGAATGTGCATTCTAACCCCCAAAACACCAACTTGAAATAAGCCCAATCAGAGCTTTATTATCTTCTTTTTATGTAGATGGAACCCAAAACACCTTTTTGCTTTGGTTTTGGTGTGATTCTGGCGCACATCCAAATAACACCATGCGAATTGAAAAAAGCCCAATCAAAGCTTATTCGTCTTCTTTCTACGCATATAGAAGCGGAAAGATGGTGTTGTGTTATTTTGGTCTCATTGCACACACTTTGCGATTTCTGCGTCAATGTGCATTAACAGCAAAGAACACGACATGAAGTAAGTATAATCCAATATAATTCTTTCTATGTACTTTGAAACCAAAACAACCTGTTTGGCTTTGTTTAGGCTCATTACACCGCTTTGCTATTTGTGGGTGAAAGAACATCCAAAGAGCATTCGAAGCTTATTCGTCATTTGCGTATTGCTATGAAACCAAAACACCTATGCTTGATTTCCGCTGGTAACAAACATGTCACTGTGATTTTTGGTTAAATGTGCATTCTCACCCCAAATACACCAACTTGAAATAAGCCCAATCAGAGCTTTATTATCTTCTTTTTATGTAGATGGAACCCAAGACTCCTTTTTGCTTTGGTTTTGGTGTGATTCTGGCGCACATCCAAATAACACCATGCGAATTGAAAAAAGCCCAATCAAAGCTTATTCGTCTTCTTTCTACGCATATAGAAGCGGAAAGATGGTGTTGTGTTATTTTGGTCTCATTGCACACACTGCGATTTCTGCGTCAATGTGCATTAACAGCAAAGAACACGACATGAAGTAAGTGTAATCCAATATAATTCTTTCTATGAAACCAAAACAACCTGTTTGAGCTTATTACACCGCTTTACTACTTGTGGGTGTATGAACACCGAAAGAGCTTATTCGAAGCTTAGTCATCCTTTTTCTATTGAAATGGAACCAAGACAACTTTGCTTGATTTGGGCTGATAACAAACATGTCACTGCGATTTTTTTTTGAATGTGCATTCTAACCCCCAAAACACCAACTTGAAATAAGCCCAATCAGAGCTTTATTATCTTCTTTTTATGTAGATAGAACCCGAAACACCTTTTTGCTTTGGTTTTGGTGTGATTCTGGCGCACATCCAAATAACACCATGCGAATTGAAAAAAGCCCAATCAAAGCTTATTCATCTTCTTTCGACGCATATAGAAGCGAAAAGATGGTGTTGTCTTATTTTGGTCTCACTTTGCGATTTCTGTGTCAATCTGCATTAACAGCAAAGAACACGACATGAAGTAAGTGCAATCCAATATAATTCTTTCTATGTACTTTGAAACCAAAACAACCTATTTGAGCTTATTACACCGCTTTACTACTTGTGGGTGTATGAACACCGAAAGAGCTTATTCGAAGCTTAGTCATCCTTTGCCTATTGCGATGGAACCAAAACACCTATGCTTGATTTCCGCTGGTAACAAACATGTCTGCGATTTTTGGTTGAATGTGCATTCTAACCCCAAAAACACCAACTTGAAATAAGCCCAATCAGAGCTTTATTATCTTCTTTTTATGTAGATGGAACCCAAAACACCTTTTTGCTTTGGTTTTGGTGTGATTCTGGCGCACACCCAAATAACACCATGCGAATTGAAAAAAGCCCAATCAAAGCTTATTCGTCTTCTTTCTACGCATATAGAAGCGGAAAGATGGTGTTGTGTTATTTTGGTCTCATTGCACACACTTTGCGATTTCTGCATAAACACCAAAAAACACACCTTGAAATAAGCGCAATCCAAGATTCTTCTTTCTGGGTAGTTGGAAACCAAAACAACCGGAATGGCTTTTGTCAGGGGTTCAGGAGCAGAGGCAAGGGATATGGAGGAAACAGAGAGCGAGGGGGAGGAGGCAGAAGAAAAGATGAGTGATGACGACGACCCGAGATCTCCGAGTCTTTCCAGTGAATCGGAAGATTCACAGAAAGGAGCACCAGTGGCCAGGGCAAGGGGGGAGCCTAGGGGCACACCCCAGCAAGATAGAGCCAGAGGGGACTCAGAGGAGAGCAGTTGGAAATCGGGACCAGCGTCACCGCCAGAGAGCAGGGAAGAGGAAGGGAGCCAGGGATTAAGTGCTGGCAGCTCACAACAGGGGGGAGGGCATGAGTCAGGAGTGGCCACACCTCCATCGGGGAGCGAAGAAACGGTCAGACGGAAAGTGGAAGGTTGGGCGCGCGCGCCAAGTTCAAATGCACAGGAAAGTGACGCAGTAGGCAGCCCTGAAAGAGAGCCAGGTCCTAAAGCCCGGCGCAAGGAGACAGGAGGGTCCGGGGGGTCGGCGTCAGAAGAATCCAGGAAGGAAGAGACCCCGGGGGGCAGAGGGACCCAGAGGAGAACAGTCAGGCGGAAAAGGTGGAGCAGGGCTAGGATATTAAGTTGGTGCACAAAGGGCGGAGACTCAGACGGAGCTTCGCCGATCTAGCCACTAGACGTAGAATTGCACGCAGTAGCTTGAGAATGGAAACTGTAACTCAATAAAGACTTTTACTTAATGATCGCTGGCTAGCGTGATCCTCTGTGAGCTAGGATCTGGAAGCAACTCTGACAGCTTTGTTTAGGATTAGTACACTTAGCTTTGCTATTTGTGGGTGAATGAACACCGAAAGGGCAATCGAAGCTTATTCGTCCTTTTTCTATTGAGATGTTACCATATGTTTACTTATGCTTGATTTGGGCTGGTGTCAGAGCTGCTCGAAGATCCTAGCTCACAGAGGATCACGCTAGCCAGCGATCATTAAGTAATGATCCTTGCCCTTGCCTCTGCTCCTAAACCCCTGACATCCATCCCCCCCTCGAAGCCCCCCATTCCCCCCTCCCCTCCTTCCGGTGCTGGAGCTGGGTGCTGCTGTTGCAAAGGGACGAACGTCGGATATCGTTCGCTTCCCGTGGCGGGCCTCCATCTGAAAGCTCCCGGGTCTTCCTCCCTGCTCCCGTCGACGACGGTCACCTCCGCTTCCATCTCTGTGCCGCCGTGCTCGAAACCAGGGTCGTCCCTGAAAACGTCCATGTCCGTCTCTCCCTCACTTCCTCCTGGCGGCGTTGCTCGTCCTGGGCATTCCAGCCACTTTCTGCGGAACTGCTCCTCTGGTCTATCGTCCCACCAATACGAGGGTTCTGATGCAGATCCCGAGGGTGACCCCTCCGGGGAACGGACGTCTTGTGTCGGGTCCTCGTCCGAGTCGAACCCCCGGAAAGTGCTGGCCGAAAGCGTGGGCGTGAAAAGCCAGTCGTCGAAAAAGTCTGCTGGCATTGGTCTATGTGGGAAGAGGGCGTGAAACTCGTCTTTCAGTAGAGGTTCGTCCAAGGCGTAGCCCGGCACCCAGCTGTTCGCACTGGCCGGGGTGCCCTCCTTGGCGAGAAAGTATTCTACCCCCTCTTCCCCCCATCTGGAGTCCAAAATCTCCGTGACTTCGTTGATGCGCTCCTTCTGTGCCACTCCCGCGTGCCCTGTTCTGTCTCTGACCGGACTCGGCGCCGTTCCGGGTTCCTGGAACCTGTGCGGTGCCTTGTAGGGAGTGAGCACCGATCTGTGGAACACCGGATGCATTCTGGAACCCTCCGGAAGTGCCAGTCTGAAAGCTACCGGGTTGACCTGCTCTTCGACTCGGTAGGGCCCCAGTTGTTTATGCCCTAGTTTCTTCTTGGCCAACGACCTGGCCGGCACTGCGTGGGCTGCTAACCAGACCCAGTCTCCCACGTGGAGCTCTTCGCCAACCCTTCTGTGTCTGTCCGCTTGTACCTTGTATGCGTGTTTGGCCAGCTCCAGGTGGCGCCTCAGCTGATCGTGGACTTCCTGCAGCTCCGACGCGAACGCATCTGCCGTCTGCGGCTCCCCCTCCCCCATTCTTTCCAGTCCCGGGAAGGTTCTGGGGTGCCTCCCGTTGTTGGCGAAGAACGGCGTGACCCCCGTGGACACGTGCTTCGTGTTGTTGTAGGCGAACTCGGCAAGCGGCAGGTAATCCACCCACGTCGCAGGCTGTTGATTCGCATAGCATCTCAGGTACTGCTGCATGATGGCATTGACCCGCTCCGCTTGCCCGTTGGTCTGCGGGTGCCTCGCCGACGCCAGGTTGATCTTGACGTTTAGGAAGCCCATCAGCTTCTGCCAGAAATTCGAGATGAACTGCCGCCCGCGGTCGGACAGAATAGACCGTGGCAGACCGTGAACCTTGAACACGTGGTCTATGAACAGTTTGGCGGTTTGCTCCGCCGTGGCCACCTTAGCACACGGAATGAAATGGGCCATCTTGGAAAACAGGTCCCCCACCACCAGCACTGCCGTCTTGCCCCTCGAGCTGGGCAGATCCGTGACAAAGTCCAGAGCCACCCTTTCCCAAGGTTCGACCGGAGTTTGCAGCGGTTCCAACAGTCCGGCCGGCGGTCTGTGCACTGGTTTGGCCCTCTGGCAGGTGTCACACCTCGCCACGTAGTCTGCGACCTCCCCTCTCATTCCAGGCCACCAGAAATCCCTGGCTACTAATTCCACCGTCTTCTCCTTGCCAAAGTGCCCGGCCGTGGGCGCGTCGTGCAGCTGCTGCAGCACCTTGGCGCGAAGGTCGTCTCCCGGCACGTAGATGGCCCCTTTACGGATGAGCAATCCATCTCGTAGCTGGAAACCGTCGGCTACAGCCTTGCCCCTTTGCACCTCTGCCATCTTTGCTTGCGCGAAGGAGTCATCCTGCAACGCTCGTCGCACCGCCTCCAGGTCCACGGTGGCCGCGGCGCACGCCCATACTGTTGGTGCGAAGATGTGCATGGCTGCCGCTGGCGTTGCGTCCTCCAGATACTGTGGCTTACGGGAGAGGGCGTCCGCCATGATGTTAGTGTCCCCCGGGACATACTCTATGCGGAAGTCGAAGTTCGCAAAAAACTCAGCCCAGCGTATCTGCCTCTGGTTTAGGAATTGTGCCGTGCGCCAGTGCTCCAGATTCTTGTGGTCCGTGCAAACCTGCACCGTGTGCTTGGCGCCGATCAGGAAGTGCCTCCACGCTTTGAACGCTGCATGAATGGCCAGCAACTCCCTGTCCCAGATGGTGTAGTTCTGCTCGGACTTGCTGAGCTTCCTGGAGTAAAACGCTCCCGGTCGCCACACCCCCTGCTGGTCCTTTTGCAGCAGGACCGCCCCCACGGCTCTGTCCGAGGCGTCTGTCTCCACCCTCATCGGTCTGCTGGGGTTGACGTGAAGCAGCTGCTCTTCCGACGCGAAGAGACGCTTGAGTGCCTGAAAGGACTGCTCCGCCTCCTCTGTCCAAACGAACTTCTTTTTCTTGGAGCTAAGCGTGTCTGTGATGGCCGCTGTCTGCATAGCGAAGCCCTTGATAAACTTGCGATAGAAGTTCGCAAAGCCGACAAACCTTTGGACCTCTTTCCGGTTGCGTGGGCTCTTCCAGTCCAATACCGCTCGAACCTTGGCGCTGTCCATGGCGAGCCCCTTATCAGACAACTTGTAGCCCAGAAAATCCACCTCCGTCACGTCGAATTGGCACTTCTCCAGCTTGGCGTAGAGCCTATGTTGCTTTAGTCTGGTCAGCACTTCCTTGACGTGCCTGTCATGCTCCTGCTGCGATTCCGAAAAGATCAGGATGTCATCTAAGAAACAGACGCACGTCTTGTAGAGAAGTCCCGCCAACACGTGATGCATGAAAGCTTGAAAAACGTGGGAGCCATTTTGCAGTCCAAAAGGCATAACTCTGTATTCGTAGGTACCCAGTGGCGTGAACATGGCCGTCTTCCACTCATCTCCCTCCCGCATGCGAATGAGGTTGTACGCCCCTCGCAGGTCTAATTTGGTGAACACTTTTCCCTTCCGCACCTTCGCCAGGAGGTCGTCGATTCGGGGCATGGGGAAGTCCGACGGCTTGGTCACACTGTTTAAAATGCGATAGTCCACGACCAGTCTTTTTTTGGGGCGTGTCTCGCTTTTTAACAAAGAATACAGGACTGCCCCCCGCTGCCTTGGACTCTCGGATGAAACCGCGCTCCAAATTATGATCGATGAACTCCTTGAGTTCTTGCAGTTCGTCCTCTGACATGGAATACAGTTTCCCTTTAGGCAGCGCCGCCCCCGGCAGCAGGTCAATTTTGCAGTCATATGGTCTGTGGGGGGGTAGCCTGTCTGCCTCCTTCTCGCAGAAAACTTCCAAAAATTCTGCGTACTTGTGGGGAATCGCTTGCAGCGTGCCTAGCAGCAGCTGTGACTCCTCTTCCTCTCCTTCCTGCCGGTGCACGATGCAGTGTTCAGCACAAAAGGAAGAGCCGAAGACCAGCTGCCTCTGGTACCAAGCCAGCGTTGGGCTGTGCTTGTCCAGCCAACTCATTCCCAATACAATGGGCGTATCCGATAGTTGAGTGACATTGAAGCTGATGATTTCTTTGTGATTCCCAAGTCGCATCGCCATTGGCAGCGTCTGCTTCACCACTTGCCCCCCTAGCAACTCCCTGCCATCCACCGTGACAACCTGCAGGGGCAGTGTGGCCGGCAGCAACTGTATAGCGTGCTTGTCGACAAAGTCCTGCCCTATAAAGTCCGCGTTGCTGCCCGAGTCCACTGTGATGGGCACGTCCATGGTGATTCCATTGGGCAGCTGGAGAGATGCGGTGAGCCTCACCACTGGTTTGGGCGGGAGGGGGTTCACGGGCTGTAAAATCTCTGGGGACTGCGGCACTAACACGTCTGGCTGGGCCCCAGGGCCTCTTCCTCCAGCCAGACTGCTTCGTTTCCCTGCTGTGTTCCTCCTTGCTGCGTTGCTGCAGTCACCATTGCCGAGGCTGCAGTGAGCTTGTGGAGCCTCTGGGGACACTCTTTCGCCATATGCCCTGGCTCCCCACAGACGTAACACTTCCTGTTCCCTCTAGGAGGCTTCGCTTTCACTGCTGCCGGTGCTAGGGCTCTGGTTGCTGACTGAGCCCTTGCACCTCCAACCTCCATAGGTTCGGCTCCTCCTCCTGGCGGAGGCGTGGATTGCGCCCGCGCTGCTTCTCTGGGAAGGAAGGAGGGGCCCCTGGCTGGTTCGCGCCCTCCACGCCCTTCGTCCCTGCTCCACGGGCGTTCTTCCAGCCTCACCCCCACTGCCAGTGCCCTCTGAACGACCTCCTGGGTGGTTCGGGGTCTCTCCCCCCTCGCGATCTCATCTTTAATCGAGCTGTGCAACCCCTCCCAAAAGAGGTCTCTTACAGGGGCCGAATCTCTGTCCCACTCCAGGGCACTGACCAAGGCGAAAAAGCGGGCATGGTACTGCCTGACGCTGGCCCTCCCTTGTCTTAGCCCATGCACCTCCTTCCGGGCAAGATCCACGTCAATGCTTGATAAAAAACACCCATCCATCGCTTTAATAAAGGCATCTGCATTCTGGAGCGCCGGATCCTTATCTCTCCATAAATTGCGTAGCCATGCTTTAGCATCCCCATGCAAATGAGACATGATGAATCCCACTCTCTCTTGCTCATCTCTAAAGTCTTTATGCAGCAGTTGCAGTGCGCACAGTACGTCTGCTCTAAAGTTGGGATACTGTTGCAGGTTCCCATCGAAGTGAGAGACCAGCCCGCCTGTTCGTCTCGCCAACCCAATTCCCTCCTGCCGGGGTGTCTGCTTTGTCAGCACGTCTAACCTGACCTGGAGATCCCTGCAGGCGGCAGCTGCCTCCTCCTCTCTCTTCCTGGATGCGAGAGCCTCGGCAGTCAGTTGTGACACTGCTTTTCTGAGTTCCTCTATCTGCTGCTCAGCCGTCATGTTGTCTGCCGTTTGTGAGCTAGCTAGTAGGCACCTGCTTCTCTCCTCTCCTCGAGGCTGTAGATGCCCACAATTTTTGTGAGACGGAGCTTACTGTCAGAGCTGCTTCAAGATCCTAGCTCACAGAGGATCACGCTAGCCAGCGGTCATTAAGTAAAAGTCTTTATTGAGTTACAGTTTCCATTCTCAATCTGCTACTTGCAACTCTACGTCTAACGGCTAGATCGGCGAAGCTCCGTCTGAGTCTCCGCCCCTTGTGCACCAACTTAATATCCTAGCCCTGCTCCACCTTTTCCGCCTGACTGTCCTCCTCTGGGTCCCTCTACCCCCCGGGGTTTCTTCCTTCCTGGATTCTTCTGACGCTGACCCGGACCCTCCTGCCTCCTTGCGCCGGGCTTTAGGACCTGGTTCCCTTTCCGGGCTGCTTACTGCGCCGCCTTCCTCTGCATTTGAACTTGGTGCGCGCGCCCAGCCTTCCACTTTCCTCTTAACCGTTTCTTCGCTCCCCGATGGAGGTGTGGCCACTCCTGACTCATGCCCTCCCTCCTGTGGTGAGCTGCCAGCGCTTGCCCCCTGGCTCCCTCCTTCTTCCCTGCTCCCTGGCGGTGACGCTGGTCCCGATTTCCAACTGCTCTCCCCTGAGTCCCCTCTGGCTCTATCTTCCTGGGGTGCCCCCCTAGACTCCCCCCTTGCCCTGGCCACTGGTGCTCCTTTCTGTGAATCCTCTGATTCACTGGAAAGACTAGGAGATCTCGGGTCGTCGTCATCACTCATCTTTTCTTCTGCCTCCTCCCCTTCGCTCTCTGTTTCCTCCCTTGGCCTTGCCTCTGCTCCTAAACCCCTGACAAATGTGCATTCTAACCCTAAAAACACCAGTTTGAAATAAGCCCAATCAGAGCTTTATTATCTTCTTTTTATGTAGATGGAACCCAAAACACCTTTTTGCTTTGGTTTTGGTGTGATTCTGGCGCACATCCAAATAACACCATGCGAATTGAAAAATGCCCAATCAAAGCTTATTCGTCTTCTTTCTACGCATATAGAAGCGGAAAGATGGTGTTGTGTTATATTGGTCTCATTGCACACACTTTGCGATTTCTGCGTCAATGTGCATTAACAGCAAAGAACACGACATAAAGTAAGTGTAATCCAATATAATTCTTTCTACGTACTTTGAAACCAAAACAACCTGTTTGAGCTTATTACATCGCTTTGCTATTTGTGGGTGAATGAACACCGAAAGAGCTTATTCGAAGCTTAATCATCCTTTTTCTATTGACATGGAACCAAGACAACTTTGCTTGATTTGGGCTGATAACAAACATGTCTGTCAGGGGTTCAGGAGCAGAGGCAAGGGCAAGGGAGGAAACAGAGAGCGAGGGGGAGGAGGCAGAAGAAAAGATGAGTGATGACGACGACCCGAGATCTCCGAGTCTTTCCAGTGAATCAAAAGATTCACAGAAAGGAGCACCAGTGGTCAGGGCAAGGGGGGAGCCTAGGGGGACACCCCAGGAAGATAGAGCCAGAGGGGACTCAGAGGAGAGCAGTTGGAAATCGGGACCAGCGTCACAGCCAGAGAGCAGGGAAGAGGAAGAGCGCCAGAGATCAAGCGCTGGCAGCTCGCAACAGGGGGGAGGGCACGAGTCAGGAGTGGCCACACCTCCATCGGGGAGCGAAGAAACGGTCAGACGGAAAGTGGAAGGTTGGGCGCGCGCGCCAAGTTCAAATGCACAGGAAAGTGACGCAGTAGGCAGCCAGGAAAGGGAGCCAGGTCCTAAAGCCCGGCGCAAGGAGACTGGGAGTTCCGGGGGGTCGGCGTCAGAAGAATCCCGGAAGGAAGAGACCCCGGGGGGCAGAGGGACCCAGAGGAGACCAGTCAGGCGGAAAAGGTGGAGCAGGGCTAGGATATTAAGTTGGTGCACAAGGGGCGGAGACTCAGACAGAGCTTCGCCGATCTAGCCATTAGACGTAGAGTTGCACGCAGCAGCTTGGGAATGGAAACTGTAACTCAATAAAGACTTTTAGTTAATGACCGCTGGCTAGCGTGATCCTCTGTGAGCTAGGATCTTGAAGCAGCTCTGACAGTAAGCTCCGTCTCAGAAATTGTGGGCATCTACAGCCTCGAGGAGAGGAGAGAAGCAGGTGCCTACTAGCTAGCTCACGAACGGCAGACAACATGACGGCTGAGCAGCAGATAGAGGAACTCAGAAAAGCAGTGTCACAACTGAATGCCGAGGCTCTCGCATCCAGGAAGAGAGAGGAGGAGGCAGCTGCCGCCTGCAGGGATCTCCAGGTCAGGTTGGACATGCTTACGAAGCACGGGCAACTGACACCCAAACAGGAGGGAATTGGGTTGGCGAGACGAACAGGCGGTCTGGTCTCTCACTTCGATGGGAACCTGCAGCAGTACCCCAACTTTAGAGCAGATGTAATGTGCGCACTGGAACTGCTGAAAAAAGACTTTAGAGATGAGCAAGAGAAAGTGGGGTTCATCATGTCCCATTTGCATGGGGAAGCTAAAGCATGGCTGCGCAATTTGTGGAGGGATAAGGATCCGGCGCTCCAAAATGCGGATGCCTTTATTAAAGCGATGGATGGGTGTTTCTTATCAAGCATTGACGTGGATCTTGCTCGGCAGCAGATACATGGACTGAAACAAGGGAGGGCCAGCGTAAGGCAGTATCATGCCCGCTTTTTCGCTTTGGTCAGTGCTCTGGAATGGGACAGGGATTCGGCTCCTGTAAGAGACCTGTTTTGGGAGGGATTGCACGGCTCTGTTAAAGATGAAATTGCGAGGGGGGGAGAGACCCCGGACCACGCAGGAGATCGTTCAGAGGGCGCTAGCCGTGGGGGTGCGGCTGGAAGAACGTCCGTGGAGCAGGGACGAAGGGCGTGGAGGGCGCGAACCAGCCAGGGGCTCCTCCTTCCTTCCCAGAGAAGCAGCGCGTGCGCAATCCACGCATCCACCAGGAGGAGGGGTGGAACCTATGGAGGTTGGAAGTGCAAGGGCTCAATCAGCAGCCAGAGCCCTAGCACCGACAACAGTGAAAGCGAAGCCTCCTAGAGGGAACAGGAAGTGTTACATCTGCGAGGATCCAGGGCATATGGCGAAAGAGTGTCCCCGGAGGCTCCACAAGCACACTGCAGCCTCACCAATGGTAACTGCAGCAACGCAACAAGGAGGACCACAGCAGGGAAACGACGATGTCTGGCTGGAGGAAGAGGCAATGGGGCCCAGCCAGACGTGTCAGTGAAGAAGTCCCCGGAGATTTCACAGCCCATGGACCCCCTCCCGCCCAAACCAGTAGTGAGGCTCACCGCATCGCTCCAGCTGCCCAATGGAATCACCATGGACGTGCCGCTCACCATTGACTCGGGAAGCAATGCGGACTTTATAGGGCAGGACTTTGTAGACCGGCACGCTATACAGTTGCTGCCGGCCACGCTGCCCCTGCAGGTGGTCACGGTGGATGGCAGGGAGCTGCTAGGGGGGCAAGTGGTGAAGCAGACGCCACCAATGGTGATGCGCCTTGGGAATCACAAGGAAATCATCAGCTTCAACGTCACTCAACTATCGGACACGCCCATTGTATTGGGCATGAGTTGGCTGGACAAGCACAGCCCAACGCTGGTGTCAGGGCTGCCACTCAGTCCCAGCTCACATAGGACCACGTTAGCCAGCGTTCAGGTTAAAAGAGTCTTTATTGGATTACAGCTTCCATTTCCAAACTGCAATATGCAGCCCTACTTCTTCTAGGTCAGACCGGCGAAGACCCGTCTGAGTCTCCGCCTCTAGCACACCAGCTTAATACCCTAGCCTTGCTCCACCTCCTGCGCCTTTCCCTCCGTCTCTGGGTCCTTCTGCCCCCCGGGGTCTCCTTTTTCCTACTCTCTTCTGACGCGGACCCCCCTGACCCTTCCGCCTCCTTGCGGCGGGCTTTGGGACCTGGTTCACTCTCTGGGCTGCTTACTGCGCCAGCTTCCGCTACATTTGAACTTGGCGCGCGCGCCCAACTCTCAACCTTCCTCTTGATCGTTTCGTCGCTCCCCGAGGTGGGCGTGACTACTCCTGACTCATGCCCTCCCTCCTTCTGAAAGCCTCCGGAACCCGATATCTGGTCCCCTTTCTCCCCGCTGCTCCCGGCTGGGTACGTGGGTCCCGATCTCCAACTGCTGCTCTCTGATTCCTCTCTGGACCCTTCTTCCTGGGGTGTCCCCCTGCTTTCCCCCCTTGCTCTGACCGCTGGCGCTCCCTTCTGGGAATCCTCGGACTCACTGGATAAGCTCGGTGATCTCGGTTCGTCATCCCCACTCATCTTTCCTTCGTATTCCTCCCCCTCGCTCTCTGTCTCCTCCCTTCTCTGCGTCTCTGCTTCTGAACCCCTGACATCCATCCCCCCCGAAGCCCCCCCTTCCCCCCTCCCCACTTTCAAGGGTGGTTGCAGGGTGCTCCATCATCACAGGAGTGAATGCCGGATACAGTTCGCTCCTCGTTGCTGGCCGCCAACTGAAGACCTCCGAGTCTTCCTCCTCGCGTTCGTCAACGTTGAGCTGCTCCGCCTCCATTTCAGTGCCGCCGTGCTCGAAACCGAGATCCTCCCCGCACACGTCCATGTCAGTCTCTGCGTCGGTCGCTTGACCTGGCATCTCCAGCCACCTCCGGCGCCACTGCTCCTCTGGCCGATCGTCCCACCAATACGAGGTGTCGGACACCGAACCCTCCGGTGACCCCTCTGGGGAATGTGTGCGCTGTGCGGGCTCCCCGTCCGAGTCGAAGCCATGGAACGTGCTGGAGGAAAGTGTGGGCGTGAACAACCAGTCGTCGAAGAAGCCTGCTGGCATGGGTCTGTGTGGGAAAAGGGCATGAAACTCGTCCTTGAGCAGGGGTTCCTCCAAAGCGTAGTCTGGCACCCAGCTATTAGCACTAGCCCGGGTGCCCTCTCTGGCTAGGAGGTATTCCACTCCGTCTTCCCCCCATCTGGAGTCCAAAATCTCCGTGACTTCGTTGATGGGGTCCTGCTGTGGCAATCTTCCCGCCTCCGACCGCTCCTGAGACGGACTCGGTGCTGTTCCTGGTTCCTGGAACCTGTGAGGTGTCCTGTAGGGAGTGAGCACCGACCTGTGGAACACCGGATGCATCCTGGAACCCTCCGGGAGCACCAGCCTGAAAGCTACTGGGTTGATCTGCGCTTCGACTTGGTATGGACCGAGTTGCTTGTGCCCCAACTTCTTTTTGGCTAACGATCTGGTCGGCACTGCGTGGGCTGCCAACCAGACCCAGTCTCCCACTCGGATCTCTTCGCCAACCCGCCTGTGCTTGTCCGCTTGCACCTTGTATGCGTGCTTCGCTAGCTCCAGCTGCCGTCGGAGTTGATCGTGGACCTCCTGCAACTCAGACGCGAAAGCGTCCGCCGTCTGCGGTTCCCCTTCCCCCACTCTGTCCAGTCCCGGGAAGGTTCTGGGATTCCTCCCATTGTTGGCGAAGAACGGTGTCACCCCTGTGGACACGTGCTTCGTGTTGTTGTAGGCGAACTCGGCGAGCGGCAGGTAATCCACCCACGTCGCAGGCTGTTGATTGGCATAGCATCTCAGGTACTGCTGCATGATGGCATTGACCCTCTCCGCTTGCCCGTTGGTCTGCGGGTGTCTCGCTGATGTCAGGTTGATTTTGACGTTCAGGAAGCCCATCAGCTTCTGCCAGAAATTCGAGATGAACTGGCGACCGCGGTCGGACAGTATAGACCGCGGCAGCCCGTGCACTCTGAACACGTGATCTATGAACAGTTTGGCTGTTTGTTCTGCCGTGGCCACCTTCGCACACGGTATGAAGTGTGCCATCTTGGTGAACAAGTCCACCACCACTAGTACAGCCGTCTTGCCTCTCGAGCTGGGTAGATCCGTGACAAAGTCCAGGGCCACCCTCTCCCACGGTTCAAACGGCGTTTGCAGCGGTTCGAGCAGTCCCGCCGGTGGTTTGTGCACCGGCTTGGCCCTCTGGCAGGTGTCGCACCTCGCGATGTAGTCCGTGACTTCCCCTCTCAGTCTGGGCCACCAAAAGTCCCTTGCGACTAATTCCACCGTTTTTTCCGTGCCAAAGTGCCCGGCCGTGGGTGCGTCGTGCAACTGCTGCAGTACCTTGGCGCGAAGTTCATCTCCCGGCACGTAGATGGCCCCTTTACGTAAGAGCAAGCCGTCCCGTATCTGAAACTCGTCGCTCTTCGCCGTGCCCTTGTGCACCTCGGCCATCTTCGCCTGCGCGAATGAGTCGTCCTGCAACGCCCGCCGCACCGCATCCAGGTCTACTGTGGCTGAAGCGCACGCCCACGCTGTTGGCGCGAAGATGTGCATGGCTGCCGCTGGCGTCGCCTCATCGAGGTATTGCGGTTTTCGGGACAGTGCATCCGCCATGATGTTGGTGTCGCCTGGGACATACTCTATTCGGAAATCGAAGTCAGCAAAGAACTCCGCCCAACGTATCTGCCTCTGGTTCAGGAACTTCGCCGTGCGCCAGTGCTCCAGATTCTTGTGGTCCGTGCAGACCTGCACCGTGTGCTTGGCGCCGATCAGGAAGTGCCTCCACGCCTTGAAGGCTGCATGAATGGCAAGCAACTCCCTGTCCCAGATGGTGTAGTTCTGCTCCGACTTGCTGAGCTTTCTGGAGTAGAACGCTCCCGGTCTCCAGACCCCCTGTGGGTCCCTCTGCAGCAGGACAGCTCCCACTGCTCTATCGGACGCGTCTGTCTCTACCCGCATCGGTCTGCTGGGGTCGATATGCAGCAGTTGCTCTTCCGACGCGAAGAGACGCTTGAGTGCCTGAAAGGACTGCTCTGCCTGCTCCGTCCAGATGAATTTCTTTTTCTTGGAGCTTAGCGTGTCCGTAATAGCCGCCGTCTGCATCGCGAACCCTTTGATAAACTTGCGATAGAAGTTGGCGAAGCCGACAAACCGCTGGACCTCCTTCCGGTTGCGCGGGCTCTTCCAATCCAACACCGCTCGCACCTTGGCGCTGTCCATGGCTAGCCCCTTGTCCGACAACTTGTAACCCAAGAAATCCACCTCCGTCGTGTCGAACTGGCACTTCTCCAGTTTGGCGTACAGTCTATGCTGCTGCAACCTCTCCAGCACCTCCCGAACGTCTTGGTCATGCGCTTGCTGCGACTCGGAGAATATCAGGATGTCATCCAGAAAGCAGACGCACTTCTTGTAGAGGAGTCCCGCCAACACATGATGCATGAAAGCTTGAAAACAGTGAGAACCGTTTTGCAATCCAAACGGCATCACTCTGTACTCGTAGGTGCCCAGAGGCGTGAACATGGCTGTCTTCCACTCATCGCCCTCCCTCATGCGGATGAGATTGTACGCCCCTCGCAGGTCCAACTTGGTAAACACGCGTCCCTTGCGCACCGTCGCCAGTAGGTCGTCAATCCTGGGCATGGGGAAATCAGAGGGCTTGGTCATCTTGTTCAAGAGGCGAAAATCCACCACCAGCCTCTTTTGGGGCGTGTCCTTCTTCTTCACAAAGAAAACAGGACTGCCCCCTACTGCCCTGGACTCCTGGATGAAACCGCGCTCCAAATTGTGATCTATGAACTGTTTGAGTTACTGTAGTTCATCCTCAGACATGGAATACAGCTTCCCCTTCGGTAGCGTCGCCCCTGGTAGGAGGTCAATCTTGCAGTCATATTGCCTGTGCGGTGGTAACTTGTCTGCCTCCTTCTCGCAGAAGACCTCCATAAAGTCTGTGTATTTGTGGGGGACTGCTTGCAACGTTCCCAACTGCAGTTGTGATTCCTCCTCCTCTCCCTCCTGTCCGGGCAGGATGCAGTGTTCTGCGCAGTAAGAGGAGCCGAAGATCAGCTGTCGCTGGTACCAAGCCAGTGTCGGACTGTGCCTGTCCAGCCAACTCATGCCCAACACAATGGGTGTGTCCGACAGTCGTGTGACGTTAAAACTGATGACTTCCCTGTGGTTTCCAAGGCGCATCACCATTGGCGGCGTTTGCTTCACCACCTGCCCCCCCAGCAACTCTCTGCCATCCACTGTGACGACTTGCAGGGGCAGAGTGGCCGGTAATAGCTGTATAGCGTGCTGCTCCACAAAATCCTGTGCTATAAAGTCTGCGTTGCTTCCAGAATCCACAGAAAGCGGGACTTCGATAGTGACGCCATCGGGCAGCTGGAGCGATGCTGTGAGTTGCACTACTGGTTTGGGTGGGAGGGGGTCTGTGGGTTGCAAGATCGCTGGGGACTGCTTCAGTGATGCGTCTGGCTGGGCCCCAGTGCCTCTGTCTCCAGCCAGACATCGTCGTTTCCCTGCTGGTGTTCGCTGTGTTGCGTGGCCGCTTTCACCGTTGCGGAGGCTGCAGTGTGCTTGGAGCTCCTCTGGGGACACTCTTTCGCCAAGTGTTGAGAGCTGTCGCATATATAACACTTCCTGGTCCCTCTAGGAGGTTTAGTCTTGACTGCCGCCGGTGCAGGGGCTCTGGTAGCTGACTGAGCCCTGGCTCCTCCCACCTCCATAGGTTCCACTCCCCCTCCTGGCGGAGGTGTAGATTGCGCACGCGTCGCGTCCCTGGGAACGAAAGAGAAACTTCTCGCTGCTTCGCGCCCTCCACGTCCTTCGTCTCTGCACCATGGACGTTCTTCCAGCCTCACCCCCACAGTCAGCGCCCTTTGGACCACCTCCTGCGTGCTCCGGGGCCTCTCCCCCCTCGCAATTTCGTCTTTAACAGCACTGCTCAAACCCTCCCAGAATAGGTCTCTGACTGGGGGCGAATCCCGGTCCCATTCCAAGGCACTGACCAGCGCAAAAAAGCGGGCGTGATACTGGCGTACGCTCGCCCTCCCTTGTTTCAGTCCATGAATCTCCCGTCGGGCAAGATCCACGTCAATGGTAGATAAAAAGCACGCATCCATCGCTTTGATAAAGGCATCTGCATTCTGAAGTGCCGGATCTTTATCCCTCCACAAATTGCGTAGCCACGCTTTAGCATCCCCATGCAAATGGGATAGTATAAACCCCACTTTCTCTTCCTCATCCCTAAAGTCTTTCGCCAGCAGTTGCAGTGCGCACATTACGTCTGCTCGAAAATTGGGGTACTGTTGTAAATTCCCATCGAAGTGAGCCACAAGCCCTCCTGCTCTCCGTGCCAACCCAACCCCCTCCGGTCTGGGTCCTGGCTGCCCATGCTTAACCAATGCTTCAAACCTGGCGTGGAGATCTCTGTAGGTGGCTGCCGCATCCTCCTCCCTTTTCTTGGATGCCTGTACCTCCGCGTTCAATTGGGTCACTGCCTGTTGCAGCGCTGAAATTTTCTCTGCTTCCGTCATCTCTGCCAACCGTTGTGAGCTCGCTCCCAAACACCAATTTCCTCCTCTAGCTGCTTCTGCCTCCGCTGCGAGGTATCAGGTGTCCGAAGCTTAAAAGTGACGGGTCTTACTGTCAGGGCTGCCACTCAGTCCCAGCTCACATAGGACCACGTTAGCCAGCGTTCAGGTTAAAAGAGTCTTTATTGGATTACAGCTTCCATTTCCAAACTGCAATATGCAGCCCTACTTCTTCTAGGTCAGACCGGCGAAGACCCGTCTGAGTCTCCGCCTCTAGCACACCAGCTTAATACCCTAGCCTTGCTCCACCTCCTGCGCCTTTCCCTCCGTCTCTGGGTCCTTCTTCCCCCCGGGGTCTCCTTTTTCCTACTCTCTTCTGACGCGGACCCCCCTGACCCTTCCGCCTCCTTGCGGCGGGCTTTGGGACCTGGTTCACTCTCTGGGCTGCTTACTGCGCCAGCTTCTGCTATATTTGAACTTGGCGCGCGCGCCCAACTCTCAACCTCCCTCTTGATCGTTTCGTCGCTCCCCGAGGTGGGCGTGACTACTCCTGACTCATGCCCTCCCTCCTTCTGAAAGCCTCCGGAACCCGATATCTGGTCCCCTTTCTCCCCGCTGCTCCCGGCTGGGTACGTGGGTCCCGATCTCCAACTGCTGCTCTCTGATTCCTCTCTGGACCCTTCTTCCTGGGGTGTCCCCCTGCTTTCCCCCCTTGCTCTGACCGCTGGCGCTCCCTTCTGGGAATCCTCGGACTCACTGGATAAGCTCGGCGATCTCGGTTCGTCATCCCCACTCATCTTTCCTTCGTATTCCTCCCCCTCGCTCTCTGTCTCCTCCCTTCTCTGCGTCTCTGCTTCTGAACCCCTGACAGCTTTGTTTAGGATTAGTACACTTCGCTTTGCTATTTGTGGGTGAATGAACACCAAAAGGGCAATCGAAGCTTATTCGTCCTTTTTCTATTGAGATGTTACCATATATTTACTTATGCTTGATTTGGACTGGTAACAAACATTTCTGCGATTTTTGGTTGAATGTGCATTCTAACCCCAAAAACACCAATTTGAAATAAGCCCAATCAGAGCTTTATTATCTTCTTTTTATGTAGATGGAACCCAAGACTCCTTTTTGCTTTGGTTTTGGTGTGATTCTGGCGCACATCCAAATAACACCATGCGAATTGAAAAAAGCCCAATCAAAGCTTATTCGTCTTCTTTCTACGCATATAGAAGCGGAAAGATGGTGTTGTGTTATTTTGGTCTCATTGCACACACTTTGCGATTTCTGCGTCAATGTGCATTAACAGCAAAGAACACGACATGAAGTAAGTGTAATCCAATATAATTCTTTCTATGTACTTTGAAACCAAAACAACCTGTTTGAGCTTATTACATCGCTTTGCTATTTGTGGGTGAATGAACACCGAAAGAACTTATTCGAAGCTTAATCATCCTTTTTCTATTAACATGGAACCAAGACAACTTTGCTTGATTTGGGCTGATAACAAACATGCCACTGCGATTTTTGGTTGAATGTGCATTCTAACCCCCAAAACACCAACTTGAAATAAGCCCAATCAGAGCTTTATTATCTTCTTTTTATGTAGATAGAACCCGAAACACCTTTTGGCTTTGGTTTTGGTGTGATTCTGGCGCACATCCAAATAACACCATGCGAATTGAAAAAAGCCCAATCAAAGCTTATTCATCTTCTTTCGACGCATATAGAAGCTGTCAGAGCTGCTTCAAGATCCTAGCTCACAGAGGATCACGCTAGCCAGCGGTCATTAAGTAAAAGTCTTTATTGAATTACAGTTTCCATTCTCACGCTGCTGTCTGCAACTCTACGTCTACTAGCTAGATCGGCGAGGCTCCGTCTGAGTCTCCGCCCCGTGCGCACCAACTTAATATCCTAGCCTTGCTCCACCTTTTCCTCCTGACTGTCTTCCTCTGGGTCCCTCTACCCCCCGGGGCTTCTTCCTTCCGGGATTCTTCTGACGCTGACCCGGACCCTTCTGCCTCCTTGCGCCGGGCTTTAGGACCTGGTTCCCTTTCGGGGCTGCTCACTGCGCCGCCTTCCTCTGCATTTGAACTTGGCGCGCGCGCCCAACCTTCCACTTTCCTCTTAACCGTTTCTTCGCTCCCCGATGGAGGTGTGGCCACTCCTGACTCCTGCCCTCCCTCCTGTGGTGAGCTGCCAGCGCTTCCCCCCTGGCTCCTTTCCTCTTCCCTGCTTCCTGGCGGTGACGCTGGTCCCGATTTCCAGCTGCTCCCCCCTGAGTCTCCTCTGGCTCTATCTTCCTGGGGTGCCTCTCTAGATTCCCCCCTTGCCCTGGCCACTGGTGCTCCTTTCTGTGAATCCTCTGATTCACTGGAAAGACTGGGAGATCTCGGGTCGTCGTCATCACTCATCCTTTCCTCTGTCTCCTCCCCTTCGCTCTCTGTTTCCTCCCTTGCCCGTGCCTCTGCACCTAAACCCCTGACATCCATCCCCCCCTCGAAGCCCCCCAGTCCCCCCTCCCCTCCTTCCGGTGCTGGAGCTGGGGGCTGCTGTTGCAAAGGGACGAACGTCGGATATCGGTCGCTTCCCGTGGCAGGCCTCCATCGGAACTCTTCCGGGTCTTCCTCCCTGCTTTCGTTGACGACAGTCACCTCCTCTTCCATCTCTGTGCCGCCGTGCTCGAAACCAGGGTCGTCCCCGAAAATGTCCATGTCCGTCTCTCCCGCACTTCCTCCAGGCGGCGTTGCTCTGCCGGAACAGTCCAGCCACTTCCTGCGGAACTGCTCCTCCGGCCTATCGTCCCACCAATACGAGGGTTCTGAGACAGATCCCGAGGGTGACCCCTCCGGGGAACGGACGTCTCGTGTCGGTTCCTCGTCCGAGTCGAACCCCCTGAACGTGCTGTCCGAAAGCGTGGGCGTGAAAAGCCAGTCGTCGAAAAAGTCCGCTGGCATAGGTCTATGTGGGAAGAGGGCATGAAACTCGTCTTTGAGCAGAGGTTCGTCTAAAGCGTAGCCCGGCACCCAGCTGTTCGCACTGGCCGGGGTGCCCTCCCTGGCGAGAAAGTATTCTACTCCCTCTTCCCCCCATCTGGAGTCCAAAATCTCCGTGACTTCGTTGATGCGCTCCTCCTGTGCCACTCCCGCGTGCCCCGTTCCTTCTCTGAGCGGACTCGGCGCCGTTCCGGGTTCCTGGAACCTGTGCGGTGCCTTGTAGGGAGTGAGCACCGATCTGTGGAACACCGGATGCATTCTGGAACCCTCCGGAAGCGCCAGCCTGAAAGCCACCGGGTTGACCTGCTCTTCGACTTGGTAGGGCCCCAGTTGTTTATGCCCTAGTTTCTTCTTGGCCAACGACCTGGCCGGCACTGCGTGGGCTGCTAACCAGACCCAGTCTCCCACGTGGAGCTCTTCGCCAACCCTTCTGTGTTTGTCCGCTTGTACCTTGTATGCGTGTTTAGCCAGCTCCAGGTGGCGCCGCAGCTGATCGTGGACTTCCTGCAGCTCCGACGCGAACGCATCTGCTGACTGCGGCTCCCCTTCTCCCCTGCATTCCAGTCCCGGGAAGGTTCTAGGGTGCCGCCCGTTGTTGGCGAAGAACGGCGTGACGCCCGTGGATACGTGCTTCGTGTTGTTGTAGGCAAACTCTGCAAGCGGCAGGTAATCCACCCACGTCGCAGGCTGTTGGTTCGCATAACATCTCAGGTACTGCTGCATGATGGCATTGACTCGCTCCGCTTGCCCGTTGGTCTGCGGGTGTCTCGCCGACGCCAGATTGATCTTGACGTTTAGGAAGCCCATCAGCTTCTGCCAGAAGTTCGAGATGAACTGCCGCCCGCGGTCGGACAGAATAGACCGTGGCAGACCGTGAACCTTGAACACGTGGTCTATGAACAGTTTGGCGGTTTGCTCTGCCGTGGCCACCTTAGCACACGGAATGAAATGCGCCATCTTGGAGAACAGGTCCACCACCACCAACACTGCCGTCTTGCCCCTTGAGCTGGGCAGATCCGTGACAAAGTCCAGAGCCACCCTTTCCCAAGGTTCGACCGGAGTTTGCAGCGGCTCCAACAGTCCAGCCGGCGGTTTGTGCACCGTCTTTGCCCTCTGGCAAGTGTCACACCTCGCCACGTAGTCTGCGACCTCCCCTCTCATTCCAGGCCACCAGAAATCCCTGGCTACTAATTCCACCGTCTTCTCCTTGCCAAAGTGCCCGGCCGTGGGTGCGTCGTGCAGCTGCTGAAGCACCTTGGCTCGAAGTTCGTCACCCGGCACGTAGATGGCCCCTTTACGGATGAGCAATCCATCTCGTAGCTGGAAACCGTCGGCCGCTGCCTTGCCCCCTCGCACCTCTGCCATCTTCGTTTGTGCGAAGGAGTCCCCCTGCAACGCTCGCCGCACCGCCTCTAGGTCCACGGTCGCCGCGGCGCACGCCCACACTGTCGGTGCAAAGATGTGCATGGCGGCCGCTGGTGTTGCGTCCTCCAGATACTGTGGCTTGCGGGAGAGAGCGTCTGCCATGATGTTGGTGTCCCCCGGGACATACTCTATTCGGAAGTCGAAGTCCGCAAAGAACTCAGCCCAACGTATCTGCCTCTGGTTCAGGAACTGTGCCGTGCGCCAGTGTTCCAGATTCTTGTGGTCCGTGCAAACCTGCACCGTGTGCTTGGCGCCGATCAGAAAGTGCCTCCACGCCTTGAACGCTGCATGAATGGCCAGCAACTCCCTGTCCCATATGGTGTAGTTCTGCTCGGACTTGCTGAGCTTCCTGGAGTAAAACGCTCCCGGCCGCCACACGCCCTGCTGGTCCTTCTGCAGCAGGACCGCCCCCACTGCTCTGTCCGAAGCGTCTGTCTCCACCCTCATCGGCATGCTGGGGTTGACATGAAGCAGCTGCTCTTCCGACGCGAAGAGACGCTTGAGGGCCTGAAAGGACTGCTCCGCCTGCTCTGTCCAGATGAACTTCTTCTTCTTGGAGCTAAGGGTGTCAGTGATGGCCGCCGTCTGCATCGCGAAGCCCTTGATAAACTTGCGATAGAAGTTCGCAAAGCCGACAAACCGTTGGACCTCCTTCCGGTTGCGTGGGCTCTTCCAATCCAACACTGCTCGAACCTTGGCGCTGTCCATGGCGAGCCCCTTGTCAGACAGCTTGTAGCCCAGAAAATCCACCTCCGGCACGTCAAATTGGCACTTCTCCAGCTTGGCGTAGAGCCTGTGTTGCTTTAGCCTGCCCAGCACTTCCTTGACGTGCTTGTCATGTTCTTGCTGCGACTCCGAAAAGATCAGGATGTCATCCAAGAAACAGACGCACGTCTTGTAGAGAAGTCCCGCCAACACGTGATGCATAAATGCTTGAAAAACGTGAGCGCCATTTTGCAGTCCAAAAGGCATAACTCTGTATTCGTAGGTACCCAGTGGCGTGAACATGGCTGTCTTCCACTCATCACCCTCCCGCATGCGAATGAGGTTGTACGCCCCCCGCAGGTCCAACTTGGTGAACACCTTTCCCTTCCGTACCTTCGCCAGGAGGTCGTCGATGCGGGGCATGGGGAAGTCCGACGGCTTGGTCACACTGTTCAAAATCCTGTAATCCACTACGAGTCTTTTTTGGGGTGTGTCTCGCTTCTTAACAAAGAATACAGGACTGCCCCCCGCTGCCTTAGACTCTCGGATGAAACCGCGCTCCAAATTATGATCGATGAAGTCTTTGAGTTCCTGCAGTTCGTCCTCAGACATGGAATACAGCTTCCCTTTAGGCAGCGCCGCCCCCGGCAGCAGGTCAATTTTGCAGTCATATGGTCTGTGAGGGGGTAGCCTGTCCGCCTCCTTCTCGCAGAAAACTTCCAGAAATTCTGCGTACTTGTGGGGAATCGCTTGCAGCGTGCCTAGCAGCAGCTGTGACTCCTCTTCCTCTCCTTCCTGCCTGGGTACGATGCAGTGTTCAGCACAAAAGGAAGAGCCGAAAACCAGCTGCCTCTGGAACCAAGCCATCGTTGGGCTGTGCTTGTCCAGCCAACTCATGCCCAATACAATGGGCGTGTCAGACAGTTGAGTGACGTTGAAGCTGATGACTTCCCTGTGATTTCCAAGTCGCATCACCATTGGTGGCGTCTGCTTCACCACTTGCCCCCCTAGCAGCTCCCTGCCATCCACAGTGACAACCTGCAGGGGCAGTGTGGCCGGCAGCAACTGCACAGCGTGCCTGTCGACAAATTCCTGCCCTATAAAGTCCGCGTTGCTGCCGGAGTCGATGGTGATTGGCACGTCCATGGTGATTCCATTGGGCAGCTGGAGAGATGCTGTGAGCCTCACTACTGGTTTGGGCGGGAGGGGGTTCACTGGCTGTAAAATCTCTGGGGACTGCGTCACTAACACGTCTGGCTGGGCCCCAGTGCCTCTTCCTCCAGCCAGACATCGTCGTTTCCCTGCTGTGGTCCTCCCTGCTGCGTTGCTGCAGTCACCATTGCTGAGGCTGCAGTAAGCTTGTGGGGCCTCTGGGGACACTCTTTCGCCATATGCCCTGGCTGCTCACAGACGTAACACTTCCTGGTCCCTCTAGGAGGCTTCGCCTTCACTGCTGCCGGTGCTAGGGCTCTGGTTGCTGACTGAGCCCTTGCACCTCCAACCTCCATAGGTTCGGCTCCTCCTCCTGGCGGAGGCGTGGATTGCGCCCGTGCTGCTTCTCTGGGAAAGAAGGAGGGGCCCCCGGCTGGTTCGCGCCCTCCACGTCCTTCGTCCTTGCTCCACGGACGTCCTTCCAGCCTCACCCCCACAGCCAGTGCCCTCTGAACGACCTCCTGGGTGGTTCGGGGTCTCTCCCCCCTCGCTATCTCATCTTTAATCGAGTTGTGCAGTCCCTCCCAAAAGAGGTCTCTTACAGGAGCCGAATCTCTGTCCCATTCCAGGGCGCTGACCAAGGCGAAAAAGCGGGCATGATACTGTCTGACGCTGGCCCTCCCTTGTCTCAGCCCATGCACCTCCTTCCGTGCAAGATCAATGTCAATACTTGATAAGAAACACCCATCCATCGCTTTAATAAAGGCATCCGCATTCTGGAGCGCCGGATCGTTATCTCTCCATAAATTGCGCAACCATGCTTTCGCCTCCCCATGCAGATGGGACATGATGAACCCCACTCTCTCCTGTTCATCTCTAAAGTCTTTATGCAACAGTTGCAGTGCGCACAGTACATCGGCTCTAAAGTTGGGATACTGTTGCAGGTTCCCATCGAAGTGAGAGAGCAGTCCGCCTGTCCTTCTCGCCAACCCAATTCCCTCCTGCCGGGGTGTTTGCTTTGCCAGTACGTCTAACCTGACCTGGAGATCCCTGCAGGCGGCAGCTGCCTCGTCCTCTCTCTTCCTGGATGCGAGAACCTCGGCGTTCAGTTGTGCCACTGCTTTCCTGAGGTCCTCTATCTGCTGCTCAGCCGTCATGTCTCCTGCCGTTCGTGAGCTCGCTAGTGGGCGCCTGTTTCTCTCCCCTCCTCGAGGCTGCAGATGCCCACAATGTTGAGACGGAGCCTACTGTCAGAGCTGCTTCAAGATCCTAGCTCACAGAGGATCACGCTAGCCAGCGGTCATTAAGTAAAAGTCTTTATTGAATTACAGTTTCCATTCTCACGCTGCTGTCTGCAACTCTACGTCTACTAGCTAGATCGGCGAGGCTCCGTCTGAGTCTCCGCCCCGTGCGCACCAACTTAATATCCTAGCCTTGCTCCACCTTTTCCTCCTGACTGTCTTCCTCTGGGTCCCTCTACCCCCCGGGGCTTCTTCCTTCCGGGATTCTTCTGACGCTGACCCGGACCCTTCTGCCTCCTTGCGCCGGGCTTTAGGACCTGGTTCCCTTTCGGGGCTGCTCACTGCGCCGCCTTCCTCTGCATTTGAACTTGGCGCGCGCGCCCAACCTTCCACTTTCCTCTTAACCGTTTCTTCGCTCCCCGATGGAGGTGTGGCCACTCCTGACTCCTGCCCTCCCTCCTGTGGTGAGCTGCCAGCGCTTCCCCCCTGGCTCCTTTCCTCTTCCCTGCTTCCTGGCGGTGACGCTGGTCCCGATTTCCAGCTGCTCCCCCCTGAGTCTCCTCTGGCTCTATCTTCCTGGGGTGCCTCTCTAGATTCCCCCCTTGCCCTGGCCACTGGTGCTCCTTTCTGTGAATCCTCTGATTCACTGGAAAGACTGGGAGATCTCGGGTCGTCGTCATCACTCATCCTTTCCTCTGTCTCCTCCCCTTCGCTCTCTGTTTCCTCCCTTGCCCGTGCCTCTGCACCTAAACCCCTGACAGAAGCGAAAAGATGGTGTTGTGTTATTTTGGTCTCACTTTGCGATTTCTGTGTCAATCTACATTAACAGCAAAGAACACGACATGAAGTAAGTGCAATCCAATATAATTCTTTCTATGTACTTTGAAACCAAAACAACCTGTTTGGCTTTGTTTAGGCTCATTACACCGCTTTGCTATTTGTGGGTGAATGAACACCGAAAGAGCATTCGAAGCTTATTCGTCCTTTGCCTATTGCGATGGAACCAAAACACCTATGCTTGATTTCCGCTGGTAACAAACATGTCACTCTGCGATTTTTGGTTAAATGTGCATTCCAACCCCCAAAACACCAACTTGAAATAAGCCAAATCAGAGCTTTATTATCTTCTTTTTATGTAGATGGAACCCAAAACACCTTTTTGCTTTGGTTTTGGTGTGATTCTGGCGCACATCCAAATAACACCATGCGAATTGAAAAAAGCCCAATCAAAGCTTATTCTTCTTTCTACGCATATAGAAGCGGAAAGATGGTGTTGTGTTATTTTGGTCTCATTGCACACACTTTGCGATTTCTGCGTCAATGTGCATAAACACCAAAAAACACACCTTGAAATAAGCGCAATCCAAGATTCTTCTTTCTGGGTAGTTGGAAACCAAAACAACCGGATTGGCTTTGTTTAGGATTAGTACACTTCGCTTTGCTATTTGTGGGTGAATGAACACCAAAAGGGCAATCGAAGCTTATTCGTCCTTTTTCTATTGAGATGTTACCATATATTTACTTATGCTTGATTTGGGCTGGTAACAAACATTTCTGCGATTTTTGGTTGAATGTGCATTCTAACCCCAAAAACACCAATTTGAAATAAGCCCAATCAGAGCTTTATTATCTTCTTTTTATGTAGATGGAACCCAAGACTCCTTTTTGCTTTGGTTTTGGTGTGATTCTGGCGCACATCCAAATAACACCATGCGAATTGAAAAAAGCCCAATCAAAGCTTATTCATCTTCTTTCGACGCATATAGAAGCGGAAAGATGGTGTTGTCTTATTTTGGTCTCATTGCACACACTTTGCGATTTCTGTGTCAATCTGCATTAACAGCAAAGAACACGACATGAAGTAAGTGCAATCCAATATAATTCTTTCTATGTACTTTGAAACCAAAACAACCTGTTTGGCTTTGTTTAGGCTCATCACACCGCTTTGCTATTTGTGGGTGAATGAACACCAAAAGGGCAATCGAAGCTTATTCGTCCTTTTTCTATTGAGATGTTACCATATATTTACTTATGCTTGATTTGGGCTGGTAACAAACATTTCTGCGATTTTTGGTTGAATGTGCATTCTAACCCCAAAAACACCAATTTGAAATAAGCCCAATCAGAGCTTTATTATCTTCTTTTTATGTAGTTGGAACCCAAGACTCCTTTTTGCTTTGGTTTTGGTGTGATTCTGGCGCACATCCAAATAACACCATGCGAATTGAAAAAAGCCCAATCAAAGCTTATTCGTCTTCTTTCTACGCATATAGAAGCGGAAAGATGGTGTTGTGTTATTTTGGTCTCATTGCACACACTTTGCGATTTCTGCGTCAATGTGCATTAACAGCAAAGAACACGACATGAAGTAAGTGTAATCCAATATAATTCTTTCTATGTACTTTGAAACCAAAACAACCTGTTTGAGCTTATTACATCGCTTTGCTATTTGTGGGTGAATGAACACCGAAAGAACTTATTCGAAGCATAATCATCCTTTTTCTATTAACATGGAACAAAGACAACTTTGCTTGATTTGGGCTGATAACAAACATGCCACTGCGATTTTTGGTTGAATGTGCATTCTAACCCCCAAAACACCAACTTGAAATAAACCCAATCAGAGCTTTATTATCTTCTTTTTATGTAGATAGAACCCGAAACACCTTTTTGCTTTGGTTTTGGTGTGATTCTGGCGCACATCCAAATAACACCATGCGAATTGAAAAAAGCCCAATCAAAGCTTATTCATCTTCTTTCGACGCATATAGAAGCGAAAAGATGGTGTTGTCTTATTTTGGTCTTACTTTGCGATTTCTGTGTCAATCTGCATTAACAGCAAAGAACACGACATGAAGTAAGTGCAATCCAATATAATTCATTCTATGTACTTTGAAACCAAAACAACCTGTTTGGCTTTGTTTAGTGTCAGGGGTTTAGGAGCAGAGGCAAGGCCAAGGGAGGAAACAGAGAGCGAAGGGGAGGAGGCAGAAGAAAAGATGAGTGATGACGACGACCCGAGATCTCCTAGTCTTTCCAGTGAATCAGAGGATTCACAGAAAGGAGCACCAGTGGCCAGGGCAAGGGGGGAATCTAGAGAGGCACCCCAGGAAGATAGAGCCAGAGGAGACTCAGGGGGGAGCAGCTGGAAATCGGGACCAGCGTCACCGCCAGGAAGTAGGGAAGAGGAAAGGAGCCAGGGGGGAAGCGCTGGCAGCTCACCACAGGAGGGAGGGCAGGAGTCAGGAGTGGCCACACCTCCATCGGGGAGCGAAGAAACGGTTAAGAGGAAAGTGGAAGGTTGGGCGCGCGCGCCAAGTTCAAATGCAGAGGAAGGCGGCGCAGTGAGCAGCCCCGAAAGGGAACCAGGTCCTAAAGCCCGGCGCAAGGAGGCAGAAGGGTCCGGGTCAGCGTCAGAAGAATCCCGGAAGGAAGAAGCCCCGGGGGGTAGAGGGACCCAGAGGAGGACAGTCAGGAGGAAAAGGTGGAGCAAGGCTAGGATATTAAGTTGGTGCGCACGGGGCGGAGACTCAGACGGAGCCTCGCCGATCTAGCTAGTAGACGTAGAGTTGCAGACAGCAGCGTGAGAATGGAAACTGTAATTCAATAAAGACTTTTACTTAATGACCGCTGGCTAGCGTGATCCTCTGTGAGCTAGGATCTTGAAGCAGCTCTGACAGTAGGCTCCGTCTCCACATTGTGGGCATCTGCAGCCTCGAGGAGGGGAGAGAAACAGGCGCCCACTAGCGAGCTCACGAACGGCAGGAGACATGACGGCTGAGCAGCAGATAGAGGACCTCAGAAAAGCAGTGGCACAACTGAACGCCGAGGTTCTCGCATCCAGGAAGAGAGAGGATGAGGCAGCTGCCGCCTGCAGGGATCTCCAGGTCAGGTTAGACGTACTGGCAAAGCAAACACCCCGGCAGGAGGGAATTGGGTTGGCGAGACGGACAGGCGGACTGCTCTCTCACTTCGATGGGAACCTGCAACAGTATCCCAACTTTAGAGCCGACGTACTGTGCGCACTGCAACTGTTGCATAAAGACTTTAGAGATGAACAGGAGAGAGTGGGGTTCATCATGTCCCATCTGCATGGGGAGGCGAAAGCATGGTTGCGCAATTTATGGAGAGATAACGATCCGGCGCTCCAGAATGCGGATGCCTTTATTAAAGCGATGGATGGGTGTTTCTTATCAAGTATTGACATTGATCTTGCACGGAAGGAGGTGCATGGGCTGAGACAAGGGAGGGCCAGCGTCAGACAGTATCATGCCCGCTTTTTCGCCTTGGTCAGCGCCCTGGAATGGGACAGAGATTCGGCTCCTGTAAGAGACCTCTTTTGGGAGGGACTGCACAACTCGATTAAAGATGAGATAGCGAGGGGGGAGAGACCCCGAACCACCCAGGAGGTCGTTCAGAGGGCACTGGCTGTGGGGGTGAGGCTGGAAGGACGTCCGTGGAGCAAGGACGAAGGACGTGGAGGGCGCGAACCAGCCGGGGGCCCCTCCTTCTTTCCCAGAGAAGCAGCACGGGCGCAATCCACGCCTCCGCCAGGAGGAGGAGCCGAACCTATGGAGGTTGGAGGTGCAAGGGCTCAGTCAGCAACCAGAGCCCTAGCACCGGCAGCAGTGAAGGCGAAGCCTCCTAGAGGGACCAGGAAGTGTTACGTCTGTGAGCAGCCAGGGCATATGGCGAAAGAGTGTCCCCAGAGGCCCCACAAGCTTACTGCAGCCTCAGCAATGGTGACTGCAGCAACGCAGCAGGGAGGACCACAGCAGGGAAACGACGATGTCTGGCTGGAGGAAGAGGCACTGGGGTCCAGCCAGACGTGTTAGTGACGCAGTCCCCAGAGATTTTACAGCCAGTGAACCCCCTCCCGCCCAAACCAGTAGTGAGGCTCACAGCATCTCTCCAGCTACCCACTGGAATCACCATGGACGTGCCAATCACCATCGACTCCGGCAGCAACGCGGACTTTATAGGGCAGGAATTTGTCGACAGGCACGCTGTGCAGTTGCTGCCGGCCACACTGCCCCTGCAGGTTGTCACTGTGGATGGCAGGGAGCTGCTAGGAGGGCAAGTGGTGAAGCAGACGCCACCAATGGTGATGCGACTTGGAAATCACAGGGAAGTCATCAGCTTCAACGTCACTCAACTGTCTGACACGCCCATTGTATTGGGCATGAGTTGGCTGGACAAGCACAGCCCAACGATGGCTTGGTTCCAGAGGCAGCTGGTTTTCGGCTCTTCCTTTTGTGCTGAGCACTGCATCGTACCCAGGCAGGAAGGAGAGGAAGAGGAGTCACAGCTGCTGCTAGGCACGCTGCAAGCGATTCCCCACAAGTACGCAGAATTTCTGGAAGTTTTCTGCGAGAAGGAGGCGGACAGGCTACCCCCTCACAGACCATATGACTGCAAAATTGACCTGCTGCCGGGGGCGGCGCTGCCTAAAGGGAAGCTGTATTCCATGTCTGAGGACGAACTGCAGGAACTCAAAGAGTTCATAGATCATAATTTGGAGCGCGGTTTCATCCGAGAGTCTAAGGCAGCGGGGGGCAGTCCTGTATTCTTTGTTAAGAAGCGAGACACGCCCCAAAAAAGACTCGTAGTGGATTACAGGATTTTGAACAGTGTGACCAAGCCGTCGGACTTTCCCATGCCCCGCATCGACGACCTCCTGGCGAAGGTACGGAAGGGAAAGGTGTTCACCAAGTTGGACCTGCGGGGGGCGTACAACCTCATTCGCATGCGGGAGGGTGATGAGTGGAAGACAGCCATGTTCACGCCACTGGGTACCTACGAATACAGAGTTATGCCTTTTGGACTGCAAAATGGCGCTCACATTTTTCAAGCATTTATGCATCACGTGTTGGCGGGACTTCTCTACAAGACGTGCGTCTGTTTCTTGGATGACATCCTGATCTTTTCGGAGTCGCAGCAAGAACATGACAAGCACGTCAAGGAAGTGCTGGGCAGGCTAAAGCAACACAGGCTCTACGCCAAGCTGGAGAAGTGCCAATTTGACGTGCCGGAGGTGGATTTTCTGGGCTACAAGCTGTCTGACAAGGGGCTCGCCATGGACAGCGCCAAGGTTCGAGCAGTGTTGGATTGGAAGAGCCCACGCAACCGGAAGGAGGTCCAACGGTTTGTCGGCTTTGCGAACTTCTATCGCAAGTTTATCAAGGGCTTCGCGATGCAGACGGCGGCCATCACTGACACCCTTAGCTCCAAGAAGAAGAAGTTCATCTGGACAGAGCAGGCGGAGCAGTCCTTTCAGGCCCTCAAGCGCCTCTTCGCGTCGGAAGAGCAGCTGCTTCATGTCAACCCCAGCATGCCGATGAGGGTGGAGACAGACGCTTCGGACAGAGCAGTGGGGGCGGTCCTGCTGCAGAAGGACCAGCAGGGCGTGTGGCGGCCGGGAGCGTTTTACTCCAGGAAGCTCAGCAAGTCCGAGCAGAACTACACCATATGGGACAGGGAGTTGCTGGCCTTTCATGCAGCGTTCAAGGCGTGGAGGCACTTTCTGATCGGCGCCAAGCACACGGTGCAGGTTTGCACGGACCACAAGAATCTGGAACACTGGCGCACGGCACAGTTCCTGAACCAGAGGCAGATACGTTGGGCTGAGTTCTTTGCGGACTTCGACTTCCGAATAGAGTATGTCCCGGGGGACACCAACATCATGGCAGACGCTCTCTCCCGCAAGCCACAGTATCTGGAGGACGCAACACCAGCGGCCGCCATGCACATCTTTGCACCGACAGTGTGGGCGTGCGCCGCGGCGATCGTGGACCTAGAGGCGGTGCGGCGAGCGTTGCAGGGGGACTCCTTCGCACAAACGAAGATGGCAGAGGTGCGAGGGGGCAAGGCAGCGGCCGACGGTTTCCAGCTACGAGATGGATTGCTCATCCGTAAAGGGGCCATCTACGTGCCGGGTGACGAACTTCGAGCCAAGGTGCTACAGCAGCTGCACGACGCACCCACGGCCGGGCACTTTGGCAAGGAGAAGACGGTGGAATTAGTAGCCAGGGATTTCTGGTGGCCTGGAATGAGAGGGGAGGTCGCAGACTACGTGGCGAGGTGTGACACTTGCCAGAGGGCAAAGACGGTGCACAAACCGCCGGCTGGACTGTTGGAGCCGCTGCAAACTCCGGTCGAACCTTGGGAAAGGGTGGCTCTGGACTTTGTCACGGATCTGCCCAGCTCAAGGGGCAAGACGGCAGTGTTGGTGGTGGTGGACCTGTTCTCCAAGATGGCGCATTTCATTCCGTGTGCTAAGGTGGCCACGGCAGAGCAAACCGCCAAACTGTTCATAGACCACGTGTTCAAGGTTCACGGTCTGCCACGGTCTATTCTGTCCGACCGCGGGCGGCAGTTCATCTCGAACTTCTGGCAGAAGCTGATGGGCTTCCTAAACGTCAAGATCAATCTGGCGTCGGCGAGACACCCGCAGACCAACGGGCAAGCGGAGCGAGCCAATGCCATCATGCAGCAGTACCTGAGATGTTATGCGAACCAACAGCCTGCGACGTGGGTGGATTACCTGCCGCTTGCAGAGTTTGCCTACAACAACACGAAGCACGTATCCACGGGCGTCACGCCGTTCTTCGCCAACAACGGGCGGCACCCTAGAACCTTCCCGGGACTGGAATGCAGGGGAGAAGGGGAGCCGCAGTCAGCAGATGCGTTCGCGTCGGAGCTGCAGGAAGTCCACGATCAGCTGCGGCGCCACCTGGAGCTGGCTAAACACGCATACAAGGTACAAGCGGACAAACACAGAAGGGTTGGCGAAGAGCTCCACGTGGGAGACTGGGTCTGGTTAGCAGCCCACGCAGTGCCGGCCAGGTCGTTGGCCAAGAAGAAACTAGGGCATAAACAACTGGGGCCCTACCAAGTCGAAGAGCAGGTCAACCCGGTGGCTTTCAGGCTGGCGCTTCCGGAGGGTTCCAGAATGCATCCGGTGTTCCACAGATCGGTGCTCACTCCCTACAAGGCACCGCACAGGTTCCAGGAACCCGGAACGGCGCCGAGTCCGCTCAGAGAAGGAACGGGGCACGCGGGAGTGGCACAGGAGGAGCGCATCAACGAAGTCACGGAGATTTTGGACTCCAGATGGGGGGAAGAGGGAGTAGAATACTTTCTCGCCAGGGAGGGCACCCCGGCCAGTGCGAACAGCTGGGTGCCGGGCTACGCTTTAGACGAACCTCTGCTCAAAGACGAGTTTCATGCCCTCTTCCCACATAGACCTATGCCAGCGGACTTTTTCGACGACTGGCTTTTCACGCCCACGCTTTCGGACAGCACGTTCAGGGGGTTCGACTCGGACGAGGAACCGACACGAGACGTCCGTTCCCCGGAGGGGTCACCCTCGGGATCTGTCTCAGAACCCTCGTATTGGTGGGACGATAGGCCGGAGGAGCAGTTCCGCAGGAAGTGGCTGGACTGTTCCGGCCGAGCAACGCCGCCTGGAGGAAGTGCGGGAGAGACGGACATGGACATTTTCGGGGACGACCCTGGTTTCGAGCACGGCGGCACAGAGATGGAAGAGGAGGTGACTGTCGTCAACGAGAGCAGGGAGGAAGACCCGGAAGAGTTCCGATGGAGGCCTGCCACGGGAAGCGACCGATATCCGACGTTCGTCCCTTCGCAACAGCAGCCCCCAGCTCCAGCACCGGAAGGAGGGGAGGGGGGACTGGGGGGCTTCGAGGGGGGGATGGATGTCAGGGGTTTAGGTGCAGAGGCACGAGCAAGGGAGGAAACAGAGAGCGAAGGGGAGGAGACAGAGGAAAGGATGAGTGATGACGACGACCCGAGATCTCCCAGTCTTTCCAGTGAATCAGAGGATTCACAGAAAGGAGCACCAGTGGCCAGGGCAAGGGGGGAATCTAGAGAGGCACCCCAGGAAGATAGAGCCAGAGGAGACTCAGGGGGGAGCAGCTGGAAATCGGGACCAGCGTCACCGCCAGGAAGTAGGGAAGAGGAAAGGAGCCAGGGGGGAAGCGCTGGCAGCTCACCACAGGAGGGAGGGCAGGAGTCAGGAGTGGCCACACCTCCATCGGGGAGCGAAGAAACGGTTAAGAGGAAAGTGGAAGGTTGGGCGCGCGCGCCAAGTTCAAATGCAGAGGAAGGCGGCGCAGTGAGCAGCCCCGACAGGGAACCAGGTCCTAAAGCCCGGCGCAAGGAGGCAGAAGGGTCCGGGTCAGCGTCAGAAGAATCCCGGAAGGAAGAAGCCCCGGGGGGTAGAGGGACCCAGAGGAGGACAGTCAGGAGGAAAAGGTGGAGCAAGGCTAGGATATTAAGTTGGTGCGCACGGGGCGGAGACTCAGACGGAGCCTCGCCGATCTAGCTAGTAGACGTAGAGTTGCAGACAGCAGCGTGAGAATGGAAACTGTAATTCAATAAAGACTTTTACTTAATGACCGCTGGCTAGCGTGATCCTCTGTGAGCTAGGATCTTGAAGCAGCTCTGACAGTCTTCTTTCTACGCATATAGAAGCGGAAAGATGGTGTTGTGTTATTTTGGTCTCATTGCACACACTTTGCGATTTCTGCGTCAATGTGCATTAACAGCAAAGAACACGACATGAAGTAAGTGTAATCCAATATAATTCTTTCTATGTACTTTGAAACCAAAACAACCTGTTTGAGCTTATTACATCGCTTTGCTATTTTTGGGTGAATGAAAACCGAAAGAACTTATTCGAAGCATAATCATCCTTTTTCTATTAACATGGAACAAAGACAACTTTGCTTGATTTGGGCTGATAACAAACATGCCACTGTGATTTTTGGTTGAATGTGCATTCTAACCCCCAAAACACCAACTTGAAATAAACCCAATCAGAGCTTTATTATCTTCTTTTTATGTAGATAGAACCCGAAACACCTTTTTGCTTTGGTTTTGGTGTGATTCTGGCGCACATCCAAATAACACCATGCGAATTGAAAAAAGCCCAATCAAAGCTTATTCATCTTCTTTCGACACATATAGAAGCGAAAAGATGGTGTTGTCTTATTTTGGTCTCACTTTGCGATTTCTGTGTCAATCTGCATTAACAGCAAAGAACACGACATGAAGTAAGTGCAATCCAATATAATTCATTCTATGTACTTTGAAACCAAAACAACCTGTTTGGCTTTGTTTAGGCTCATCACACCGCTTTGCTATTTGTGGGTGAATAAACACCGAAAGTGCATTCAAAGCTTATTCGTCCTTTGCCTATTGCGATGGAACCAAAACACCTATGCTTGATTTCCGCTGGTAACAAACATGTCTGCGATTTTTGGTTGAATGTGCATTCTAACCCCAAAAACACCAACTTGAAATAAGCCCAATCAGAGCTTTATTATCTTCTTTTTATGTAGATGGAACCCAAAACACCTTTTTGCTTTGGTTTTGGTGTGATTCTGGCGCACATCCAAATAACACCATGCGAATTGAAAAAAGCCCAATCAAAGCTTATTCATCTTCTTTCGACGCATATAGAAGCGAAAAGATGGTGTTGTGTTATTTTGGTCTCACTTTGCGATTTCTGTGTCAATCTACATTAACAGCAAAGAACACGACATGAAGTAAGTGCAATCCAATATAATTCATTCTATGTACTTTGAAACCAAAACAACCTGTTTGGCTTTGTTTAGGCTCATTACACCGCTTTGCTATTTGTGGGTGAATAAACACCGAAAGAGCTTATTCGAAGCTTAGTCATCCTTTGCCTATTGCGATGGAACCAAAACACCTATGCTTGATTTCCGCTGGTAACAAACATGTCTGCGATTTTTGGTTGAATGTGCATTCTAACCCCAAAAACACCAACTTGAAATAAGCCCAATCAGAGCTTTATTATCTTCTTTTTATGTAGATGGAACCCAAAACACCTTTTTGCTTTGGTTTTGGTGTGATTCTGGCGCACATCCAAATAACACCATGCGAATTGAAAAAAGCCCAATCAAAGCTTATTCTTCTTTCTACGCATATAGAAGCGGAAAGATGGTGTTGTGTTATTTTGGTCTCATTGCACACACTTTGCGATTTCTGCGTCAATGTGCATAAACACCAAAAAACACACCTTGAAATAAGCGCAATCCAAGATTCTTCTTTCTGGGTAGTTGGAAACCAAAACAACCGGATTGGCTTTGTTTAGGATTAGTACACTTCGCTTTGCTATTTGTGGGTGAATGAACACCAAAAGGGCAATCGAAGCTTATTCGTCCTTTTTCTATTGAGATGTTACCATATATTTACTTATGCTTGATTTGGGCTGGTAACAAACATTTCTGCGATTTTTGGTTGAATGTGCATTCTAACCCCAAAAACACCAATTTGAAATAAGCCCAATCAGAGCTTTATTATCTTCTTTTTATGTAGATGGAACCCAAGACTCCTTTTTGCTTTGGTTTTGGTGTGTTTTGGTGTGTTTTGGCGCACATCCAAATAACACCATGCGAATTGAAAAAAGCCCAATCAAAGCTTATTCATCTTCTTTCGACGCATATAGAAGCGGAAAGATGGTGTTGTCTTATTTTGGTCTCATTGCACACACTTTGCGATTTCTGTGTCAATCTGCATTAACAGCAAAGAACACGACATGAAGTAAGTGCAATCCAATATAATTCTTTCTATGTACTTTGAAACCAAAACAACCTGTTTGGCTTTGTTTAGGCTCATCACACCGCTTTGCTATTTGTGGGTGAATGAACACCAAAAGGGCAATCGAAGCTTATTCGTCCTTTTTCTATTGAGATGTTACCATATATTTACTTATGCTTGATTTGGACTGGTAACAAACATTTCTGCGATTTTTGGTTGAATGTGCATTCTAACCCCAAAAACACCAATTTGAAATAAGCCCAATCAGAGCTTTATTATCTTCTTTTTATGTAGATGGAACCCAAGACTCCTTTTTGCTTTGGTTTTGGTGTGATTCTGGCGCACATCCAAATAACACCATGCGAATTGAAAAAAGCCCAATCAAAGCTTATTCGTCTTCTTTCTACGCATATAGAAGCGGAAAGATGGTGTTGTGTTATTTTGGTCTCATTGCACACACTTTGCGATTTCTGCGTCAATGTGCATTAACAGCAAAGAACACGACATGAAGTAAGTGTAATCCAATATAATTCTTTCTATGTACTTTGAAACCAAAACAACCTGTTTGAGCTTATTACATCGCTTTGCTATTTGTGGGTGAATGAACACCGAAAGAACTTATTCGAAGCTTAATCATCCTTTTTCTATTAACATGGAACCAAGACAACTTTGCTTGATTTGGGCTGATAACAAACATGCCACTGCGATTTTTGGTTGAATGTGCATTCTAACCCCCAAAACACCAACTTGAAATAAGCCCAATCAGAGCTTTATTATCTTCTTTTTATGTAGATAGAACCCGAAACACCTTTTTGCTTTGGTTTTGGTGTGATTCTGGCGCACATCCAAATAACACCATGCGAATTGAAAAAAGCCCAATCAAAGCTTATTCATCTTCTTTCGACGCATATAGAAGCGAAAAGATGGTGTTGTCTTATTTTGGTCTCACTTTGCGATTTCTGTGTCAATCTGCATTAACAGCAAAGAACACGACATGAAGTAAGTGCAATCCAATATAATTCATTCTATGTACTTTGAAACCAAAACAACCTGTTTGGGTTTGTTTAGGCTCATCACACCGCTTTGCTATTTGTGGGTGAATAAACACCGAAAGAGCATTCAAAGCTTATTCGTCCTTTGCCTATTGCGATGGAACCAAAACACCTATGCTTGATTTCCGCTGGTAACAAACATGTCTGCGATTTTTGGTTGAATGTGCATTCTAACCCCAAAAACACCAACTTGAAATAAGCCCAATAAGAGCTTTATTATCTTCTTTTTATGTAGATGGAACCCAAAACACCTTTTTGCTTTGGTTTTGGTGTGATTCTGGCGCACATCCAAATAACACCATGCGAATTGAAAAAAGCCCAATCAAAGCTTATTCTTCTTTCTACGCATATAGAAGCGGAAAGATGGTGTTGTGTTATTTTGGTCTCATTGCACACACTTTGCGATTTCTGCGTCAATGTGCATAAACACCAAAAAACACACCTTGAAATAAGCGCAATCCAAGATTCTTCTTTCTGGGTAGTTGGAAACCAAAACAACCGGATTGGCTTTGTTTAGGATTCGTACACTTCGCTTTGCTATTTGTGGGTGAATGAACACCAAAAGGGCAATCGAAGCTTATTCGTCCTTTTTCTATTGAGATGTTACCATATATTTACTTATGCTTGATTTGGGCTGGTAACAAACATTTCTGCGATTTTTGGTTGAATGTGCATTCTAACCCCCAAAACACCAATTTGAAATAAGCCCAATCAGAGCTTTATTATCTTCTTTTTATGTAGATGGAACCCAAGACTCCTTTTTGCTTTGGTTTTGGTGTGATTCTGGCGCACATCCAAATAACACCATGCGAATTGAAAAAAGCCCAATCAAAGCTTATTCGTCTTCTTTCTACGCATATAGAAGCGGAAAGATGGTGTTGTGTTATTTTGGTCTCATTGCACACACTTTGCGATTTCTGCGTCAATGTGCATTAACAGCAAAGAACACGACATGAAGTAAGTGTAATCCAATATAATTCTTTCTATGTACTTTGAAACCAAAACAACCTGTTTGAGCTTATTACATCGCTTTGCTATTTGTGGGTGAATGAACACCGAAAGAACTTATTCGAAGCATAATCATCCTTTTTCTATTAAAATGGAACAAAGACAACTTTGCTTGATTTGGGCTGATAACAAACATGCCACTGCGATTTTTGGTTGAATGTGCATTCTAACCCCCAAAACACCAACTTGAAATAAACCCAATCAGAGCTTTATTATCTTCTTTTTATGTAGATAGAACCCGAAACACCTTTTTGCTTTGGTTTTGGTGTGATTCTGGCGCACATCCAAATAACACCATGCGAATTGAAAAAAGCCATCAAAGCTTATTCATCTTCTTTCGACGCATATAGAAGCGAAAAGATGGTGTTGTCTTATTTTGGTCTTACTTTGCGATTTCTGTGTCAATCTGCATTAACAGCAAAGAACACGACATGAAGTAAGTGCAATCCAATATAATTCATTCTATGTACTTTGAAACCAAAACAACCTGTTTGGCTTTGTTTAGGCTCATCACACCGCTTTGCTATTTGTGGGTGAATAAACACCGAAAGTGCATTCAAAGCTTATTCGTCCTTTGCCTATTGCGATGGAACCAAAACACCTATGCTTGATTTCCGCTGGTAACAAACGTCTGCGATTTTTGGTTGAATGTGCATTCTAACCCCAAAAACACCAACTTGAAATAAGCCCAATCAGAGCTTTATTATCTTCTTTTTATGTAGATGGAACCCAAAACACCTTTTTGCTTTGGTTTTGGTGTGATTCTGGCGCACATCCAAATAACACCATGCGAATTGAAAAAAGCCCAATCAAAGCTTATTCGTCTTCTTTCTACGCATATAGAAGCGGAAAGATGGTGTTGTGTTATTTTGGTCTCATTGCACACACTTTGCGATTTCTGCGTCAATGTGCATTAACAGCAAAGAACACGACATGAAGTAAGTGTAATCCAATATAATTCTTTCTATGTACTTTGAAACCAAAACAAACTGTTTGGCTTTGTTTAGGCTCATTACACCGCTTTGCTATTTGTGGGTGAATGAACACCGAAAGAGCATTCGAAGCTTATTCGTCCTTTGCCTATTGCGATGGAACCAAAACACCTATGCTTGATTTCCGCTGGTAACAAACATGTCACTCTGCGATTTTTGGTTGAATGTGCATTCTAACCCCCAAAACACCAATTTGAAATAAGCCCAATCAGAGCTTTATTATCTTCTTTTTATGTAGATGGAACCCAAGACTCCTTTTTGCTTTGGTTTTGGTGTGATTCTGGCGCACATCCAAATAACACCATGCGAATTGAAAAAAGCCCAATCAAAGCTTATTCGTCTTCTTTCTACGCATATAGAAGCGGAAAGATGGTGTTGTGTTATTTTGGTCTCATTGCACACACTTTGCGATTTCTGCGTCAATGTGCATTAACAGCAAAGAACACGACATGAAGTAAGTGTAATCCAATATAATTCTTTCTATGTACTTTGAAACCAAAACAACCTGTTTGAGCTTATTACATCGCTTTGCTATTTGTGGGTGAATGAACACCGAAAGAACTTATTCGAAGCATAATCATCCTTTTTCTATTAAAATGGAACAAAGACAACTTTGCTTGATTTGGGCTGATAACAAACATGCCACTGCGATTTTTGGTTGAATGTGCATTCTAACCCCCAAAACACCAACTTGAAATAAACCCAATCAGAGCTTTATTATCTTCTTTTTATGTAGATAGAACCCGAAACACCTTTTTGCTTTGGTTTTGGTGTGATTCTGGCGCACATCCAAATAACACCATGCGAATTGAAAAAAGCCATCAAAGCTTATTCATCTTCTTTCGACGCATATAGAAGCGAAAAGATGGTGTTGTCTTATTTTGGTCTTACTTTGCGATTTCTGTGTCAATCTGCATTAACAGCAAAGAACACGACATGAAGTAAGTGCAATCCAATATAATTCATTCTATGTACTTTGAAACCAAAACAACCTGTTTGGCTTTGTTTAGGCTCATCACACCGCTTTGCTATTTGTGGGTGAATAAACACCGAAAGTGCATTCAAAGCTTATTCGTCCTTTGCCTATTGCGATGGAACCAAAACACCTATGCTTGATTTCCGCTGGTAACAAACGTCTGCGATTTTTGGTTGAATGTGCATTCTAACCCCAAAAACACCAACTTGAAATAAGCCCAATCAGAGCTTTATTATCTTCTTTTTATGTAGATGGAACCCAAAACACCTTTTTGCTTTGGTTTTGGTGTGATTCTGGCGCACATCCAAATAACACCATGCGAATTGAAAAAAGCCCAATCAAAGCTTATTCGTCTTCTTTCTACGCATATAGAAGCGGAAAGATGGTGTTGTGTTATTTTGGTCTCATTGCACACACTTTGCGATTTCTGCGTCAATGTGCATTAACAGCAAAGAACACGACATGAAGTAAGTGTAATCCAATATAATTCTTTCTATGTACTTTGAAACCAAAACAAACTGTTTGGCTTTGTTTAGGCTCATTACACCGCTTTGCTATTTGTGGGTGAATGAACACCGAAAGAGCATTCGAAGCTTATTCGTCCTTTGCCTATTGCGATGGAACCAAAACACCTATGCTTGATTTCCGCTGGTAACAAACATGTCACTCTGCGATTTTTGGTTAAATGTGCATTCCAACCCCCAAAACACCAACTTGAAATAAGCCCAATCAGAGCTTTATTATCTTCTTTTTATGTAGATGGAACCCAAAACACCTTTTTGCTTTGGTTTTGGAGTGATTCTGGCGCACACCCAAATAACACCATGCGAATTGAAAAGTCCAATCAAAGCTTATTCGTCTTCTTTCTACGCATATAGAAGCGGAAAGATGGTGTTGTGTTATTTTGGTCTCATTGCACACACTTTGCGATTTCTGCGTCAATGTGCATAAACACCAAAAAACACACCTTGAAATAAGCGGAATCCAAGATTCTTCTTTCTGGGTAGTTGGAAACCAAAACAACCGGATTGGCTTTGTTTAGGATTAGTACACTTCGCTTTGCTATTTGTGGGTGAATGAACACCGAAAGGGCAATCGAAGCTTATTCGTCCTTTTTCTATTGAGATGTTACCATATGTTTACTTATGCTTGATTTGGGCTGGTAACAAACATGTCTGCGTGTCAGAGCTGCTTCCAGATCCTAGCTCACAGAGGATCACGCTAGCCAGCGGTCACTTGTAAAAGTCTTTATTGAGTTACAGTTTCCATTCTCAAGCTGCTGCGCGCAGCTCTACGTCTTGAGGGTTAGACCGGCGAAGCTCCGTCTGAGTCTCCGCCCCCTGTGCACCAGCTTACTAACCTAGCCTTACTCCACCTTTTCCGCCTGACCGTTCTTCTCTGGGTCCCTCTGCCCCCCGTGGTCTCTTCCTTCCGGGATTCTTCTGACGCTGACCCCCCGGACCCTCCTGTCTCCTTGCGCCGGGCTTTAGGACCTGGCTCCCTTTCCGGGCTGCTTACTGCGCCACCTTCCTGTGCATTTGAACTTGGCGCGCGCGCCCAACCTTCCACTTTCCGCCTGACCGTTTCTTCGCTCCCCGATGGAGGTGTGGCCACTCCTGACTCGTGCCCTCCCTCCTGTTGTGAGCTGCCAGCGCTTGATACCTGGCGCCCTTCCTCTCCCCTGCTCTCTGTTGGTGACGCTGGTCCCGATTTCCAACTGCTCCCCTATGAGCCCCCTCTGGACCCTTCTTCCTGGGGTGTCCCCCTAGGCTCCCCCCTTGCCCTGGCCACTGGTGCTCCTTTCTGTGAATCTTCTGATTCACTGGAAAGACTTGGAGATCTCGGATCGTCGTCATCACTCATCTTTTCTTCTGCCTCCTCCCCCTTGCTCTCTGTTTCCTCCCTTGCCCTTGCCTCTACTCCTGAACCCCTGACACTGCGATTTTTGGTTGAATGTGCATTCTAACCCCAAAAACACCAGTTTGAATTAAGCCCAATCAGAGCTTTATTATCTTCTTTTTATGTAGATGGAACCCAAAACACCTTTTTGCTTTGGTTTTGGTGTGATTCTGGCGCACATCCAAATAACACCATGCGAATTGAAAAATGCCCAATCAAAGCTTATTCGTCTTCTTTCTACGCATATAAGAAGCGGAAAGATGGTGTTGTGTTATTTTGGTCTCATTGCACACTGCGATTTCTGCGTCAATGTGCATTAACAGCAAAGAACACGACATAAAGTAAGTGTAATCCAATATAATTCTTTCTACGTACTTTGAAACCAAAACAACCTGTTTGAGCTTATTACATCGCTTTGCTATTTGTGGGTGAATGAACACCGAAAGAGCTTATTCGAAGCTTAATCATCCTTTTTCTATTGACATGGAACCAAGACAACTTTGCTTGATTTGGGCTGATAACAAACATGTCACTGCGATTTTTGGTTGAATGTGCATTCTAACCCCCAAAACACCAACTTGAAATAAGCCCAATCAGAGCTTTATTATCTTCTTTTTATGTAGATGGAACCCGAAACACCTTTTTGCTTTGGTTTTGGTGTGATTCTGTCGCACATCCAAATAACACCATGCGAATTGAAAAAAAGCCCAATCAAAGCTTATTCGTCTTCTTTCTACGATATAGAAGCGGAAAGATGGTGTTGTGTTATTTTGGTCTCATTGCACACACTTTGCGATTTCTGCGTCAATGTGCATAAACACTAAAAAAAACACACCTTGAAATAAGCGCAATCCAAGATTCTTCTTTCTATGTACTTTGAAACCAAAACAACCTGTTTGGCTTTGTTTAGGCTCATTACACCGCTTTGCTATTTGTGGGTGAATGAACACCGAAAGAGCATTCGAAGCTTATTCGTCCTTTGCCGATTGCGATTGTCAGGGGATTAGGAGCAGAGGCACGGGCAAGGGAGGAGACAGAGAGCGAAGGGGAGGAGGCAGAAGAAAAGATGAGTGATGACGACGACCCGAGATCTCCCAGTCTTTCCAGTGAATCAGAGGATTCACAGAAAGGAGCACCAGTGGCCAGGGCAAGGGGGGACTCAGGGGGGAGCAGCTGGAAATCGGGACCAGCGTCACCGCCAGGAAGCAGGGAAGAGAAAGGGAGCCAGGGGGGAAGCGCTGGCAGCTCACCACAGGAGGGAGGGCATGAGTCAGGAGTGGCCACGCCTCCATCGGGGAGCGAAGAAACGGTTAAGAGGAAAGTGGAAGGTTGGGCGCGCGCGCCAAGTTCAAATGCAGAGGAAGGCGGCGCAGTGAGCAGCCCCGAAAGGGAACCAGGTCCTAAAGCCCGGCGCAAGGAGGCAGGAGGGTCCGGGTCAGCGTCAGAAGAATCCCGGAAGGAAGAAGCCCCGGGGGGTAGAGGGACCCAGAGGAGGACAGTCAGGCGGAAAAGGTGGAGCAAGGCTAGGATATTAAGTTGGTGCACACGGGGCGGAGACTCAGACGGAGCTTCGCCGATCTAGCTACTAGACGTAGAGTTTGCGCGCAGCAGCGTGAGAATGGAAACTGTAATTCAATAAAGACTTTTACTTAATGATCGCTGGCTAGCGTGATCCTCTGTGAGCTAGGATCTTCAAGCAGCTCTGACAGCGATGGAACCAAAACACCTATGCTTGATTTCCGCTGGTAACAAACATGTCACTCTGTGATTTTTGGTTAAATGTGCATTCTCACCCCAAAAACACCAACTTGAAATAAGCCCAATCAGAGTTTTATTATCTTCTTTTTATGTAGATGGAACCCAAGACTCCTTTTTGCTTTGGTTTTGGTGTGATTCTGGCGCACATCCAAATAACACCATGCGAATTGAAAAAAGCCCAATCAAAGCTTATTCGTCTTCTTTCTACGCATATAGAAGTGGAAAGATGGTTGTCAGGGGTTTAGGAGCAGAGGCAAGGGCAAGGGAGGAAACAGAGAGCGAAGGGGAGGAGGCAGAAGAAAAGATGAGTGATGACGACGACCCGAGATCTCCGAGTCTTTCCAGTGAATCAGAGGATTCACAGAAAGGAGCACCAGTGGCCAGGGCAAGGGGGGAGTTTAGGGGGGCACCCCAGGAAGATAGAGCCAGAGGGGACTCAGAGGAGAGCAGTTGGAAATCGGGACCAGCGTCACCGCTAGGGAGCAGGGAGGAGGAAGGGAGCCAGGGGGCAAGCGCTGGCAGCTCACCACAGGAGGGAGGGCATGAGTCAGGAGTGGCCACACCTCCATCGGGGAGCGAAGAAACGGTTAAGCGGAAAGTGGAAGGTTGGGCGCGCGCGCCAAGTTCAAATGCAGAGGAAGGCGGCGCAGTAAGCAGCCCGGAAAGGGAGCCAGGTCCTAAAGCCCGGCGCAAGGAGGCAGGAGGGTCCGGGTCAGCGTCAGAAGAATCCCGGAAGGAAGAAACCCCGGGGGGCAGAGGGACCCAGAGGAGAACAGTCAGGCGGAAAAGGTGGAGCAGGGCTAGGATATTAAGTTGGTGCACAAGGGGCGGAGAATCAGACGGAGCTTCACCGATCTAGCTACTAGACGTAGAGTTGCACGCAGCAGCTTGAGAATGGAAACTGTAACTCAATAAAGACTTTTACTTGATGATCGCTGGCTAGCGTGATCCTCTGTGAGCTAGGATCTTCGAGCAGCTCTGACAGTAAGCTCCGTCTCTCAAGTGTGGGCATCTACAGCCTCGAGGAGGGGAGAGAAGCAGGTGCCTACCAGCGAGCTCACGAACGGCAGCCGACATGACGGCTGAGCAGCAGATAGAGGAACTCAGAAAAGCAGTGTCACAACTGAATGCAGAGGCTCTCGCATCCCGGAAGAGAGAGGAGGAGGCAGCTGCCGCCTGCAGGGATCTCCAAGTCAGGTTAGACGTGCTTACAAAGCAGACACCCAGACAGGAGGGAATTGGGTTGGCGAGACGAACAGGTGGTCTGGTCTCTCACTTCGATGGGAACCTGCAACAGTATCCCAACTTTAGAGCAGATGTACTGTGCGCACTGCAACTGCTGAATAAAGACTTTAGAGATGAGCAAGAGAAGGTGGGATTCATCATGTCCCATTTGCATGGGGATGCTAAAGCATGGCTGCGCAATCTATGGAGAGATAAGGATCCGCTGCTCCAAGATGCGGATGCCTTTATTAAAGCGATGGATGGGTGTTTTTTATCAAGCATTGACGTGGATCTTGCCCGGAAGGAGGTGCATGGACTAAGGCAAGGGAGGGCCAGCGTAAGGCAATATCATGCCCGCTTTTTCGCTTTGGTCAGTGCCCTGGAATGGGACAGAGATTCGGCCCCTGTGAGAGACCTCTTTTGGGAGGGGCTGCACAGCTCGATTAAAGATGAAATCGCGAGGGGGGAGAGACCCCGGACCACCCAGGAGGTCGTTCAGAGGGCACTGGCAGTGGGGGTGCGGCTGGAAGATCGTCCGTGGAGCAGGGACGAAGGGCGTGGAGGGCGCGAACCAGCCAGGGGCCCCTCCTTCCTTCCCAGAGACGCAGCGTGGGCGCAATCCACGCCTCCACCAGGAGGAGGAGCGGAACCTATGGAGGTTGGAGGGGCAAGGGCTCAGTCAGCAACCAGAGCCCTAGCACCGGCAGCAGTGAAAGCGAAGCCTCCTAGAGGGAACAGGAAGTGTTACGTTTGTGAGGAGCCAGGGCACATGGCGAAAGAGTGTCCCCAGAGGCCCCACAAGCTCACTGCAGCCTCAGCAATGGTGACTGCAGCGACGCAGCAAGGTGGACCACAGCAGGGAAACGACGCAGTCTGGCTGGAGGAAGAGGCACTGGGGCCCAGCCAGACGTGTTAGTGACGCAGTCCCCAGAGATTTTACAGCCCGTGAACCCCCTCCCGCCCAAACCAGTAGTGAGGCTCACCGCATCTCTCCAGCTGCCCAATGGAATCACCATGGACGTGCCAATCACCGTGGACTCGGGCAGCAATGCGGACTTTATAGGGCAGGACTTTGTCGACAAACACGCTATACAGTTGCTGCCGGCCACACTGCCCCTGCAGGTTGTCACGGTGGATGGCAGGGAGCTGCTAGGGGGGCAAGTGGTGAAGCAGACGCCACCGATGGTGATGCGCCTTGGGAATCACAAAGAAGTCATCAGCTTCAATGTCACTCAACTATCGGATACGCCCATTGTATTGGGAATGAGTTGGCTGGACAAGCACAGCCCAACGCTGGCTTGGTACCAGAGGCAGCTGATCTTCGGCTCTTCCTTTTGTGCTGAACACTGCATCGTGCCCCGGCAGGAAGGAGAGGAAGAGGAGTCACAGCTGCTGCTAGGCACGCTGCAAGCGATTCCCCACAAGTACGCAGAATTTTTGGAAGTTTTCTGCGAAAAGGAGGCGGACAGACTACCCCCTCACAGACCATATGACTGCAAAATTGACCTGCTGCCGGGGGCGGTGCTGCCTAAAGGGAAACTGTATTCCATGTCAGAGGACGAACTGCAAGAACTCAAGGAGTTCATAGATCATAATTTGGAGCGCGGTTTCATCCGAGAGTCCAAGGCAGCGGGGGGCAGTCCTGTATTCTTTGTTAAAAAGCGAGACACGCCCCAAAAAAGACTGGTCGTGGACTATCGCATTTTAAACAGTGGGACCAAGCCATCGGACTTCCCCATGCCCCGAATCGACGACCTCCTAGCGAAGGTGCGGAAGGGAAAAGTGTTCACCAAGTTGGACCTGCGAGGGGCGTACAACCTCATTCGCATGCGGGAAGGAGATGAGTGGAAGACGGCCATTTTCACGCCACTGGGGACCTACGAATATAGAGTTATGCCTTTTGGATTGCAAAATGGCTCCCACGTTTTTCAAGCTTTCATGCATCACGTGTTGGCGGGCCTTCTCTACAAGACGTGCGTCTGTTTCTTAGATGACATCCTGATCTTTTCGGAATCGCAGCAGGAGCATGACGGGCACGTCAAGGAAGTGCTGAGCAGGCTAAAGCAACATAGGCTCTACGCCAAGCTGGAGAAGTGCCAATTTGACGTGACGGAGGTGGACTTTCTGGGCTACAAGCTGTCTGACAAGGGGCTCGCCATGGACAGCGCCAAGGTTCGAGCGGTGTTGGATTGGAAGAGTCCACGCAACCGGAAGGAGGTCCAACGGTTTGTCGGCTTCGCGAACTTCTATCGCAAGTTTATCAAAGGCTTCGCTATGCAGACAGCGGCCATCACAGACACGCTTAGCTCCAAGAAAAAGAAGTTCGTTTGGACGGAGCAGGCGGAGCAGTCCTTTCAGGCACTCAAGCGTCTCTTCGCGTCGGAAGAGCAGCTGCTTCATGTCAACCCCAGCAGGCCGATGAGGGTGGAGACAGACGCCTCGGACAGAGCCGTGGGGGCGGTCCTGCTGCAGAAGGACCAGCAGGGGGTGTGGCGACCGGGAGCGTTTTACTCCAGGAAGCTCAGCAAGTCCGAGCAGAACTACACCATCTGGGACAGGGAGTTGCTGGCCATTCATGCAGCGTTCAAAGCGTGGAGGCACTTCCTGATCGGCGCCAAGCACACGGTGCAGGTTTGCACGGACCACAAGAATCAGGAGCACTGGCGCACGGCACAGTTCCTAAACCAGAGGCAGATACGTTGGGCTGAGTTCTTTGCGAACTTCGACTTCCGCATAGAGTATGTCCCGGGGGACACTAACATCATGGCGGACGCCCTCTCCCGTAAGCCACAGTATCTGGAGGACGCAACGCCAGCGGCCGCCATGCACATCTTCGCACCAACAGTGTGGGCGTGCGCCGCGGCCACCGTGGACCTGGAGGCGGTGCGACGAGCGTTGCAGGATGACTCCTTCGCGCAAGCAAAGATGGCAGAGGTGCAAAGGGGCAAGGCTGCGGCCGACGGTTTCCAGCTACGAGATGGATTGCTCATCCGTAAAGGGGCCATCTACGTGCCGGGAGACGACCTTCGCGCCAAGGTGCTGCAGCAGCTGCACGACGCGCCCACGGCCGGGCACTTTGGCAAGGAGAAGACGGTGGAATTAGTAGCCAGGGATTTCTGGTGGCCTGGAATGAGAGGGGAGGTCGCAGACTACGTGGCGAGGTGTGACACCTGCCAGAGGGCCAAGCCAGTGCACAGACCGCCGGCCGGACTGTTGGAACCGCTGCAAACTCCGGTCGAACCTTGGGAAAGGGTGGCTCTGGACTTTGTCACAGATCTGCCCAGCTCGAGAGGCAAGACGGCAGTGCTGGTGGTGGTGGACCTGTTTTCCAAGATGGCACATTTCATTCCGTGTGCGAAGGTGGCCACGGCGGAGCAAACCGCCAAACTGTTCATAGACCACGTGTTCAAGGTTCACGGTCTGCCACGGTCTATTCTGTCCGACCGGGGGCGGCAGTTCATCTCGAATTTCTGGCAGAAGCTGATGGGCTTCCTGAACGTCAAGATCAACCTGGCGTCGGCGAGACACCCGCAGACCAACGGACAAGCGGAGCGGGTCAATGCCATCATGCAGCAGTACCTGAGATGTTATGCAAATCAACAGCCTGCGACGTGGGTGGATTACCTGCCGCTTGCCGAGTTCGCCTACAACAACACGAAGCACGTGTCCACGGGGGTCACGCCGTTCTTCGCCAACAATGGGAGGCACCCCAGAACCTTCCCGGGACTGGAAAGAATGGGGGAGGGGGAGCCGCAGACAGCAGATGCGTTCGCGTCGGAGCTGCAGGAAGTCCACGATCAGCTGAGGCGCCACCTGGAGCTGGCCAAACACGCATACAAGGTACAAGCGGACAAGCACAGAAGGGTTGGCGAAGAGCTCCACGTGGGAGACTGGGTCTGGTTAGCAGCCCACGCAGTGCCGGCCAGGTCGTTGGCCAAGATGAAACTAGGGCATAAACAACTGGGGCCCTACCAAGTCGAAGAGCAGGTCAACCCGGTAGCTTTCAGACTGGCACTTCCGGAGGGTTCAAGAATGCATCCGGTGTTCCACAGATCGGTGCTCACTCCCTACAAGGCACCGCACAGGTTCCAGGAACCCGGAACGGCGCCGAGTCCGGTCAGAGACAGAACAGGGCACGCGGGAGTGGCACAGAAGGAGCGCATCAACGAAGTCACGGAGATTTTGGACTCCAGATGGGGGGAGGAGGGGGTAGAATACTTCTTCGAGCAGCTCTGACAATGGTGTTGTGTTATTTTGGTCTCATTGCACACACTTTGCGATTTCTGCGTCAATGTGCATTAACAGCAAAGAACACGACATGAAGTAAGTGTAATCCAATATAATTCTTTCTATGTACTTTGAAACCAAAACAACCTGTTTGAGCTTATTACATCGCTTTGCTATTTGTGGGTGAATGAACACCGAAAGAGCTTATTCGAAGCTTAATCATCCTTTTTCTAGTAACATGGAACCAAGACAACTTTGCTTGATTTGGGCTGATAACAAACATGTCACTGCGATTTTTGGTTGAATGTGCATTCTAACCCCCAAAACACCAACTTGAAATAAGCCCAATCAGAGCTTTATTATCTTCTTTTTATGTAGATGGAACCCAAAACACATTTTTCCTTTGGTTTTGGTGTGATTCTGGCGCACATCCAAATAACACCATGCGAATTGAAAAAAGCCCAATCAAAGCTTATTCGTCTTCTTTCTACGCATATAGAAGCGGAAAGATGGTGTTGTGTTATTTTGGTCTCATTGCACACACTTTGCGATTTCTGCGTCAATGTGCATAAACACCAAAAAACACACCTTGAAATAAGCGCAATCCAAGATTCTTCTTTCTGGGTAGTTGGAAACCAAAACAACCGGATTGGCTTTGTTTAGGATTAGTACACTTCGCTTTGCTATTTGTGGGTGAATGAACACCGAAAGGGCAATCGAAGCTTATTCGTCCTTTTTCTATTGAGATGTTACCATATGTTTACTTATGCTTGATTTGGGCTGGTAACAAACATTTCTGCGATTTTTGGTTGAATGTGCATTCTAACCCCAAAAACACCTGTCAGAGCTGCTCGAAGATCCTAGCTCACAGAGGATCACGCTAGCCAGCGATCATTAAGTAAAAGTCTTTATTGAGTTACAGTTTCCATTCTCAAGCTGCTGCGTGCAACTCTACGTCTAGTAGCTAGATCGGCGAAGCTCCGTCTGATTCTCCGCCCCTTGTGCACCAACTTAATATCCTAGCCCTGCTCCACCTTTTCCGCCTGACTGTTCTCCTCTGGGTCCCTCTGCCCCCCGGGGTTTCTTCCTTCCGGGATTCTTCTGACGCTGACCCGGACCCTCCTGCCTCCTTGCGCCGGGCTTTAGGACCTGGCTCCCTTTCCGGGCTGCTTACTGCGCCGCCTTCCTCTGCATTTGAACTTGGCGCACGCGCCCAACCTTCCACTTTCCGCTTAACCGTTTCTTCGCTCCCCGATGGAGGTGTGGCCACTCCTGACTCATGCCCTCCCTCCTGTGGTGAGCTGCCAGCGCTTGCCCCCTGGCTCCCTTCCTCCTCCCTGCTCCCTAGCGGTGACGCTGCTCCCGATTTCCAACTGCTCTCCTCTGAGTCCCCTCTGGCTCTATCTTCCTGGGGTGCCCCCTAAACTCCCCCCTTGCCCTGGCCACTGGTGCTCCTTTCTGTGAATCCTCTGATTCACTGGAAAGACTCGGAGATCTCGGGTCATCGTCATCACTCATCTTTTCTTCTGCCTCCTCCCCTTCGCTCTCTGTTTCCTCCCTTGCCCTTGCCTCTGCTCCTAAACCCCTGACATCCATCCCCCCCTCGAAGCCCCCCATTCCCCCCTCCCCTCCTTCCGGTGCTGGAGCTGGGTGCTGCTGTCGCAAAGGGACGAACGTCGGATATCGTTCGCTTCCCGTGGCGGGCCTCCATCTGAAGGCTCCCGGGTCTTCCTCCCTGCTCCCGTCGACGACGGTCACCTCCGCTTCCATCTCTGTGCCGCCATGCTCGAAACCAGGGTCGTCCCCGAAAACGTCCATGTCCGTCTCTCCCTCACTTCCTCCTGGCGGCGTTGCTCGTCCTGGGCATTCCAGCCACTTTCTGCGGAACTGCTCCTCTGGTTTATCGTCCCACCAATACGAGGGTTCTGATGCAGATCCCGAGGGTGACCCCTCCGGGGAACGGACGTCTTGTGTCGGGTCCTCGTCCGAGTCGAACCCCCGGAAAGTGCTGGCCGAAAGCGTGGGCGTGAAAAGCCAGTCGTCGAAAAATTCTGCTGGCATTGGTCTATGTGGGAAGAGGGCGTGAAACTCGTCTTTGAGTAGAGGTTCGTCCAAGGCGTAGCCCGGCACCCAGCTGTTCGCACTGGCCGGGGTGCCCTCCTTGGCGAGAAAGTATTCTACCCCCTCTTCCCCCCATCTGGAGTCCAAAATCTCCGTGACTTCGTTGATGCGCTCCTTCTGTGCCACTCCCGCGTGCCCTGTTCTGTCTCTGACCGGACTCGGCGCCGTTCCGGGTTCCTGGAACCTGTGCGGTGCCTTGTAGGGAGTGAGCACCAATCTGTGGAACACCGGATGCATTCTGGAACCCTCCGGAAGTGCCAGTCTGAAAGCTACCGGGTTGACCTGCTCTTCGACTTGGTAGGGCCCCAGTTGTTTATGCCCTAGTTTCTTCTTGGCCAACGACCTGGCCGGCACTGCGTGGGCTGCTAACCAGACCCAGTCTCCCACGTGGAGCTCTTCGCCAACCCTTCTGTGCTTGTCCGCTTGTACCTTGTATGCGTGTTTGGCCAGCTCCAGGTGGCGCCTCAGCTGATCGTGGACTTCCTGCAGCTCCGACGCGAACGCATCTGCTGTCTGCGGCTCCCCCTCCCCCATTCTTTCCAGTCCCGGGAAGGTTCTGGGGTGCCTCCCATTGTTGGCGAAGAACGGCGTGACCCCCGTGGACACGTGCTTCGTGTTGTTGTAGGCGAACTCGGCAAGCGGCAGGTAATCCACCCACGTCGCAGGCTGTTGATTTGCATAACATCTCAGGTACTGCTGCATGATGGCATTGACCCGCTCCGCTTGCCCGTTGGTCTGCGGGTGTCTCGCCGACGCCAGGTTGATCTTGACGTTCAGGAAGCCCATCAGCTTCTGCCAGAAATTCGAGATGAACTGCCGCCCCCGGTCGGACAGAATAGACCGTGGCAGACCGTGAACCTTGAACACGTGGTCTATGAACAGTTTGGCGGTTTGCTCCGCCGTGGCCACCTTCGCACACGGAATGAAATGTGCCATCTTGGAAAACAGGTCCACCACCACCAGCACTGCCGTCTTGCCTCTCGAGCTGGGCAGATCTGTGACAAAGTCCAGAGCCACCCTTTCCCAAGGTTCGACCGGAGTTTGCAGCGGTTCCAACAGTCCGGCCGGCGGTCTGTGCACTGGCTTGGCCCTCTGGCAGGTGTCACACCTCGCCACGTAGTCTGCGACCTCCCCTCTCATTCCAGGCCACCAGAAATCCCTGGCTACTAATTCCACCGTCTTCTCCTTGCCAAAGTGCCCGGCCGTGGGCGCGTCGTGCAGCTGCTGCAGCACCTTGGCGCGAAGGTCGTCTCCCGGCACGTAGATGGCCCCTTTACGGATGAGCAATCCATCTCGTAGCTGGAAACCGTCGGCCGCAGCCTTGCCCCTTTGCACCTCTGCCATCTTTGCTTGCGCGAAGGAGTCATCCTGCAACGCTCGTCGCACCGCCTCCAGGTCCACGGTGGCCGCGGCGCACGCCCACACTGTTGGTGCGAAGATGTGCATGGCGGCCGCTGGCGTTGCGTCCTCCAGATACTGTGGCTTACGGGAGAGGGCGTCCGCCATGATGTTAGTGTCCCCCGGGACATACTCTATGCGGAAGTCGAAGTTCGCAAAGAACTCAGCCCAACGTATCTGCCTCTGGTTTAGGAACTGTGCCGTGCGCCAGTGCTCCAGATTCTTGTGGTCCGTGCAAACCTGCACCGTGTGCTTGGCGCCGATCAGGAAGTGCCTCCACGCTTTGAACGCTGCATGAATGGCCAGCAACTCCCTGTCCCAGATGGTGTAGTTCTGCTCGGACTTGCTGAGCTTCCTGGAGTAAAACGCTCCCGGTCGCCACACCCCCTGCTGGTCCTTCTGCAGCAGGACCGCCCCCACGGCTCTGTCCGAGGCGTCTGTCTCCACCCTCATCGGCCTGCTGGGGTTGACATGAAGCAGCTGCTCTTCCGACGCGAAGAGACGCTTGAGTGCCTGAAAGGACTGCTCCGCCTGCTCCGTCCAAACGAACTTCTTTTTCTTGGAGCTAAGCGTGTCTGTGATGGCCGCTGTCTGCATAGCGAAGCCTTTGATAAACTTGCGATAGAAGTTCGCGAAGCCGACAAACCGTTGGACCTCCTTCCGGTTGCGTGGACTCTTCCAATCCAACACCGCTCGAACCTTGGCGCTGTCCATGGCGAGCCCCTTGTCAGACAGCTTGTAGCCCAGAAAGTCCACCTCCGTCACGTCAAATTGGCACTTCTCCAGCTTGGCGTAGAGCCTATGTTGCTTTAGCCTGCTCAGCACTTCCTTGACGTGCCCGTCATGCTCCTGCTGCGATTCCGAAAAGATCAGGATGTCATCTAAGAAACAGACGCACATCTTGTAGAGAAGGCCCGCCAACACGTGATGCATGAAAGCTTGAAAAACGTGGGAGCCATTTTGCAATCCAAAAGGCATAACTCTATATTCGTAGGTCCCCAGTGGCGTGAACATGGCCGTCTTCCACTCATCTCCTTTCCGCATGCGAATGAGGTTGTACGCCCCTCGCAGGTCCAACTTGGTGAACACTTTTCCCTTCCGCACCTTCGCTAGGAGGTCGTCGATTCGGGGCATGGGGAAGTCCGATGGCTTGGTCCCACTGTTTAAAATGCGATAGTCCACGACCAGTCTTTTTTGGGGCGTGTCTCGCTTTTGAACAAAGAATACAGGACTGCCCCCCGCTGCCTTGGACTCTCGGATGAAACCGCGTTCCAAATTATGATCTATGAACTCCTTGAGTTCTTGCAGTTCGTCCTCTGACATGGAATACAGTTTCCCTTTAGGCAGCGCCGCCCCCGGCAGCAGGTCAATTTTGCAGTCATATGGTCTGTGAGGGGGTAGTCTGTCCGCCTCCTTTTCGCAGAAAACTTCCAAAAATTCTGCGTACTTGTGGGGAATCGCTTGCAGCGTGCCTAGCAGCAGCTGTGACTCCTCTTCCTCTCCTTCCTGCCGGGGCACGATGCAGTGTTCAGCACAAAAGGAAGAGCCGAAGATCAGCTGCCTCTGGTACCAAGCCAGCGTTGGGCTGTGCTTGTCCAGCCAACTCATTCCCAATACAATGGGCGTATCCGATAGTTGAGTGACATTGAAGCTGATGACTTCTTTGTGATTCCCAAGTCGCATCACCATCGGTGGCATCTGCTTCACCACTTGCCCCCCTAGCAGCTCCCTGCCATCCACCGTGACAACCTGCAGGGGCAGTGTGGCCGGCAGCAACTGTATAGCGTGTTTGTCGACAAAGTCCTGCCCTATAAAGTCCGCATTGCTGCCCGAGTCCACGGTGATTGGCACGTCCATGGTGATTCCATTGGGCAGCTGGAGAGATGCGGTGAGCCTCACTACTGGTTTGGGCGGGAGGGGGTTCACGGGCTGTAAAATCTCTGGGGACTGCTTCACTAACACGTCTGGCTGGGCCCCAGTGCCTCTTCCTCCAGCCAGACTGCGTCGTTTCCCTGCTGTGGTCCACCTTGCTGCGTCGCTGCAGTCACCATTGCTGAGGCTGCAGTGAGCTTGTGGGGCCTCTGGGGACACTCTTTCGCCATGTGCCCTGGCTCCTCACAGACGTAACACTTCCTGTTCCCTCTAGGAGGCTTCGCTGTCACTGCTGCCGGTGCTAGGGCTCTGGTTGCTGACTGAGCCCTTGCACCTCCAACCTCCATAGGTTCCGCTCCTCCTCCTGGTGGAGGCGTGGATTGTGCCCGCGCTGCGTCTCTGGGAAGGAAGGAGGGGCCCCTGGCTGGTTCGCGCCCTCCACGCCCTTCGTCCCTGCTCCACGGACGTTCTTCCAGCTGCACCCCCACTGCCAGTGCCCTCTGAACGACCTCCTGGGTGGTCCGGGGTCTCTCCCCCCTCGCGATTTCATCTTTAATCGAGCTGTGCAGCCCCTCCCAAAAGAGGTCTCTCACAGGGGCCGAATCTCTGTCCCATTCCAGGGCACTGACCAAAGCGAAAAAGCGGGCATGATATTGCCTTACGCTGGCCCTCCCTTGCCTTATCATCAACCTTTTATTCGACCGTCAGTCAGAAAAAAGTACAATTGTCAATACACAGTTAAAACATCCAAGAAGATTTTTGAGCTTAGCCAACACTAAAATGGGCTAAACAGATAGCCCCATATCAATACAATCAATTAAAGTCTTGCGACGCTTAAAAGCTAAAAAAAGAAATTTGGCCACCAAGGAAGGTATAGCTCTAGTGACGTTATTCAGCAAGTGTAAAACCTGGTTTTCTCTGGGTAGGGAGCTAAATTGACATAGAAGTGGGTCTATAAAATTTTGTCTAAGCTCTGCATAAGAAGGGCAAGTCAAGAGAATGTGTTCGGTGGACTCAACCACACCCATGGCACAATGACAGGTTCTCTGGGCGTATGGTACTCCCCTGTACCTTCCCCACAATATCGCAGAGTCAAGGACATTTAATCTAGCCGCTGTAAGAAGTCTGCGGTATTCCACATAGTGGATTTCTGCAAGGTAGGGGGCTGGTATGGTCCGATAGATCTGGTCCCCTAGGAACATCCCTGGTTTTACCTGGGCTATGTCCTCTTGCCTAGCAATGTCACTCAGTCTCCGGGAGATCACAGCTCTAGCTTGATTGTACGACATAGACTCAAAGTAAAGGTGAGACAATCCGCAGGCTTGAACCTCATTAGTGACCTCCCTTTCCCATGATGATTGGAAATCGTCCCTCAATATCAAGGGGGCAATACCCACTGGTTTAAAACAAAGCTTGAGCCATAGCCAGAGCTTCGTCTTCAAGGCCACATACCGTAGAGCTTGCCAGCCGACCTCTAATCTCATAACTGCACCCGCTACCGAGGGGGGAATCCTAAGGATGGCTCTAAGGAATCGCGTTTGGATAGAATCCAGTTTCAAAAAGTCCCTACGGGAGCCTAAAGAGATGCCCACCAAAAGAAGGGGGAGGACTTTCATTTGAAAGAGTCTCAAAGCTATCGTCACTGATTGAGCCTGATTCTTAGCATATAGAGATCTAATCTGGATGGCTGCTTTAGATGCATTAGTTGTTATATAGTCTCTATGGGCCAGAAAAGACCTATTTGACCGTATTACTTGTCCCAGATATTTAAAGCAGTTAACCTGCTCTAGGGGGATCCCGTTCATCGACCATCGATAGAGTCTCGGTCGGGCAGAGAAGACCATGATCTTGGTCTTAGCATAGTTGGGTTGGAGCTCATGCTGATCACAGTATTCATGTAGAGCTTGCAACATTCTCCTCAGTCCAATAGGGGATCTAGCAAGAAGTGCGGCGTCATCCGCATACAGAAGAACATTCAGAGATCGGCCTGCTAGTTTGGGGGGGTGGAAAGCATCATTGGCCATGTGAGTCACCAGTGAGTTAATGTAAAAGTTAAACAATGCTGGGGCCAATAAACAACCCTGTCTTACCCCTCTAGTGGTGGTAACGGGGTTGGAGACTAGGCCTTTATTGTCTAGCCTGATTCTCAGAAAGGTGTTTGTATGGAGGCTGATAATCAGATGAAGGAGACGACGATCGATATTTGTTGCAGCCAGTTTTGTCCATAGCTGCTTTCTAGAGATTCGATCAAATGCCTGCTTAAGGTCAATAAAAGCCACATGAAGAACCTTTGGGGCTTTGCCGGCATACTTTTCCGCCAGGTGATTCAAGGTTAATATTTGGTCTGTAGTAGATCTTCCAGGGCGAAAACCCGCCTGTTCATCGGCAATGATATTGTCGTCCTCCATCCATTTCGATAGTTTGTTTAGTAGGTACCCCGAGTAAATCTTCCCAATGACATTTAGCAAGCTGATTGGCCTAAAGTTGCTCGGCTCTGTACGTGGGCCTTTCTTATGTATTAATACAATCAACGCAGAGCTCCAGCTAGAGGGAAATTTTGCTGTTTTGTTTATATGCGTGTAAAGTGCTGCTAAAAGTGGGATCCACCAATCTTTATTTGCTTTGATGGCATCAATGGATATAAGGTCATCACCGGGGGCCTTGCCTGCTTTAAATCGATCTATGAGAGTTTCAACTTCAGGGCATGTAACTGGGTCCCAATCGGGCAGTGCTTCCGGCTCCACCGTATCTCCGCAGGCATCATGGGCTGCATACAGATCGGCGAAGTATCTTTCCCAAGTGTCCGCTGAGATGTGGGGTTCTATTCTTGCAAGCGGCCTACCCAGGTATCTGGAAATTAACTGCCAAAAAGAGGCTGGATTTCTATTCTCTGCAGCTATCAAAAGGTTGTTCCAATTGTTTCTTTCTGCCTCAAGCTTCTTTTCCTTTAGTAGGGCTTTATAACTTCTCCTGAGGGTGATAAGACGGTTACTTGGCATGGGGTCATTTGATGCTCTGTATGCCAACCATTCATTATACAGATGATTCTTGAAGTTTTTGCATTCCTCATCGAACCATTTTTTGTGGAAAAACTGTTTACCATGCTTTGTGGGGGACCGGACTAGTGTTGGTTTTAGAAGTTCTACTATATCGTCATATATTGGTAGAGGCTCATCCGCCTGCATAAGGGAAGCCCTTTTTATTTGGAGCTGATCAGACCAGAGAAGTTCGTTCAACTGCTGGGCCGAATTGGAGGTCCATTTAAGGGCTGTAGGTCTTATCTCCAGATGATCATTTGATAGGTGCACAAAGGAGTGTCTATCAAGTTCGTCAGCCAGAGTCAAGGAAATTTCTAGAGGGAAGTGATCACTCTCCAATCTTGTAGCCACCATAAGCTGGATATTTTTGGGGTAAGGTCAGGAGATATCCATACAAAGTCAATAGTGGATGCACGTGAACCTGACCAATAGGTGAATTCGGCAGGGTAGTCCGAGCTGACTGCCCCATTTAGCAGAAGGAAATTGAGGGCCAGCAAGGTTTGCCTGCATTTGAAACCTGCGTAGGTGGCTATGTTATCTTTGAATTTCCTTGGTAAAAGATCTGTAGTCACAAGAGGTGAAGAAGGGTACTTGCTAAATTTAGAGAATAAGATTTGGTCAGTATGTGACAGGCGTCCATTAAAATCTCCCGCCAACAGAAAAGTGGCTTCGGGGTATTTATCAAAAAGTGTTTCCAATGTCACTTGGATTTCCTGCCATCTCTGATCAACCAAATTTCTCTTATAGATTGGGCATAAGTAGATATTGATCACTACTATCGTTTCCTCTGCTGTTTGCAACTTTATAATCAGCATGAGTGACGACTGGATGTCAATTTTTTCGGCCTGAAAATTTATGGCTAAGGAAACAAAGGTAGCCAAGCCTCCTTGCGGTCTACCATGTGATAACGAGTTCTGTGTGGCATTCAGGTAAAAGCCCTTGTATCCTGTTAGATAGAAGTCCTCACAGGCCCATGACTCTTGGAATAGAAGGATGTGGCTGCCATTTATATAGGCAACAAATGATGGATCTGTCAGTTTGGATTTAATACCAGCCACATTCCATGATAGTAGTGTAAGAGGCCGCTTTGTGTTTCCCTCAAGTCATGATTTCTCTTGCGTGGTTAATCCTGGAGAATCCAAATGGGGGTGCACGCTGCGTGGAGGGGCAGTAGGGTGAAAAAAGGCAGTGATTTTTGATTGTTTGCATTTCAGGTTCAAGTTGTCACATGTCACAGGAGCAGCCAGAGGCTGGGGCGAATTTATAGATCGCTGTAAGAGAAAGTCTTGGTACGAGGGGGTGTTACTAGCCGACAAGTCCATAGACTCGTCGTTTGCCGTATGCTCTATAGTTGCAGGAGTCGTGCCTTGAGGATCGAGGCTTGTTGATGGAAAAGCACTATGTAAGACAGAAGAAAGACATCCTTTTCGGTTAGCTTCCAGTAGCATGTTTAGCCTTGCCACTGCCTCAGTGTTTGTCCAAAGGGCTGCTGGATCTCCCAGAGTCTCTTGCATCGTCATGGTATCAGCACAAGGAATGCAGCCATTTTGAGGACTGGAGATCGTTATCGCTGCAGGGGGGTCCACATGGGCTTGTGTCTGGCAATCTTTAGGAGCATCTATAATAGCCGAAGCTGGACCTGTCAAAGCTCTACCCCTTAAGGCAGTCCCTTCTTGCCGGTGGGATGGTCGGTTAGTAAATCGTGGGGAGGGGTTCATAGGAAGGGTCCGTTGCTGGGAATTCCGATCATAATCCTCAATCCTCCTTGTAGGCCTGCTAACCAAGTTTGCTGAGTTTGGGGTTTTCCCAATAGTGCCCCTACAGTTGTTAAAGAAGCATCTTTGTGGGAAGATTCCAAACCAGTTGAGACGATTTTGAAGTTTGCTCAAAAGTGCAGGAAGCCTGGGAGAGTCGAACTTGAGCAACAAGCGCTTAAATTTTGGAGTCTCTGGCAGCCATTCTAATGATAGGAGACCACCCTGGGCCAAGTAGGACCTGGTCAACCTTCGCAATGAGATCACAGCTGCTTTACAATTTATCCAGGCATAGTAGGGGAAGCAGGAGTGAGCGATGTTCAAGCATATATTGTTAGGAGTGAGTTGGAGGTTTACTAGCTGCTGCCCCCTACTTAGACTCTGTGCCTCATGATTATCAGGTCCCTGATGATTTAATGGCGGATTCAAAATCGAGACAGGGGTTTTGATGAAGGCATTTAGTTTTTCCTCTAACATATTGATGGAAGCTGATAGCACCTTTATTTTGTCAGCCAAGTGCAGGCAAAATTTCTGCAAAGTCCTCAGCTCCACTGATTGTACTATATCACATAAAGATTTACGATGAGGGTCGGGGTAGGGAGAGAGGCCATCTGGGCTGGAGGTTATATCCAACAGCGATTTGTCTCCTGGCAAGGGAGTATTTGCAGTCGTTGCAGGGTCACATGGGCAGTCTACCTGCTTGGAGGTGTTTAAAAGGTTGTTTGGAGTCATTGCAGGATCATGTAGGCAATCTAACTGCTTGGAAGTAACAGGTGAAGGAGGCACAAGGTTGCAGAAAAACTCCTCCAATGATGAGATAGAAGGCTCGAAGATCTTAGGTGGTGAATCCAGCCCAGTAGGCTTCAAAACCTTAGACATAGGTTCTGAGGCATTAAAGGAACAGTCTTCCACAGAGGAGGTACGGCCACGTTTTAGGCTCGTCATCCTAAACCCCTTGAGCGGCTCGGTTATCTAAGAGTCCTTCAAAGGCCAAACAAGAGCTGTGGAAGGCCAGGGAAGCGCGGTCGGTGACTGCCCAAGTTACAGCTTATCAGGTTGTTAGAGAAGCTCATTAAGGAGATTTATGGCGCTGACTTTGCAAGCTTCCACCGGGTGAGTTCCTGGCGTTTTCATCAAAACATTATCGTGCCGACTTCCAGAGAAAAATAGGAGCGGAGTAACTTACAGCATGAACTGGAAAGGGGAGCTCCGACAAGCGTGTCTTACTTCGTCCCCCTCCCTTGCCTTAGTCCATGCACCTCCTTCCGGGCAAGATCCACGTCAATGCTTGATAAAAAACACCCATCCATCGCTTTAATAAAGGCATCCGCATCTTGGAGCGCCGGATCCTTATCTCTCCATAGATTGCGCAGCCATGCTTTAGCATCCCCATGCAAATGGGACATGATGAATCCCACCTTCTCTTGCTCATCTCTAAAGTCTTTATTCAGCAGTTGCAGTGCGCACAGTACATCTGCTCTAAAGTTGGGATACTGTTGCAGGTTCCCATCGAAGTGAGAGACCAGACCGCCTGTTCGTCTCGCCAACCCAATTCCCTCCTGTCTGGGTGTCTGCTTTGTAAGCACGTCTAACCTGACTTGGAGATCCCTGCAGGCGGCAGCTGCCTCCTCCTCTCTCTTCCGGGATGCGAGAGCCTCTGCATTCAGTTGTGACACTGCTTTTCTGAGTTCCTCTATCTGCTGCTCAGCCGTCATGTTGGCTGCCGTTCGTGAGCTCGCTGGTAGGCACCTGCTTTTCTCCCCTCCTCGAGGCTGTAGATGCCCACACTTGTGAGACGGAGCTTACTGTCAGAGCTGCTCGAAGATCCTAGCTCACAGAGGATCACGCTAGCCAGCGATCATTAAGTAAAAGTCTTTATTGAGTTACAGTTTCCATTCTCAAGCTGCTGCGTGCAACTCTACGTCTAGTAGCTAGATCGGCGAAGCTCTGTCTGATTCTCCGCCCCTTGTGCACCAACTTAATATCCTAGCCCTGCTCCACCTTTTCCGCCTGACCGTTCTTCTCTGGGTCCCTCTGCCCCCCGGGGTTTCTTCCTTCCGGGATTCTTCTGACGCTGACCCGGACCCTCCTGCCTCCTTGCGCCGGGCTTTAGGACCTGGCTCCCTTTCCGGGCTGCTTACTGCGCCGCCTTCCTCTGCATTTGAACTTGGCGCGCGCGCCCAACCTTCCACTTTCCGCTTAACCGTTTCTTCGCTCCCCGATGGAGGTGTGGCCACTCCTGACTCATGCCCTCCCTCCTGTGGTGAGCTGCCAGCGCTTGCCCCCTGGCTCCCTTCCTCCTCCCTGCTCCCTAGCGGTGACGCTGGTCCCGATTTCCAACTGCTCTCCTCTGAGTCCCCTCTGGCTCTATCTTCCTGGGGTGCCCCCCTAAACTCCCCCCTTGCCCTGGCCACTGGTGCTCCTTTCTGTGAATCCTCTGATTCACTGGAAAGACTCGGAGATCTCGGGTCGTCGTCATCACTCATCTTTTCTTCTGCCTCCTCCCCTTCGCTCTCTGTTTCCTCCCTTGCCCTTGCCTCTGCTCCTAAACCCCTGACAAACACCATGCGAATTGAAAAGTCCAATCAAAGCTTATTCGTCTTCTTTCTACGCATATAGAAGCGAAAAGATGGTGTTGTGTTATTTTGGTCTCATTGCACACACTTTGCGATTTCTGCGTCAATGTGCATAAACACCAAAAAACACACCTTGAAATAAGCGCAATCCAAGATTCTTCTTTCTGGGTAGTTGGAAACCAAAACAACCGGATTGGCTTTGTTTAGGATTAGTACACTTCGCTTTGCTATTTGTGGGTGAATGAACACCGAAAGGGCAATCGAAGCTTATTCGTCCTTTTTCTATTGAGATGTTACCATATGTTTACTTATGCTTGATTTGGGCTGGTTACAAACATGTCTGCGTGTCAGAGCTGCTTCCAGATCCTAGCTCACAGAGGATCACGCTAGCCAGCGGTCACTTGTAAAAGTCTTTATTGAGTTACAGTTTCCATTCTCAAGCTGCTGCGCGCAGCTCTACGTCTTGAGGGTTAGACCGGCGAAGCTCCGTCTGAGTCTCCGCCCCCTGTGCACCAGCTTACTAACCTAGCCTTACTCCACCTTTTCCGCCTGACCGTTCTTCTCTGGGTCCCTCTGCCCCCCGTGGTCTCTTCCTTCCGGGATTCTTCTGACGCTGACCCCCCGGACCCTCCTGTCTCCTTGCGCCGGGCTTTAGGACCTGGCTCCCTTTCCGGGCTGCTTACTGCGCCACCTTCCTGTGCATTTGAACTTGGCGCGCGCGCCCAGCCTTCCACTTTCCGCCTGACCGTTTCTTCGCTCCCCGATGGAGGTGTGGCCACTCCTGACTCGTGCCCTCCCTCCTGTTGTGAGCTGCCAGCGCTTGATACCTGGCGCCCTTCCTCTCCCCTGCTCTCTGTTGGTGACGCTGGTCCCGATTTCCAACTGCTCCCCTCTGAGCCCCCTCTGGACCCTTCTTCCTGGGGTGTCCCCCTAGGCTCCCCCCTTGCCCTGGCCACTGGTGCTCCTTTCTGTGAATCTTCTGATTCACTGGAAAGACTCGGAGATCTCGGATCGTCGTCATCACTCATCTTTTCTTCTGCCTCCTCCCCCTCGCTCTCTGTTTCCTCCCTTGCCCTTGCCTCTACTCCTGAACCCCTGACACTGCGATTTTTGGTTGAATGTGCATTCTAACCCCAAAAACACCAGTTTGAAATAAGCCCAATCAGAGCTTTATTATCTTCTTTTTATGTAGATGGAACCCAAAACACCTTTTTGCTTTGGTTTTGGTGTGATTCTGGCGCACATCCAAATAACACCATGCGAATTGAAAAATGCCCAATCAAAGCTTATTCGTCTTCTTTCTACGCATATAGAAGCGGAAAGATGGTGTTGTGTTATTTTGGTCTCATTGCACACACTTTGCGATTTCTGCGTCAATGTGCATTAACAGCAAAGAACACGACATAAAGTAAGTGTAATCCAATATAATTCTTTCTACGTACTTTGAAACCAAAACAACCTGTTTGAGCTTATTACATCGCTTTGCTATTTGTGGGTGAATGAACACCGAAAGAGCTTATTCGAAGCTTAATCATCCTTTTTCTATTGACATGGAACCAAGACAACTTTGCTTGATTTGGGCTGATAACAAACATGTCACTGCGATTTTTGGTTGAATGTGCATTCTAACCCCCAAAACACCAACTTGAAATAAGCCCAATCAGAGCTTTATTATCTTCTTTTTATGTAGATGGAACCCAAGACTCCTTTTTGCTTTGGTTTTGGTGTGATTCTGTCGCACATCCAAATAACACCATGCGAATTGAAAAAAGCCCAATCAAAGCTTATTCGTCTTCTTTCTACGCATATAGAAGCGGAAAGATGGTGTTGTGTTATTTTGGTCTCATTGCACACACTTTGCGATTTCTGCGTCAATGTGCATTAACAGCAAAGAACACGACATGAAGTAAGTACAATCCAATATGATTCTTTGAAACCAAAACAACCTGTTTGGCTTTGTTTAGGCTCATTACACGGCTTTGCTATTTGTGGGTGAATGAACACCGAAAGAGCATTCGAAGCTTATTCGTCCTTTGCCGATTGCGATGAACCAAAACACCAATGCTTGATTTCCGCTAGTAACAAACATGTCACTCTGTGATTTTTGGTTAAATGTGCATTCTCACCCCAAAAACACCAACTTGAAATAAGCCCAATCAGAGTTTTATTATCTTCTTTTTATGTAGATGGAGCCCAAGACTCCTTTTTACTTTGGTTTTGGTGTGATTCTGGCGCACATCCAAATAACACCATGCGAATTGAAAAAAGCCCAATCAAAGCTTATTCGTCTTCTTTCTACGCATATAGAAGCGAAAAGATGGTGTTGTGTTATTTTGGTCTCATTGCACACACTTTGCGATTTCTGCGTCAATGTGCATTAACAGCAAAGAACACGACATAAAGTAAGTGTAATCCAATATAATTCTTTCTACGTACTTTGAAACCAAAACAACCTGTTTGAGCTTATTCATCGCTTTGCTATTTGTGGGTGAATGAACACCGAAAGAGCTTATTCGAAGCTTAATCATCCTTTTTCTATTGACATGGAACCAAGACAACTTTGCTTGATTTGGGCTGATAACAAACATGTCACTGCGATTTTTGGTTGAATGTGCATTCTAACCCACAAAACACCAACTTGAAATAAGCCCAATCAGAGCTTTATTATCTTCTTTTTATGTAGATGGAACCCAAGACTCCTTTTTGCTTTGGTTTTGGTGTGATTCTGGCGCACATCCAAATAACACCATGCGAATTGAAAAAAGCCCAATCAAAGCTTATTCGTCTTCTTTCTACGCATATAGAAGCGGAAAGATGGTGTTGTGTTATTTTGGTCTCATTGCACACACTTTGCGATTTCTGCGTCAATGTGCATTAACAGCAAAGAACACGACATGAAGTAAGTGCAATCCAATATGATTCATTCTATGTACTTTGAAACCCAAACAACCTGTTTGGCTTTGTTTAGGCTCATTACACCGCTTTGCTATTTGTGGGTGAATGAACACCGAAAGAGCATTCGAAGCTCATTCGTCCTTTGCCGATTGCGATGGAACCAAACCCCTATGCTTGATTTCCGCTGGTAACAAACATGTCACTCTGTGATTTTTGGTTAAATGTGCATTCTCACCCCAAAAACACCAACTTGAAATAAGCCCAATCAGAGTTTTATTAACTTCTTTTTATGTAGATGGAACGCAAGAATCCTTTTTGCTTTGGTTTTGGTGTATTTCTGGCGCACATCCAAATAACACCATGCGAATTGAAAAAAGCCCAATCAAAGCTTATTCGTCTTCTTTCTACGCATATAGAAGCGGAAAGATGGTGTTGTGTTATTTTGGTCTCATTGCACACACTTTGCGATTTCTGCGTCAATGTGCATTAACAGCAAAGAACACGACATGAAGTAAGTGCAATCCAATATGATTCTTTCTATGTACTTTGAAACCAAAACAACCTGTTTGGCTTTGTTTAGGCTCATTACACCGCTTTGCTATTTGTGGGTGAATGAACACCGAAAGAGCATTCGAAGCTCATTCGTCCTTTGCCGATTGCGATGGAACCAAAACACCTATGCTTGATTTCCGCTGGTAACAAACATGTCACTCTGCGATTTTTGGTTAAATGTGCATTCCCCCCAAAAAAACACCAACTTGAAATAAGCCCAATCAGAGCTTTATTGTCAGGGGTTCAGGAGCAGAGGCGAGGGCAAGGGAGGAAACAGAGAGCGAGGGGGAGGAGGCAGAGGAAAAGATGAGTGATGACGACGACCCGAGATCTCCGAGTCTTTCCAGTGAATCAGAAGATTCACAGAAAGGAGCACCAGTGGCCAGAACAAGGGGGGAACCTAGGGGGACACCCCAGGAAGAAGGGTCCAGAGGGGGCTCAGAGGGGAGCAGTTGGAAATCGGGACCAGCGTCACCAACAGAGAGCAGGGGAGAAGAAGGGCGCCAGGTATCAAGCGCTGGCAGCTCGCAACAGGAGGGAGGGCACGAGTCAGGAGTGGCCACACCTCCATCGGGGAGCGAAGAAACGGTCAGGAGGAAAGTGGAAGGCTGGGCGCGCGCGCCAAGTTCAAATACACAGGAAGGCGGCGCAGTAAGCAGCCCGGAAAGGGAGCCAGGTCCTAAAGCCCGGCGCAAGGAGACAGGAGGGTCCGGGGGGTCGGTGTCAGAAGAATCCAGGAAGGAAGAGACCCCGGGGGGCAGAGGGACCCAGAGGAGAACAGTCAGGCGGAAAAGGTGGAGCAGGGCTAGGATATTAAGTTTGTGCACAAAGGGCAGAGACTCAGACGGAGCTTCGCCGATCTAGCCACTAGACGTAGAGTTGCACGCAGTAGCTTGAGAAAGGAAACTGTAACTCAATAAAGACTTTTACTTAATGATCGCTGGCTAGCGTGATCCTCTGTGAGCTAGGATCTGGAAGCAACTCTGACAGTAAGCTCCGTCCCTTAATTGTGGGCATCTACAGCCTCGAGGTGAGGAGAGAAGCAGGTGCCTACTAGTGAGCTCACGAACGGCAGACGACATGACGGCTGAGCAGCAGATAGCGGAACTCAGAGAAGCAGTGTCACAACTGAATGCCGAGGCTCTCGCATCCAGGAAGAGAGAGGAGGAGGCAGCTGCCGCCTGCAGGGATCTCCAGGTCAGGTTGGACATGCTTACTAAGCAAGGGCAACTGACACCCAAACAGGAGGGAATTGGGTTGGCGAGACGAACAGGCGGTCTGGTCTCTCACTTCGATGGGAATCTGCAACAGTACCCCAACTTTAGAGCAGATGTAATGTGTGCACTGCAACTGCTGAAAACAGACTTTAGAGATGAGCAAGAGAAAGTGGGATTCATCATGTCCCATTTGCATGGAGATGCAAAAGCATGGCTGCGCAATTTGTGGAGGGATGGGGATCCGGCGCTCCAAAATGCGGATGCCTTTATTAAAGCGATGGATGGGTGTTTTTTATCAAGCATTGACGTGGATCTTGCTCGGCAGCAGATACATGGACTGAAGCAAGGGAGGGCCAGCGTCAGGCAGTACCATGCACGCTTTTTCGCTTTGGTCAGTGCCCTGGAATGGGACGGAGATTCGGCTCCTGTAAGAGACCTGTTTTGGGAGGGATTGCACGGCTCGGTTAAAGATGAAATTGCGAGGGGGGAGAGACCCCGGACCACGCAGGAGATCGTTCAGAGGGCGCTGGCAGTGGGGGTGCGGCTGGAAGAACGTCCGTGGAGCAGGGACGAAGGGCGTGGCGGGCGCGAACCAGCCAGGGGCTCCTCCTTCCTTCCCAGAGAAGCAGCGCGTGCGCAATCCACGCATCCACCAGGAGGAGGGGTGGAACCTATGGAGGTTGGAAGTCCAAGGGCTCAGTCAGCAGCCAGAGCCCTAGCACCGGCAACAGTGAAAGCGAAGCCTCCTAGAGGGAACAGGAAGTGTTATATCTGCGAGGATCCACAGCATATGGCGAAAGAGTGTCCCCGGAGGCTCCACAAGCACACTGCAGCCTCAGCAATGGTAACTGCAGCAACGCAGCAAGGAGTACCACAGCAGGGAAACGACGATGTCTGGCTGGAGGAAGAGGCACTGGGGCCCAGCCAGACGTGTCAGTGAAGCAGTCCCCAGAGATTTTACCGCCCATGGACCCCCTCCCGCCCAAACCAGTGGTGAGGCTCACCGCATCGCTCCAGCTGCCCAATGGAATCACCATGGACGTGCCAATCACCATTGACTCAGGAAGCAATGCGGACTTTATAGGGCAGGACTTTGTCGACCGGCACGCTATACAGTTGCTGCCTGCCACGCTGCCCCTGCAGGTTGTCACGGTGGATGGCAGGGAGCTGCTAGGGGGGCAAGTGGTGAAGCAGACGCCACCAATGGTGATGCGGCTTGGGAATCACAGGGAAATCATCAGCTTCAACGTCACTCAACTATCGGACACGGCCATTGTATTGGGCATGAGTTGGCTGGACAAGCACAGCCCAACGCTGGCTTGGTACCAGAGGCAACTGACCTTCGGCTCTTCCTTTTGTGCTGAACACTGCATCATGCCCCGGCAGGATGGAGAGGAAGAGGAGTCACAGCTGATGCTAGGCACGCTGCAAGCGATTCCCCACAAGTACGCAGAATTTTTGGAGGTTTTCTGCAAGAAGGAGGCAGACAGGCTGCCCCCCCACAGACCATATGACTGCAAAATTGACCTGCTGCCAGGGGCGGCGCTGCCTAAAGGAAAGCTGTATTCCATGTCTGAGGACGAACTGCAGGAACTCAAAGAGTTCATAGATCATAATTTGGAGCGCGGTTTCATCCGGGAGTCCAAGGCAGCGGGGGGCAGTCCTGTATTCTTTGTTAAGAAGCGGGACACGCCCCAAAAAAGGCTTGTAGTGGACTATCGCATCTTAAACAGTGTGACCAAGCCATCGGACTTCCCCATGCCCCGAATCGATGACCTCCTCGCAAAGGTACGGAAGGGCAGCGTGTTCACCAAGTTAGACCTGCGAGGGGCGTACAACCTCATTCGCATGCGGGAAGGAGATGAGTGGAAGACAGCCATGTTCACGCCACTGGGCACCTACGAATATAGAGTTATGCCTTTTGGATTGCAAAATGGCTCCCACGTTTTTCAAGCGTTCATGCATCACGTGTTGGCGGGGCTCCTCTACAAGACGTGCGTCTGTTTCTTAGATGACATCCTGATCTTTTCGGAATCGCAGCAGGAGCATGACAGACACGTCAAGGAAGTGCTGAGCAGGCTGCAGCAGCATAGGCTCTACGCCAAGCTGGAGAAGTGCCAATTCGACGTGACGGACGTGGATTTTCTGGGCTACAAGTTGTCTGAGAAGGGGCTCACCATGGACAGCGCCAAGGTTCGAGCGGTGTTGGATTGGAAAAGCCCACGCAACCGGAAGGAGGTCCAACGGTTTGTCGGCTTTGCGAACTTCTATCGCAAGTTTATCAAAGGCTTCGCTATGCAGACAGCGGCCATCACGGACACGCTTAGCTCCAAGAAAAAGAAGTTCATCTGGACAGAGCAGGCGGAGCAGTCCTTTCAGGCACTCAAACGTCTCTTCGCGTCGGAAGAGCAGCTGCTGCATGTCGACCCCAGCAGGCCGATGAGGGTCGAGACAGACGCCTCGGACAGAGCCGTGGGAGCAGTCCTGCTGCAGAAAGACCCGCAGGGGGTTTGGCGTCCGGGAGCGTTTTACTCCAGGAAGCTCAGCAAGTCCGAACAGAACTACACCATCTGGGACAGGGAGTTGCTGGCCATTCATGCAGCGTTCAAAGCGTGGAGGCACTTCCTGATCGGCGCCAAGCACACAGTGCAGGTCTGCACGGACCACAAGAATCTGGAGCACTGGCACACGGCACAGTTCCTGAACCAGAGGCAGATACGTTGGGCTGAGTTCTTTGCGAACTTCGACTTCCGAATAGACTACCTCCCGGGGGACCCCAACATCATGGCGGACGCTCTCTCCCGTAAGCCACAGTATCTGGAGGACGCCACGCCAGCGGCCGCCATGCACATCTTCGCACCAACAGTGTGGGCGTGCGCTGCGGCAACAGTGGACCTGGAGGCGGTGCGACGAGCGTTGCAGGATGACTCCTTCGCGCAAGCAAAGATGGCAGAGGTGCAAAGGGGCACGGCAGCGACCAACGAGTTCCAGCTGAGAGATGGATTGCTCATCCGTAAAGGGGCCATCTACGTGCCGGGAGACGAACTTCGCGCCAAGGTACTGCAGCAGCTGCACGACGCGCCCACTGCTGGGCACTTTGGCAAGGAGAAGACGGTGGAATTAGTCGCCAGGGACTTCTGGTGGCCGGGAATGAGAGGGGAGGTCGCGGACTACGTGGCGAGGTGTGACACCTGCCAGAGGGCCAAACCAGTGCACAGACCGCCGGCCGGACTGTTGGAACCGCTGCAAACTCCGGTTGAACCATGGGAGAGAGTGGCCCTGGACTTTGTCACGGATCTGCCCAGCTCGAGGGGCAAGACGGCCGTGCTGGTGGTGGTGGACTTGTTCTCCAAGATGGCACATTTCATCCCGTGTGCTAAGGTGGCCACGGCGGAGCAAACCGCCAAACTGTTCATAGACCACGTGTTCAAGGTTCACGGTCTGCCACGGTCTATTCTGTCCGACCGGGGGGCGGCAGTTCATCTCGAATTTCTGGCAGAAGCTGATGGGCTTCCTGAACGTCAAGATCAACCTGGCGTCGGCGAGACACCCGCAGACCAACGGGCAAGCGGAGCGGGTCAATGCCATCATGCAGCAGTACCTGAGGTGTTATGCGAATCAACAGCCTGCGACGTGGGTGGATTACCTGCCGCTCGCCGAGTTCGCCTACAACAACACGAAGCACGTGTCCACGGGGGTCACGACGTTCTTCGCCAACAACGGGAGGCACCCCAGAACCTTCCCGGGACTGGAAAGAATGGGGGAGGGGGAGCCGCAGACAGCAGATGCGTTCGCGTCGGAGTTGCAGGAGGTCCACGATCAGCTGCGGCGGCACCTGGAGCTGGCCAAACATGCATACAAGGTGCAGGCGGACAAACACAGAAGAGTTGGCGAAGAGATCCATGTGGGGGACTGGGTCTGGTTAGCAGCCCACGCAGTGCCGGCCAGGTCGTTGGCCAAGAAGAAGCTGGGGCATAAGCAACTGGGGCCCTACCAAGTCGAAGAACAGGTCAACCCGGTGGCTTTCAGGCTGGCGCTTCCGGAGGGTTCCAGAATGCATCCGGTGTTCCACAGATCGGTGCTCACTCCCTACAAGGCACCGCACAGGTTTCAGGAACCCGGAACGGCACCGAGTCCGCTCAGAGAAAGAACCGGGCACGCGGGAGTGGCACAGGAGGAGCGCATCAACGAAGTCACAGAGATTTTGGACTCCAGATGGGGGGAAGAGGGGGTAGAATACCTTCTCGCCAAGGAGGGCACCCCGGCCAGTGCGAACAGCTGGGTGCCGGGCTACGCCTTGGACGAACCTCTGCTCAAAGACGAGTTTCATGCCCTCTTCCCACATAGACCAATGCCAGCAGACTTTTTCGACGACTGGCTTTTCACGCCCACGCTTTCTGCCAGCACGTTCCGGGGGTTCGACTCGGACGAGGACCCGATACGAGACGCCCGTTCCCCGGAGGGGTCACCCTCGGGATCTGCCTCAGAACCCTCGTATTGGTGGGACGATAGACCAGAGGAGCAGTGGCGCAGGAAGTGGCTGGAAGGTCCAGGACGAGCAACGCCGCCAGGAGGAAGTGAGGGAGAGACGGACATGGACGTTTTCGGGGACGACCCTGGTTTCGAGCACGGCAGCACAGAGATGGAAGAGGAGGTGACCGTCGTCGACGAGAGCAGGGAGGAAGAACCGGGAGACTTCAGATGGAGGCCCGCCACGAGAAGCGAACTGTATCCGACGTTCGTCCCTCTGACACAGCAGCACCCAGCTCCCACACCGGAAGGAGGGGAGGGGGGAACGGGGGGCTTCGAGGGGGGGATGGATTTCAGGGGTTCAGGAGCAGAGGCAAGGGCAAGGGAGGAAACAGAGAGCGAGGGGGAGGAGGCAGAAGAAAAGATGAGTGATGACGACGACCCGAGATCTCCGAGTCTTTCCAGTGAATCGGAAGATTCACAGAAAGGAGCAGCAGTGGCCAGGGCAAGGGGGGAGCCTAGGGGCACACCCCAGCAAGATAGAGCCAGAGGGGACTCAGAGGAGAGCAGTTGGAAATCGGGACCAGCGTCACCGCCAGAGAGCAGGGAAGAGGAAGGGAGCCAGGGATTAAGCGCTGGCAGCTCACAACAGGGGGGAGGGCATGAATCAGGAGTGGCCACACCTCCATCGGGGAGCGAAGAAACGGTCAGACGGAAAGTGGAAGGTTGGGCGCGCGCGCCAAGTTCAAATGCACAGGAAAGTGACGCAGTAGGCAGCCCTGAAAGAGAGCCAGGTCCTAAAGCCCGGCGCAAGGAGACAGGAGGGTCTGGGGGGTCGGCGTCAGAAGAATCCAGGAAGGAAGAGACCCCGGGGGGCAGAGGGACCCAGAGGAGAACAGTCAGGCGGAAAAGGTGGAGCAGGGCTAGGATATTAAGTTGGTGCACAAAGGGCGGAGACTCAGACGGAGCTTCGCCGATCTAGCCACTAGACGTAGAGTTGCACGCAGTAGCTTGAGAATGGAAACTCTAACTCAATAAAGACTTTTACTTAATGATCGCTGGCTAGCGTGATCCTCTGTGAGCTAGGATCTGGAAGCAACTCTGACAACGTCCATGTCCGTCTCTCCCTCGTTTCCTTCTGGGGACGTTGCTCGTCCTGGACCCTCCAGCCACTTCCTGCGCCACTGCTCCTCTGGTCTATCGTCCCACCAATACGAGGGTTCTGAGGCAGATCCCGAGGGTGACCCCTCTGGGGAACGGGCGTCTCGTGTCGGTTCCTCGTCCGAGTCGAACCCCTGGAACGTGCTGGCTGAAAGCGTGGGCGTGAAAAGCCAGTCGTCGAAAAAGTCTGCTGGCATGGGTCTATGTGGGAAGAGGGCATGAAACTCGTCTTTGAGCAGAGGTTCCTCTAAAGCGTAGCCCGGCACCCAGCTGTTGGCACTGGCCGGGGTGCCCTCCTTGGCGAGAAGGTATTCTACCCCCTCTTCCCCCCATCTGGAGTCCAAAATCTCTGTGACTTCGTTGATGGGCTCCTCCTGTGCCACTCCCCCTTGCTCGGTTCCCTCTCGGAGCAGACTCGGTGCCGTTCCTGGTGCCTGAAATCTGTGAGGTGCCTTGTAGGGAGTGAGCACCGATCTGTGGAACACCGGATGCATCCTGGAGCCCTCTGGAAGCGCCAGCCTGAAAGCCACCGTGTTGACCTGCTCTTCTACTTGGTAGGGCCCCAGTTGTTTATGCCCTAGTTTCTTCTTCGCCAACGACCTGGCCGGTACTGCGTGGGCTGCTAACCAGACCCAGTCTCCCACATGAATCTCTTCGCCAACCCTCCTGTGTCTGTCCGCTTGTACCTTGTATGCGTGTTTAGCCAGCTCCAGGTGCCGCCGAAGCTGATCGTGGACCTCCTGCAACTCCGACGCGAACGCATCCGCAGTCTGCGGCTCCCCCTCCCCCATTCTTTCCAGTCCCGGGAAAGTTCTGGGGTGCCGTCCGTTGTTGGCGAAGAACGGCGTCACCCCCGTGGACACGTGCTTCGTGTTGTTGTAGGCGAACTCGGCGAGAGGCAGGTAATCTACCCACGTCGCAGGCTGTTGAGTAGCATAACATCTCAGGTACTGCTGCATGATGGCATTGACCCGCTCCGCTTGTCCGTTGGTCTGCGGGTGTCTAGCCGAAGCCAGGTTGATCTTGACGTTCAGGAAGCCCATCAGCTTCTGCCAGAAGTTCGAGATGAACTGCCGCCCCCGGTCGGACAGTATAGACCGCGGTAGACCGTGAACCTTGAACACGTGATCTATGAACAGCTTGGCGGTTTGTTCCGCCGTGGCCACCTTCGCACACGTAATGAAATGTGCCATCTTGGAGAACAAGTCCACCACCACCAGCACTGCCGTCTTGCCCCTTGAGCTGGGTAGATCCGTGACAAAGTCCAGGGCCACTCTCTCCCACGGTTCGAACGGGGTTTGCAGCGGTTCCAGCAGTCCCGCCGGCGGTCTGTGTACTGGTTTGGCCCTCTGGCAGGTGTCGCACCTCGCCACGTAGTCTGCGACCTCCCCTCTCATTCTGGGCCACCAGAAGTCCCTGGCGACTAATTCCATTGTCTTCTCCGTGCCAAAGTGCCCGGCAGTGGGTGCGTCGTGCAGCTGCTGCAGTACCTTGGCGCGAAGATCGTCCCCCGGCACGTAGATGGCCCCTTTACGGAGGAGTAATCCATCGCGAACTTGGAACTCGCCGGTCGCCGCCGTGCCCCTTTGCGCCTCTGCCATCTTTGCTCGCGCGAAGGTGTCGTCCTGCAACGCTCTCCTCACCGCATCCAGGTCAACTGTCGCCGAAGCGCACGCCCACACCGTCGGCGCGAAGATGTGCATGGCAGCCGCTGGCGTCGCCTCCTCCAGACACTGTGGTTTACGGGATAGGGCATCCGCCATGACGTTGGTGTCCCCCGGGACATACTCTATTCGGAAGTCGAAGTTTGCAAAGAATTCGGCCCAACGTATCTGCCTCTGGTTCAGGAACTGCGCCGTGCGCCAGTGCTCCAGATTCTTGTGGTCCATGCAGACCTGCACCGTGTGCTTGGCGCCGATCAGGAAGTGCCTCCACGCCTTGAATGCTGCATGAATGGCAAGCAACTCCCTGTCTCAGATGGTGTAGTTCTGTTCAGACTTGCTGAGCTTCCTGGAGTAAAACGCTCCAGGCCTCCAAGCCCCCTGCGGGTCTCGCTGCAACAGGACTGCTCCCACGGCTCTGTCCGAGGCGTCTGTCTCGACCCTCATCGGCCTGCTGGGGTCGACATGCAGCAGCTGCTCTTCCGACGCGAAGAGACGCTTGAGTGCCTGAAAGGACTGCTCCGCCTGTTCCGTCCAGATGAATTTCTTTTTCTTGGAACTGAGCGTGTCCGTGATGGCCGCTGTTTGCATAGCGAACCCCTTGATAAACTTGCGATAGAAGTTCGCAAAGCCAACAAACCGCTGGACCTCCTTCCGGTTGCGCGGGCTCTTCCAGTCCAACACTGCACGAACCTTGGCGCTGTCCATGGCGAGCCCCTTGTCTGACAACCTGTAGCCCAGGAAATCCACCTCCGTCACGTCGAACTGGCACTTTTCCAGCTTGGCGTAAAGCCTATGCTGCTGTAGTCTGCTCAGCACTTCCTTGACGTGTCTGTCGTGATCCTGCTGCGATTCAGAAAATATCAGGATGTCATCCAAGAAGCAGACACACGTCTTGTAGAGGAGCCCCGCCAGCACGTGATGCATGAAAGCTTGAAAACAGTGGGAGCCATTTTGCAATCCAAAAGGCATAACTCTGTATTCGTAGGTGCCCAGGGGCGTGAACATGGCTGTCTTCCACTCATCACCCTCCCGCATGCGAATGAGGTTGTACGCCCCACGCAGGTCCAACTTGGTGAACACGCGGCCCTTGCGTACCGTCGCGAGGAGGTCGTCGATCCTGGGCATGGGGAAATCCGATGGCTTGGTCACACTGTTCAAGATCCGGTAGTCCACTACAAGTCTTTTTTGGGGCGTGTCCTTCTTCTTAACAAAGAATACAGGACTGCCTCCCACTGCCTTGGACTCTCGGACGAAACCGCGCTCCAAATTATGATCTATGAACTCTTTGTGTTCCTGTAGTTCGTCCTCCGACATGGAATACAGCTTCCCTTTGGGCAGCGCCGCCCCTGGCAGTAGGTCAATCTTGCAGTCATATTGTCAGAGCTGCTTCCAGATCCTAGCTCACAGAGGATCACGCTAGCCAGCGGTCACTTGTAAAAGTCTTTATTGAGTTACAGTTTCCATTCTCAAGCTGCTGCGCGCAGCTCTACGTCTTCAGGGTTAGACCGGCGAAGCTCCGTCTGAGTCTCCGCCCCCTGTGCACCAGCTTACTAACCTAGCCTTACTCCACCTTTTCCGCCTGACTGTTCTTCTCTGGGTCCCTCTGCTTCCCGTGGTCTCTTCCTTCCGGGATTCTTCTGACGCTGACCCCCCGGACCCTCCTGTCTCCTTGTGCCGGGCTTTAGGACCTGGCTCCCTTTCCGGGCTGCTTACTGCGCCACCTTCCTGTGCATTTGAACTTGGCGCGCGCCCAACCTTCCACTTTCTGCCTGACCGTTTCTTCGCTCCCCGATGGAGGTGTGGCCACTCCTGACTCATGCTCTCCCTCCTGTTGTGAGCTGCCAGCGCTTGATACCTGGCGCCCTTCCTCTCCCCTGCTCTCTGTTGGTGACGCTGGTCCCGATTTCCAACTGCTCCCCTCTGAGCCCCCTCTGGACCCTTCTTCCTGGGGTGTCCCCCTAGGCTCCCCCCTTGCCCTGGCCACTGGTGCTCCTTTCTGTGAATCTTCTGATTCACTGGAAAGACTCGGAGATCTCGGGTCGTCGTCATCACTCATCTTTTCTTCTGCCTCCTCCCCCTCGCTCTCTGTTTCCTCCCTTACCCTTGCCTCTCCTCCTGAACCCCTGACACATATGATCTGTGGGGGGGGGGTAGCTTGTCCGCCTCCTTCTCGCAGAAGACCTCTAAAAATCCCGCGTATTTGTGGGGGATTGCTTGCAGCGTCCCCAGCTGCAGCTGCGCTTCCTCCCCCTCTCCCTCCTGCCGGGGCAGAATGCAGTGTTCAGCGCAGTATGATGAGCCAAAGACTAGCTGCCGCTGGTACCAAGCCAACGTCGGACTGTGTCTGTCCAGCCAACTCATGCCCAAGACAATAGGCGTGTCCGACAGTCTGGTGACATTAAAAGTGATGATTTCCCTGTGATTCCCAAGTCGCATCACCATTGGTGGCGTTTGCTTCACCACCTGCCCCCCTAGCAGCTCCCTGCCATCCACCGTGACGACCTGCAGGGGCAGCGTGGCAGGCAGCAGCTGTATAGCGTGTTTATCGACAAAGTCCTGCCCTATAAAGTCCGCATTGCTTCCTGAGTCAACGGTGATTGGCACGTCTAGAGTGAGGCCATTGGGTAGCTGAAGCGATGCAGTGAGCTGCAGTACTGGTTTGGGCGGGAGGGGGTCTGTGGGTTGCAAAATCTCTGGGGACTGCTTCACTGACTCGTCTGGCTAGGCCCCAGTCCCTCTGTCTCCAGCCAGACTCCGTCGTTTCCCTGCTGTGCGTCTCCGTGCTGCGTAGCTGCAGTCACCGTCGCAGAGGCTGCATTGAGCTTGTGGATCCTCTGGGGACACTCTTTCGCCATGTGCTGCGGACTTTCGCAGATGTAACACTTCCTGTTCCCTCTAGGAGGCTTCGCTTTGACTGCTCCCGGTGCTGTGGCTCTGGTTGCTGACTGAGCCCTGGCACCGCCAACCTCCATCGGTTCCGCTCCCCCTCCTGGCGGAGGCGTGGATTGCGCACGCGCAGCTTCCCTGGGAACGAAGGAGAACCCTCTCGCTGGTTCGCGCCCTCCACGTCCTTCGTCCCTGCTCCATGGACGTTCCTCCAGCCGCACTCCCACCGCCAGCGCCCTCTGAACGACCTCCTGCGTGGTCCGGGGTCTCTCCCCCCTTGCAATTTCGTCTTTAACCGCACTGTTCAATCCTTCCCAAAATAGGTCTCTGACTGGAGCTGAATCTCTGTCCCATTCCAAGGCACTGACCAATGCAAAAAAGCGGGCATGGTACTGTCTTACGCTGGCCCTCCCTTGCTTCAGCCCATGTACCTCCTTCCGGGCAAGATCCACGTCTATGCTAGATAAAAAGCAGCCATCCATCGCTTTAATAAAGGCATCCGCGGTTCGGAGCGCCGGATCCTTATCTCTCCACAAATTGCGCAGCCATGCTTTAGCCTCTCCATGCAAATGGGACATGATAAATCCCACCTTCTCTTGCTCATCTCTAAAGTCTTTGTCCAGCAGTTGCAGTGCACACTGTACATCTGCTCTAAAGTTGGGGTACTGTTGTAAATTCCCATCGAAGTGAGAGACTAGACCGCCTGTTCTTCTCCCCAACCCAATCCCCTCCGGTTTGGGTGTCAGTTGCCCTTGCTTCGTAAGCACTTCCAACCTGACCTGGAGATCCCTGTAGGCGGCAGCTGCGTCCTCCTCTCTCTTCCTGGATGCAAGTATCTCGGCATTCAGTCGTGTCACTGCTTCTCTGAGTTCTCCTATCTGCTGTTCGGCCGTCATATTGTCTGCCGTTCATGAGCTGAGTCGTAGGCACCCGCCTTCTCTCCTGTCCGCGAGGCTGTAGATGCCCACAACGTGAGACGGAGCTTACTGTCAGAGCTGCTTCCAGATCCTAGCTCACAGAGGATAACGCTAGCCAGCGGTCACTTGTAAAAGTCTTTATTGAGTTACAGTTTCCATTCTCAAGCTGCTGCGAGCAGCTCTACGTCTTATGGGTTAGACCGGCGAAGCTCCGTCTGAGTCTCCGCCCCCTGTGAACCAGCTTACTAACCTAGCCTTACTCCACCTTTTCCGCCTGACCGTTCTTCTCTGGGTCCCTCTGCCCCCCGTGGTCTCTTCCTTCCGGGATTCTTCTGACGCTGACCCCCCGGACCCTCCTGTCTCCTTGCGCCGGGCTTTAGGACCTGGCTCCCTTTCCGGGCTGCTTACTGCACCACCTTCCTGTGCATTTGAACTTGGCGCGCGCGCCCAACCTTCCACTTTCCGCCTGACCGTTTCTTCGCTCCCCGATGGAGGTGTGGCCACTCCTGACTCGTGCCCTCCCTCCTGTTGTGAGCTGCCAGCGCTTGATACCTGGCGCCCTTCCTCTCCCCTGCTCTCTGTTGGTGACGCTGGTCCCGATTTCCAACTGCTCCCCTCTGAGCCCCCTCTGGACCCTTCTTCCTGGGGTGTCCCCCTAGGCTCCCCCCTTGCCCTGGCCACTGGTGCTCCTTTCTGTGAATCTTCTGATTCACTGGAAAGACTCGGAGATCTCGGGTTGTCGTCATCACTCATCTTTTCTTCTGCCTCCTCCCCCTCGCTCCCTTGCCCTTGCCTCTACTCCTGAACCCCTGACAACACCAATTTGAAATAAGCCCAATCAGAGCTTTGTTATCTTCTTTTTATGTAGATGGAACCCAAAACACCTTTTTGCTTTGGTTTTGGTGTGATTCTGGCGCACATCCAAATAACACCATGAGAATTGAAAAAAGCCCAATCAAAGCTTATTCGTCTTCTTTCTACGCATATAGAAGCGGAAAGATGGTGTTGTGTTATTTTGGTCTCATTGCAAACACTTTGCGATTTCTGCGTCAATGTGCCTTAACAGCAAAGAACACGACATGAAGTAAGTGCAATCCAATATAATTCTTTCTATGTACTTTGAAACCAAAACAACCTGTTTGGCTTTGTTTAGGCTCATTACACCGCTTTGCTATTTGTGGGTGAATGAACACCGAAAGAGCCTTCGAAGCTTATTCGTCCTTTGCCTATTGCGATGGAACCCAAACACCTATGCTTGATTTCCGCTGGTAACAAACATGTCACTCTGCGATTTTTGGTTAAATGTGCATTCCCCCCCAAAAAACACCAACTTGAAATAAGCCCAATCAGAGCTTTATTGTCAGGGGTTCAGGAGCAGAGGCGAGGGCAAGGGAGGAAACAGAGAGCGAGGGGGAGGAGGCAGAGGAAAAGATGAGTGATGACGACGACCCGAGATCTCCGAGTCTTTCCAGTGAATCAGAAGATTCACAGAAAGGAGCACCAGTGGCCAGAACAAGGGGGGAACCTAGGGGGACACCCCAGGAAGAAGGGTCCAGAGGGGGCTCAGAGGGGAGCAGTTGGAAATCGGGACCAGCATCACCAACAGAGAGCAGGGGAGAAGAAGGGCGCCAGGTATCAAGCGCTGGCAGCTCGCAACAGGAGGGAGGGCACGAGTCAGGAGTAGCCACACCTCCATCGGGGAGCGAAGAAACGGTCAGGAGGAAAGTGGAAGGTTGGGCGCGCGCGCCAAGTTCAAATACACAGGAAGGTGGCGCAGTAAGCAGCCCGGAAAGGGAGCCAGGTCCTAAAGCCCGGCGCAAGGAGACAGGAGGGTCCGAGGGGTCCGCGTCAGAAGAATCCCGGAAGGAAGAGACCACAGGGGGCAGAGGGACCCAGAGGAGAACGGTCAGGCGGAAAAGGTGGAGTAAGGCTAGGTTAGTAAGCTGGTGCACAGGGGACGGAGACTCAGACGGAGCTTCGCCGGTCTAACCCTTAAGACGTAGAACTGCGCGCAGCAGCTTGAGAATTGAAACTGTAACTCAATAAAGACTTTTACAAGTGACCGCTGGCTAGCGTGATCCTCTGTGAGCTAGGATCTGGAAGCAGCTCTGACAGTAAGCTCCGTCTCACGTTGTGGGCATCTACAGCCTCGCGGACAGGAGAGAAGGCGGGTGCCTACGACCCAGCTCACGAACGGCAGACAATATGACGGCCGAACAGCAGATAGGAGAACTCAGAGAAGCAGTGACACGACTGAATACCGAGATACTTGCATCCAGGAAGAGAGAGGAGGACGCAGCTGCCGCCTACAGGGATCTCCAGGTCAGGTTGGAAGTGCTTACGAAGCAGGGGCAACTGACACCCAAACCGGAGGGGATTGGGTTGGGGAGAAGAACAGGCGGTCTAGTCTCTCACTTCGATGGTAATTTACAACAGTACCCCAACTTTAGAGCAGATGTACAGTGTGCACTGCAACTGCTGGACAAAGACTTTAGAGATGAGCAAGAAAAGGTGGGATTTATCATGTCCCATTTGCATGGAGATGCTAAAGCATTGCTGCGCAATTTGTGGAGAGATAAGGATCCGGCGCTCCAAACCGCGGATGCCTTTATTAAAGCGATGGATGGCTGCTTTTTATCCAGCATAGACGTGGATCTTGCCAGGAAGGAGGTACATGGGCTGAAGCAAGGGAGGGCCAGCGTAAGACAGTACCATGCCCGCTTTTTTGCATTGGTAAGTGCCCTGGAATGGGACAGAGATTCAGCTCCAGTCAGAGACCTATTTTGGGAAGGATTGAACAGTGCGGTTAAAGACGAAATTGCGAGGGGGGAGAGACCCAGGATCACGCAGGAGGTCGTTCAGAGGGCGCTGGCGGTGGGGGTGCGGCTGGAGGAACGTCCATGGAGCAGGGACGAAGGGCGTGGAGGGCGCGCACCAGCGAGAGGATTCTCCTTCGTTCCCAGGTAAGCTGCGCGTCCGCAATCCACGCCTCCGCCAGGAGGGGGAGCGGAACCGATGGAGGTTGGAGGTGCCAGGGCTCAGTCAGCAACCAGAGCCACAGCACCGGGAGAAGTCAAAGCAAAGCCTCCTAGAGGGAACAGGAAGTGTTACATCTGCGAAAGTCCGCAGCACATGGCGAAAGAGTGTCCCCAGAGGCTCCACAAGCACACTGCAGCCTCAGCAATGGTGACTGCAGCTACTCAGCACGGAGACGCACAGCAGGGAAACGACGGAGTCTGGCTGGAGACAGAGGCACTGGGGCCCAGCCAGACGAGTCAGTGAAGCAGTCCCCAGAGATTTTGCAGCCCACAGACCCCCTCCCGCCCAAACCAGTAGTGCAGCTCACTGCTACGCTTCAGCTACCCGATGGCCTCACTCTAGACGTGCCAATCACCGTTGACTCAGGAAGCAATGCGGACTTTATAGGGCAGGACTTTGTCGATAAACACGCTATACAGCTGCTGCCTGCCACGCTGCCCCTGCAGGTCGTCACGGTGGATGGCAGGGAGCTGCTAGGGGGGCAGGTGGTGAAGCAAACACCTCCAATGGTGATGCGACTTGGAAATCACAGGGAAATCATCAGTTTTAATGTCACCAGACTGTCGGACACGCCTATTGTCTTGGGCATGAGTTGGCTGGACAGACACAGTCCGACGTTGGCTTGGTACCAGCGGCAGCTAGTCTTTGGCTCCTCATACTGCGCTGAACACTGCATTCTGCACCGGCAGGAGGGGGAGGAGGAGGAAGCGCAGATGCAGCTGGGGACGCTGCAAGCAATCCCCCACAAATATGCGGGATTTTTAGAGGTCTTCTGCGAGAAGGAGGCGGACAAGCTACCCCCCCACAGATCATATGACTGCAAGATTGACCTGCTGCCAGGGGCGGCGCTGCCCAAAGGGAAGCTGTATTCCATGTCGGAGGACGAACTACAGGAACTCAAGGAGTTCATAGATCACAATTTGAAGCGCGGTTTCATCCGAGAGTCCAAGGCAGTGGGGGGCAGTCCTGTATTCTTTGTTAAGAAGAGGGACACGCCCCAAAAAAGACTTGTAGTGGACTATCGGACCTTGAACAGTGTGACCAAGCCATCGGACTTCCCCATGCCCAGGATCGACGACCTCCTCACGACGGTGCGCAAGGGACGCGTCTTCACCAAGTTGGACCTGCGAGGGGCATACAACCTCATTCGCATGCGGGAGGGTGATGAGTTCACGCCCCTCGGCACCTACGAATACAGAGTTATGCCTTTTGGATTGCAAAATGGCGCCCACTGTTTTCAAGCTTTCATGCATCACGTGCTGGCGGGGCTCCTCTACAAGACGTGTGTCTGCTTCTTGGATGACATCCTGATATTTTCTGAATCGCAGCAGGATCACGACAGACACGTCAAGGAAGTGCTGAGCAGACTACAGCAGCATAGGCTTTACGCCAAGCTGGAAAAGTGCCAGTTCGACGTGACGGAGGTGGATTTCCTGGGCTACAGGTTGTCAGACAAGGGGCTCGCCATGGACAGCGCCAAGGTTCGTGCAGTGTTGGACTGGAAGAGCCCGCGCAACCGGAAGGAGGTCCAGCGGTTTGTTGGCTTTGCGAACTTCTATCGCAAGTTTATCAAGGGGTTCGCTATGCAAACTGCAGCTGTCAGAGCTGCTTCCAGATCCTAGCTCACAGAGGATCACGCTAGCCAGCGATCATTAAGTAAAAGTCTTTATTGAGTTACAGTTTCCATTCTCAAGCTGCTGCGTGCAACTCTACGTCTAGTGGTTAGATCGGCGAAGCTCCGTCTGAGTCTCCGCCCCTTGTGCACCAACTTAATATCCTAGCCCTGCTCCACCTTTTCCGCCTGACTGTTCTCCTCTGGGTCCCTCTGCCCCCCGGGGTCTCTTCCTTCCGGGATTCTTCTGACGCCGACCCCCCGGACCCTCCTGTCTCCTTGCGCCGGGCTTTAGGACCTGGCTCCCTTTCCGGGCTGCCTACTGCGTCACTTTCCTCTGCATTTGAACTTGGCGCGCGCGCCCAACCTTCCACTTTCCGTCTGACCGTTTCTTCGCTCCCCGATGGAGGTGTGGCCACTCCTGACTCGTGCCCTCCCCCCTGTTGTGAGCTGCCAGCGCTTGATCCCTGGCGCCCTTCCTCTTCCCTGCTCTCTGGCGGTGACGCTGGTCCCGATTTCCAACTGCTCCCCTCTGAGTCCCCTCTGGCTCTATCTTCCTGGGGTGTCCCCCTAGGCTCCCCTCTTGCCCTGGCCACTGCTGCTCCTTTCTGTGAATCTTCTGATTCACTGGAAAGACTCGGAGATCTCGGGTCGTCGTCATCACTCATCTTTTCTCCTGCCTCCTCCCCCTCGCTCTCTGTTTCCTCCCTTGCCCTTGCCTCTGCTCCTGAACCCCTGACATCCATCCCCCCCTCGAAGCCCCCTCTTCCCCCCTCCCCTCCTTCCGGTGCGGGAGCTGGGTGCTGCTGTGTCAGGGGGACGAATGTCGGATACAGTTCTCTTCCCGTGGCGGGCCTCCATCTGAAGTCTTCCGGTTCTTCCTCCCTGGTCTCGTCGACAACGGTCTCCTCCGCTTCCATCTCTGTGCCGCCGTGCTCGAAACCCGGGTCGTCCCCGAAAACGTCCATGTCCGTCTCTCCCTCGCTTCCTTCTGGCGGCGTTGCTCGTCCTGGACCCTCCAGCCACTTTCTGCGCCACTGCTCCTCTGGTCTATCGTCCCACCAATACGAGGGTTCTGAGGCAGATCCCGAGGGTGACCCCTCCGGGGAACGGGCGTCTCGTGTCGGTTCCTCCTCCGAGTCGAACCCCCGGAACGTGCTGGCTGAAAGCGTGGGCGTGAAAAGCCAGTCGTCGAAAAAGTCTTCTGGCATTGGCCTATGCGGGAAGAGGGCATGAAACTCTTCTTTGAGCAGAGGTTCGTCCAAAGCGTAGCCCGGCACCCAGCTGTTGGCACTGGCCGGGGTGCCCTCCTTGGCGAGAAGGTATTCTACCCCATCTTCCCCCCATCTGGAGTCCAAAATCTCTGTGACTTCGTTGATGCGCTCCTCCTGTGCCACTCCCGCGTGCCCGGTTCTCTCTCTGAGCGGACTTGGTGCCGTTCCTGGTTCCTGAAACCTGTGCGGGGCCTTGTAGGGTGTGAGTACCGATCTGTGGAACACCGGATGCATCCTGGAGCCCTCCGGAAGCGCCAGCCTGAAAGCCACCGGGTTGACCTGCTCTTCGACTTGGTAGGGCCCCAGTTGCTTATGCCCTAGTTTCTTCTTCGCCAACGACCTGGCCGGCACTGCGTGGGCTGCTAACCAGACCCAGTCTCCCACATGGATCTCTTCTCCAACCCTTCTGTGTTTGTCCGCTTGTACCTTGTATGCGTGTTTGGCCAGCTCCAGGTGCCGCCGCAGTTGATCGTGGACCTCCTGCAACTCCGACGCGAACGCATCTGCTGTCTGCGGCTCCCCCTCCCCCATTCTTTCCAGTCCCGGGAAGGTTCTGGGGTGCCTCCCGTTGTTGGCGAAGAACGGCGTGACCCCCGTGGACACGTGCTTCATGTTGTTGTAGGCGAACTCGGCGAGAGGCAGGTAATCCACCCACGTCGTAGGCTGTTGATTCGCATAACATCGCAGGTACTGCTGCATGATGGCATTGACCCGCTCCGCTTGCCCATTGGTCTGCGGGTGTCTAGCCGACGCCAGGTTGATCTTGACGTTCAGGAAGCCCATCAGCTTCTGCCAGAAGTTCGAAATGAACTGTCGCCCTCGGTCGGACAGAATAGACCGCGGCAGACCGTGAACCTTGAACACGTGGTCTATGAACAGTTTGGCGGTTTGTTCCGCCGTGGCCACCTTCGCACACGGAATGAAATGTGCCATCTTGGAGAACAAGTCCACAACCACCAGCACGGCCGTCTTGCCCCTCGAGCTGGGCAAATCCGTGACAAAGTCCAGGGCCACTCTCTCCCATGGTTCGACCGGAGTTTGCAGCGGTTCCAACAGTCCGGCCGGCGGTCTGTGCACAGGTTTGGCTCTCTGGCAGGTGTCACACCTCGCTACGTAGTCCGCGACCTCCCCTCTCATTCCGGGCCACCAGAAGTCTCTGGAGACTAATTCCACCGTCTTCTCCTTGCCAAAGTGCCCGGCAGTGGGCGCGTCATGCAGCTGCTGCAGTACCTTGGCGCGAAGTTCGTCTCCCGGCACGTAGATGGCCCCTTTACGGATGAGCAATCCATCTCTCAGCTGGAACTCGTTGGTCGCTGCCGTGCCCCTGTGCACCTCTGCCATCTTTGCTTGCGCGAAGGAGTCATCCTGCAACGCTCGTCTCACCGCCTCCAGGTCAACTGTTGCCGCAGCGCACGCCCACACTGTTGGTGCGAAGATGTGCATGGCGGCCGCTGGCGTTGCCTCCTCCAGATACTGCGGCTTACGGGAGAGAGCATCCGCCATGATGTTGGTGTCCCCCGGGACATATTCTATTCGGAAGTCGAAGTTCGCAAAGAACTCAGCCCAACGTATCTGCCTCTGGTTCAGGAACTGTGCCGTGCGCCAGTGCTCCAGATTCTTGTGGTCCGTGCAGACCTGCACCGTGTGCTTGGCGCCGATCAGGAAGTGCCTCCACGCTTTGAACGCTGCATGAATGGCCAGCAACTCCCTGTCCCAGATGGTGTAGTTCTGTTCGGACTTGCTGAGCTTCCTGGAGTAAAACGCTCCCGGCCTCCAAACCCCCTGCGGGTCTTTCTGCAGCAGGACTGCTCCCACGGTTCTGTCCGAAGTGTCTGTCTCCACCCTCATCGGCCTGCTGGGGTTGACATGAAGCAGCTGCTCTTCCGACGCGAAGAGACGCTTGAGTGCCTGAAAAGACTGCTCCGCCTGCTCTGTCCAGATGAACTTCTTTTTCTTGGAGCTGAGCGTGTCCGTGATGGCCGCTGTCTGCATGGCAAAGCCTTTGATAAACTTGCGATAGAAGTTCGCGAAGCCGACAAACCGTTGGACCTCCTTCCGGTTGCGTGGGCTTTTCCAATCCAACACTGCACGAACCTTGGCGCTGTCCGTGGCGAGCCCCTTGTCAGACAACTTGTAGCCCAGGAAATCCACCTCCGTCACGTCGAATTGGCACTTCTCCAGCTTGGCGTAAAGCCTATGCTGCTGTAGCCTGCTCAGCACTTCCTTGACGTGTCCGTCATGCTCCTGCTGCGATTCCGAAAAGATCAGGATGTCATCCAAGAAACAGATGCACGTCTTGTAGAGGAGCCCCGCCAACACGTGATGCATGAACGCTTGAAAAACGTGGGAGCCATTTTGCAATCCAAAAGGCATAACTCTATATTCGTAGGTGCCCAGGGGCGTGAACATGGCTGTCTTCCACTCATCTCCTTCCCGCATGCGAATGAGGTTGTACGCCCCCGCAGGTCCAACTTGGTGAACACGCTGCCCTTCCGTACCTTTGCGAGGAGGTCGTCGATTCGGGGCATGGGGAAGTCCGATGGCTTGGTCACACTGTTTAAGATGCGATAGTCCACCACAAGCCTCTTTTGGGGCGTGTCCCGCTTCTTAACAAAGAATACAGGACTGCCCCCCACCGCCTTGGACTCTCGGATGAAACCGCGCTCCAAGTTATGATCTATGAACTCTTTGAGTTCCTGCAGTTCGTCCTCAGACATGGAATACAGCTTCCCTTTGGGCAGCGCCGCCCCCGGCAGCAGGTCAATTTTGCAGTCATATGGTCTGTGGGGGGGTAGCCTGTCTGCCTCCTTCTCGCAGAAAACCTCCAAAAATTCTGCGTACTTGTGGGGAACCGCTTGCAGCGTGCCTAGCTGCAGCTGTGACTCCTCTTCCTCTCCTTCCTGCCGGGGCACGATGCAGTGTTCAGCACAAAAGGAAGAGCCGAAGGTCAGCTGCCTCTGGTACCAAGCCAGCGTTGGGCTGTGCTTGTCCAGCCAACTCATACCCAATACAATGGGCGTGTCCGATAGTTGAGTGACGTTGAAGCTGATGATTTCCCTGTGATTCCCAAGTCGCATCACCATTGGTGGCGTCTGCTGCACCACTTGCCCCCCTAGCAGCTCCCTGCCATCCACCGTGACAACCTGCAGGGGCAGCGTGGCAGGCAGCAACTGTATAGCGTGCCGGTCGACAAAGTCCTGCCCTATAAAGTCCGCATTGCTTCCTGAGTCAATGGTGATTGGGACGTCCATGGTGATTCCATTGGGCAGCTGGAGCGATGCGGTGAGCCTCACTACTGGTTTGGGCGGGAGTAAAATCTCTGGGGACTGCTTCACTGACACGTCTGGCTGGGCCCCAGTGCCTCTTCCTCCAGCCAGACTCCGTCGTTTCCCTGCTGCGTTGCTGCAGTTACCATTGCTGAGGCTGCAGTGTGCTTGTGGAGCCTCCGGGGACACTCTTTCGCCATATGCTGTGGATCATCGCAGATGTAACACTTCCTGTTCCATCTAGGAGGCTTCGCTTTCACTGCTGCCGGTGCTAGGGCTCTGGCTGCTGACTGAGCCCTTGCACTTCCAACCTCCATAGGTTCCGCCCCTCCCCCTGGCGGAGGCGTGGATTGCGCACGCGCTGCTTCTCTGGGAAGGAAGGAGGAGCCCCTGGCTGGTTCGCGCCCTCCACGCCCTTCGTCCCTGCTCCACGGACGTTCTTCCAGCCGCACCCCCACCGCCAGCGCCCTCTGAACGATCTCCTGCGTGGTCCGGGGTCTCTCCCCCCTCGCAATTTCATCTTTAACCGAGCCGTGCAATCCCTCCCAAAACAGGTCTCTTACAGGAGCCGAATCTCTGTCCCATTCCAGGGCACTGACTAAAGCGAAAAAGCGGGCATGGTACTGCCTTACGCTGGCCCTCCCTTGCTTCAGTCCATGTATCTGCTGCCGAGCAAGATCCACGTCAATGCTTGATAAAAAGCACCCATCCATCGCTTTAATAAAGGAATCCGCATTTTGGAGCACCGGATCCTTATCCCTCCACAAATTGCGCAGCCATGCTTTAGCATCTCCATGCAAATGGGACATGATGAATCCCACTTTCTCTTGCTCATCTCTAAAGTCTTTGTTCAGCAGTTGCAGTGCACACATTACATCTGCTCTAAAGTTGGGGTACTGTTGCAGGTTCCCATCGAAGTGAGAGACCAGACCGCCTGTTCGTCTCCCCAACCCAATTCCCTCCTGTTTGGGTGTCAGTTGCCCTTGCTTCGTAAGCATTTCCAACCTGACCTGGAGATCCCTGTAGGCGGCAGCTGCCTCCTCCTCTCTCTTCCTGGATGCAAGAGCCTCGGCATTCAGTTGTGACACTGCTTCTCTGAGTTCCGCTATCTGCTGCTCAGCCGTCATGTTGTCTGCCGTTCGTGAGCTCGCTAGTAGGCACCCGCCTTCGCTCCTCTCCTTGAGGCCGTAGATGCCCACAATTAAGAGACGGAGCTTACTGTCAGAGCTGCTTCCAGATCCTAGCTCACAGAGGATCACGCTAGCCAGCGATCATTAAGTAAAAGTCTTTATTGAGTTACAGTTTCCATTCTCAAGCTGCTGCGTGCAACTCTACGTCTAGTGGTTAGATCGGCGAAGCTCCGTCTGAGTCTCCGCCCCTTGTGCACCAACTTAATATCCTAGCCCTGCTCCACCTTTTCCGCCTGACTGTTCTCCTCTGGGTCCCTCTGCCCCCCGGGGTCTCTTCCTTCCGGGATTCTTCTGACGCCGACCCCCCGGACCCTCCTGTCTCCTTGCACCGGGCTTTAGGACCTGGCTCCCTTTCCGGGCTGCCTACTGCGTCACTTTCCTCTGCATTTGAACTTGGCGCGCGCGCCCAACCTTCCACTTTCCGTCTGACCGTTTCTTCGCTCCCCGATGGAGGTGTGGCCACTCCTGACTCGTGCCCTCCCCCGTGTTGTGAGCTGCCAGCGCTTGATCCCTGGCGCCCTTCCTCTTCCCTGCTCTCTGGCGGTGACGCTGGTCCCGATTTCCAACTGCTCCCCTCTGAGTCCCCTCTGGCTCTATCTTCCTGGGGTGTCCCCCTAGGCTCCCCCCTTGCCCTGGCCACTGGTGCTCCTTTCTGTGAATCTTCTGATTCACTGGAAAGACTCGGAGATCTCGGGTCGTCGTCATCACTCATCTTTTCTTCTGCCTCCTCCCCCTCGCTCTCTGTTTCCTCCCTTGCCCTTGCCTCTGCTCCTGAACCCCTGACAGCAGCCATCACGGACACGCTCAGTTCCAAGAAAAAGAAGTTCATCTGGACGGAACAGGCGGAGCAGTCCTTTCAGGCACTCAAGCGTCTCTTCGCGTCGGAAGAGCAGCTGTTGCATGTCGACCCCAGCAGGCCAATGAGGGTGGAGACGGACGCATCAGACAGAGCCGTGGGAGCAGTCCTGTTGCAGAAAGACCCGCAGGGGTCCTGGAGGCCGGGAGCGTTTTACTCCAGGAAGCTCAGCAAGTCTGAACAGAACTACACCATCTGGGACAGGGAGTTGCTTGCCATTCATGCAGCATTCAAGGCGTGGAGGCACTTCCTGATCGGCGCCAAGCACACGGTGCAGGTCTGCACGGACCACAAGAATCTGGAGCACTGGCGCACGGCGCAGTTCCTGAACCAGAGGCAGATACGTTGGGCCGAATTCTTTGCAAACTTCGACTTCCGCATAGAGTATGTCCCGGGGGACACCAACGTCATGGCGGATGCCCTATCCCGTAAACCACAGTATCTGGAGGAGGCGACGCCAGCGGCTGCCATGCACATCTTCGCACCGACGGTGTGGGCGTGCGCTTCGGCTACAGTTGACCTGGATGCGGTGAGGAGAGCGTTGCAGGACGACACCTTCGCGCGAGCCAAGATGGCAGAGGCGCAAAGGGGCAAGGCGGCGACCGGCGAGTTCCAAGTTCGCGATGGATTACTCCTCCGTAAAGGGGCCATCTACGTGCCGGGGGACGATCTTCGCGCCAAGGTACTGCAGCAGCTGCACGACGCACCCACTGCCGGGCACTTTGGCCCGGAGAAGACGATGGAATTAGTCGCCAGGGACTTCTGGTGGCCCAGAATGAGAGGGGAGGTCGCGGACTACGTGGCAAGGTGCGACACCTGCCAGAGGGCCAAACCAGTACACAGACCGCCTGCGGGACTGCTGGAACCGCTGCAAACCCCGTTCGAACCGTGGGAGAGAGTGGCCCTGGACTTTGTCACGGATCTGCCCAGCTCGAGGGGAAAGACGGCAGTGCTGGTGGTGGTGGACTTGTTCTCCAAGATGGCACATTTCATCCCGTGTGCGAAGGTGGCCACGGCGGAACAAACCGCCAAACTGTTCATAGATCACGTGTTCAAGGTTCACGGTCTGCCGCGGTCTATACTGTCCGACAGGGGGCGCCAGTTCATCTCGAACTTCTGGCAGAAGCTGATGGGCTTCCTGAACGTCAAGATCAACCTGGCTTCGGCTAGACACCCGCAGACCAACGGACAAGCAGAGCGGGTCAATGCCATCATGCAGCAGTACCTGAGATGTTATGCGAATCAACAGCCCGCGACGTGGGTGGATTATCTGCCCCTCGCCGAGTTCGCCTACAACAACACGAAGCACGTATCCACGGGGGTGACGCCGTTCTTCGCCAACAACGGACGGCACCCCAGAACCTTCCCGGGACTGGAAAGAATGGGGGAGGGGGAGCCGCAGACAGCAGATGAGTTCGCGTCGGAGTTGCAGGAGGTCCACGATCAGCTTCGGCGGCACCTGGAGCTGGCCAAGCACGCATACAAGGTACAAGCAGACAAACACAGGAGGGTTGGAGAAGAGATTCATGTGGGAGACTGGGTCTGGTTGGCAGCCCACGCAGTACCGTCCAGGTCGTTAGCGAAGAAGAAACTAGGGCATAAACAACTGGGGCCCTACCAAGTCGAAGAGCAGGTCAACCCGGTGGCTTTCAGGCTGGCGCTTCCGGAGGGCTCCAGGATGCATCCGGTGTTCCACAGATCGGTGCTCACTCCCTACAAGGCACCCCACAGGTTTCAGGGACCAGGAACGGCACCGAGTCCGCTTCGAGAGGGAACCGAGCAAGGGGGAGTGGCACAGGAGGAGCCCATCAACGAAGTCACAGAGATTTTGGACTCCACATGGGGGGAAGAGGGGGTAGAATACCTTCTCGCCAAGGAGGGCACCCCGGCCAGTGCCAACAGCTGGGTGCCGGGCTACGCTTTGGAGGAACCTCTGCTCAAAGACGAGTTTCACGCCCTCTTCCCACATAGACCCATGCCAGCAGACTTTTTCGACGACTGGCTTTTCACGCCCACGCTTTCAGCCAGCACGTTCCAGGGGTTCGACTCGGACGAGGAACCGACATGAGACGCCCGCTCCCCGGAGGGGTCACCCTCGGGATCTGCCTCAGAACCCTCGTATTGGTGGGACGATAGACCAGAGGAGCAGTGGTGCAGGAAGTGGCTGGAGGGTCCTGGGCGAGCAACGCCCCTAGGAGGGACTGACGAAGAGGCGGACATGGACGTGTTCGGGGACGATCCGGGTTTCGAGCACGGCGGCACAGAGATGGAAGCGGAGGTGACCGTTGTCGACGAGAGCAGGGAGGAAGAACCGGAAGCCTTCAGTTGGAGGCCCGCCAAGGAAAGCGATCTGTATCTGACATTTGTCCCCATGACACGGCAGTACCCAGCTCCCGCACCGGAAGGAGGGGAGGGGGGAAGGGGGGGCTTCGAGGGGGGGATGGATGTCAGGGGTTCAGGAGCAGAGGCGAGGGCAAGGGAGGAAACAGAGAGCGAGGGGGAGGAGGCAGAGGAAAAGATGAGTGATGACGACGACCCGAGATCTCCGAGTCTTTCCAGTGAATCGGAAGATTCACAGAAAGGAGCACCAGTGGCCAGAGCAAGGGGGGAACCTAGGGGGACACCCCAGGAAGAAGGGTCCAGAGGGGGCTCAGAGGGGAGCAGTTGGAAATCGGGACCAGCGTCACCAACAGAGAGCAGGGGAGAAGAAGGGCGCCAGGTATCAAGCGCTGGCAGCTCGCAACAGGAGGAAGGGCACGAGTCAGGAGTAGCCACACCTCCATCGGGGAGCGAAGAAACGGTCAGGAGGAAAATGGAAGGTTGGGTGCGCGCGCCAAGTTCAAATACACAGGAAGGTGGCGCAGTAAGCAGCCCGGAAAGGGAGCCAGGTCCTAAAGCCCGGCGCAAGGAGACAGGAGGGTCCGGGGGGTCCGCGTCAGAAGAATCCCGGAAGGAAGAGACCCCGGGGGGCAGAGGGACCCAGAGAAGAACGGTCAGGCGGAAAAGGTGGAGTAAAGCTAGGTTAGTAAGCTGGTGCACAGGGGGCGGAGACTCAGACGGAGCTTCGCCGGTCTAACCCTTAAGACGTAGAGCTGCGCGTAGCAGCTTGAGAATGGAAACTGTAACTCAATAAAGTCTTTTACAAGTGACCGCTGGCTAGCGTGATCCTCTGTGAGCTAGGATCTGGAAGCAGCTCTGACATTTATTATCTTCTTTTTATGTAGATGGAACCCAAAACACCTTTTTGCTTTGGTTTTGGAGTGATTCTGGCGCACACCCAAATAACACCATGCGAATTGAAAAGTCCAATCAAAGCTTATTCGTCTTCTTTCTACGCATATAGAAACTAAAAGATGGTGTTGTGTTATTTTGGTCTCATTGCACACACTTTGTGATTTCTGCGTCAATGTGCATAAACAACAAAAAACACACCTTGAAATAAGCGCAATCCAAGATTCTTCTTTCTGGATAGTTGGAAACCAAAACAACCGGATTGGCTGTTTAGGATTAGTACACTTCGCTTTGCTATTTGTGGGTGAATGAACACCGAAAGGGCAATCGAAGATTATTCGTCCTTTTTCTATTCAGATGTTACCATATGTTTACTTATGCTTGATTTGGTCTGGTAACAAACATGTCTGCGATTTTTGGTTGAATGTGCATTCTAACCCCAAAAACACCAATTTGAAATAAGCCCAATCAGAGCTTTATTATCTTCTTTTTATGTAGATGGACCCCAAAACACCATTTTGCTTTGGTTTTGGTGTGATTCTGGCGCACATCCAAATAACACCATGCGAATTGAAAAAAGCCCAATCAAAGCTTATTCGTCTTCTTTCTACGCATATAGAAGCGGAAAGATGGTGTGTTATTTTGGTCTCATTGCACACAATTTGCGATTTCTGCGTCAATTTGCATTAACAGCAAAGAACACGACATGAAGTAAGTGTAATCCAATATAATTCTTTCTATGTACTTTGAAACCAAAACAACCTGTTTGAGCTTATTACATCGCTTTGCTATTTGTGGGTGAATGAACACCGAAAGAGCTTATTCGAAGCTTAATCATGCTTTTTCTATTGAGATGGAACCAAGACAACTTTGCTTGATTTGGGCTGATAACAAACATGTCACTGCGATTTTTGGTTGAATGTGCATTCTAACCCCCAAAACACCAACTTGAAATAAGCCCAATCAGAGCTTTATTATCTTCTTTTTATGTAGATGGAACCCAAAACACCTTTTTGCTTTGGTTTTAGTGTGATTCTGGCGCACATCCAAATAACACCATGCGAATTGAAAAAAGCCCTATCAAAGCTTATTCGTCTTCTTTCTACGCATATAGAAGCGGAAAGATGGTGTTGTGTTATTTTGGTCTCATTGCACACACTTTGCGATTTCTGCGTCAATGTGCATTAACAGCAGAGAACACGACATGAAGTAAATGTAATCCAATATAATTCTTTCTATGTACTTTGAAACCAAAACAACCTGTTTGAGCTTATTACATCGCTTTGCTATTTGTGGGTGAATGAACACCGAAAGAGCTTATTCGAAGCTTAATCATCCTTTTTCTAATGAGATGGAACCAAGACAACTTTGCTTTATTTGGGCTGATAAAAAACATGTCACTGCGATTTTTGGTTGAATGTGCATTCTAACCCCCAAAACACCAACTTGAAATAAGCCCAATCAGAGCTTTATTACCATCTTTTTATGTAGATGGAACCCAAAACACCTTTTTGCTTTGGTTTTGGTGTGATTCTGGCGCACATCCAAATAACACCATGCGAATTGAAAAAAGTCCAATCAACGCTTATTCGTCGTCTTTCTACGCATATAGAAGCGGAAAGATGGTGTTGTATTATTTTGGTCTCATTGCACACACTTTGCGATTTCTGCGTCAATGTGCATTAACAGCAAAGAACACGACATGAAGTGTGCAATCCATTATAATTCTTTCTATGTACTTTGAAACCAAAACAAACTGTTTGGCTTTGTTTAGGCTCATTACACCACTTTGCTATTTGTGGGTGAATGACACCGAAAGAGCATTCGAAGCTTATTCGTCCTTTGCCTATTGCGATGGAACCAAAACACCTATGCTTGATTTCCGCTGGTAACAAACATGTCACTCTGTGATTTTTGGTTAAATGTGCATTCCCCCCCAAAAAACACCAACTTGAAATAAGCCCAATCAGAGCTTTATTATCTTCTTTTATGTAGATGGAACCCAAAACACCTTTTTGCTTTGGTTTTGGAGTGATTCTGGCGCACACCCAAATAACACCATGCGAATTGAAAAAAGCCCAATCAAAGCTTATTCGTCTTCTTTCTACGCATATAGAAGCGGAAAGATGGTGTTGTGTTATTTTGGTCTCATTGCACACACTTTGCGATTTCTGCGTCAATGTGCATTAACAGCAAAGAACACGACATGAAGTGTGCAATCCATTATAATTCTTTCTATGTACTTTGAAACCAAAACAACCTGTTTGGCTTTGTTTAGGCTCATTACACCGCTTTGCTATTTGTGGGTGAATGCACACCGAAAGAGCATTATGAACACCGAAAGAGCATTCGAAGCTTATTCGTCCTTTGCCTATTGCGTTTGAACCAAAACACCTATGCTTGATTTCCGCTCGGAACAAACATGTCACTGCGATTTTTTGTTAAATGTGCATTCCCCCCAAAAAAACACCAACTTGAAATAAGCCCAATCAGAGCTTTATTATCTTCTTTTTTTGTTGATGGAACCCAAAAAACCTTTTTGCTTTTGTTTTGGAGTGATTCTGGCGCACACCCAAATAACACCATGCGAATTGAAAAGTCCAATCAAAGCTTATTCGTCTTCTTTCTACGCATATAGAAGCGAAAAGATGGTGTTGTGTTATTTTGGTCTCATTGCACACACTTTGCTATTTCTGCGTCAATGTGCATAAACACCAAAAAACACACCTTGAAATAAGCGCAATCCAAGATTCTTCTTTCTGGGTAGTTGGAAACCAAAACAACCGGATTGGCTTGGTTTAGGATTAGTACACTTCGCTTTGCTATTTGTGGGTGAATGAACACCGAAAGGGCAATCGAAGCTTATTCTTCCTTTTTCTATTGAGATGTTACCATGATTACTTATGCTTGATTTGGGCTGGTAACAAACATGTCTGCGATTTTTGGTTGAATGTGCATTCTAACCCCCATAACACCAACTTTAAATAAGCCCAATCAGAGCTTTATTATCTTCTTTTTATGTAGATGGAACCCAAAACACCTTTTTGCTTTGGTTTTGGAGTGATTCTGGCGCACACCCAAATAACACCATGCGAATTGAAAAAAGCCCAATCAAAGCTTATTCGTCTTCTTTCTACGCATATAGAAGCGAAAAGATGGTGTCATTTTGGTCTCATTGCACACACTTTGCGATTTCTGCGTCAATGTGCATTAACAGCAAAGAACACGACATGAAGTAAGTGCAATATAATTCTTTCTATGTACTTTGAAACCAAAATAACCTGTTTAGCTTTGTTTAGGCTCATTACACCGCTTTGCTATTTGTGGGTGAATGAACACCGAAAGAGCATTCGAAGCTTATTCGTCCTTTGCCTATTGCGATGGAACCAACACACCTATTCTTGATTTCCTCTGGTAACAAACATGTCACTGCGATTTTTGGGTAAATGTGCATTCTAACCCCCAAAACACCAACTTGAAATAAGCCCAATCAGAGCTTCATTATCTTTTTTTTATGTAGATGGAACCCAAAACACCTTTTTGCTTTGGTTTTGGAGTGATTCTGGCGCACACACAAATAACACCATGCGAATTGAAAAAAGCCCAATCAAAGCTTATTCGTCTTCTTTCTACGCATATAGAAGCGGAAAGATGGTGTTGTGTTATTTTGGTCTCATTGCACACACTTTGCGATTTCTGCGTCAATGTGCATTAACAGCAAAGAACACGACATGAAGTGCAATCCAATATAATTCTTTCTATGTACTTTGAAACCAAAACAACCTGTTTGAGCTTATTACACCGCTTTGCTATTTGTGGGTGAATGAACACCGAAAGAGCTTATTCGAAACTTAATCATCCTTTTTCTATTGAGATGGAACCAAGACAACTTGGCTTGATTTCGGCTGATAACAAAAATGTCACTGCGATATTTGGTTGAATGTGCATTCTAACCCCCAAAACACCAACTTGAAATAAGCCCAATCAGAGCTTTATTATCTTCTTTTTGTGTAGATGGAACCCAAAACAGCTTTTTGCTTTGGTTTTGGTGTGATTCTGGCGCACATCCAAATAACACCATGCGAATTGAAAAAAGCCCAATCAAAGCTTATTCGTCTTCTTTCTACGCATATAGAAGCGGAAAGATGGTGTTGTGTTATTTTGGTCTCATTGCACACACTTTGCGATTTCTGCGTCAATGTGCATTAACAGCAAAGAACACGACATGAAGTAAGTGCAATCCAATATAATTCTTTCTATGTACTTTGAAACCAAAACAACCTGTTTGAGCTTATTACACCGCTTTGCTATTTGTGGGTGAATGAACACCGAAAGAGCTTATTCGAAGCTTAATCATCCTTTTTCTATTGAGATGGAACCAAGACAACTTGGCTTTATTTGGGCTGATAACAAACATGTCACTGCGATTTTTGGTTGAATGTGCATTCTAACCCCCAAAACACCAACTTGAAATAAGCCCAATCAGAGCTTTATTACCATCTTTTTATGTAGATGGAACCCAAAACACCTTTTTGCTTTGGTTTTGGTGTGATTCTGGCGCACATCCAAATAACACCATGCGAATTGAAAAAAGTCCAATCAACGCTTATTCGTCGTCTTTCTACGCATATAGAAGCGGAAAGATGGTGTTGTATTATTTTGGTCTCATTGCACACACTTTGCGATTTCTGCGTCAATGTGCATTAACAGCAAAGAACACGACATGAAGTAAGTGCAATCCAATATAATTCTTTCTATGTACTTTGAAACCAAAACAAACTGTTTGGCTTTGTTTAGGCTCATTACACCACTTTGCTATTTGTGGGTGAATGACACCGAAAAAGCATTCGAAGCTTATTCGTCCTTTGCCTATTGCGATGGAACCAAAACACCTATGCTTGATTTCCGCTGGTAACAAACATGTCACTCTGCGATTTTTGGTTAAATGTGCATTCCCCCCCCAAAAAAACACCAACTTGAAATAAGCCCAATCAGAGCTTTATTATCTTCTTTTTTTGTTGATGGAACCCAAAACACCTGTCAGAGCTGCTTCAAGATCCTAGCTCACAGAGGATCACGCTAGCCAGCGGTCATTAAGTAAAAGTCTTTATTGAATTACAGTTTCCATTCTCACGCTGCTGTCTGCAACTCTACGTCTACTAGCTAGATCGGCGAGGCTCCGTCTGAGTCTCCGCCCCGTGCGCACCAACTTAATATCCTAGCCTTGCTCCACCTTTTCCTCCTGACTGTCCTCCTCTGGGTCCCTCTACCCCCCGGGGCTTCTTCCTTCCGGGATTCTTCTGACGCTGACCCGGACCCTTCTGCCTCCTTGCGCCGGGCTTTAGGACCCGGTTCCCTTTCGGGGCTGCTCACTGCGCCGCCTTCCTCTGCATTTGAACTTGGCGCGCGCGCCCAACCTTCCACTTTCCTCTTAACCGTTTCCTCGCTCCCCGATGGAGGTGTGGCCACTCCTGACTCCTGCCCTCCCTCCTGTGGTGAGCTGCCAGCGCTTCCCTCCTGGCTCCTTTCCTCTTCCCTGCTTCCTGGCGGTGACGCTGGTCCCGATCTCCAGCTGCTCCCCCCTGAGTCTCCTCTGGCTCTATCTTCCTGGGGTGCCTCCCTAGACTCCCCCCTTGCCCTGGCCACTGGTGCTCCTTTCTGTGAATCCTCTGATTCACTGGAAAGACTGGGAGATCTCGGGTCGTCGTCATCACTCATCCTTTCCTCTGTCTCCTCCCCTTCGCTCTCTGTTTCCTCCCTTGCCCGTGCCTCTGCACCTAAACCCCTGACAACACCTTTTTGCTTTGGTTTTGGAGTGATTCTGGCGCACACCCAAATAACACCATGCGAATTGAAAAGTCCAATCAAAGCTTATTCGTCTTCTTTCTACGCATATAGAAGCGAAAAGATGGTGTTGTGTTATTTTGGTCTCATTGCACACACTTTGCGATTTCTGCGTCAATGTGCATTAACAGCAAAGAACACAACATGAAGTAAGTGCAATCCAATATAATTCTTTCTATGTACTTTGAAACCAAAACAACCTGTTTGGCTTTGTTTAGGCTCATTACACCGCTTTGCTATTTGTGGGTGAATGAACACCGAAAGAGCATTCGAAGCTTATTCGTCCTTTGCCTATTGCGTTTGAACCAAAACACCTATGCTTGATTTCCGCTCGGAACAAACATGTCACTGCGATTTTTTGTTAAATGTGCATTCCCCCCAAAAAAACACCAACTTGAAATAAGCCCAATCAGAGCTTTATTATCTTCTTTTTTTGTTGATGGAACCCAAAAAACCTTTTTGCTTTTGTTTTGGAGTGATTCTGGCGCACACCCAAATAACACCATGCGAATTGAAAAGTCCAATCAAAGCTTATTCGTCTTCTTTCTACGCATATAGAAGCGAAAAGATGGTGTTGTGTTATTTTGGTCTCATTGCACACACTTTGCTATTTCTGCGTCAATGTGCATAAACACCAAAAAACACACCTTGAAATAAGCGCAATCCAAGATTCTTCTTTCTGGGTAGTTGGAAACCAAAACAACCGGATTGGCTTGGTTTAGGATTAGTACACTTCGCTTTGCTATTTGTGGGTGAATGAACACCGAAAGGGCAATCGAAGCTTATTCTTCCTTTTTCTATTGAGATGTTACCATGATTACTTATGCTTGATTTGGGCTGGTAACAAACATGTCTGCGATTTTTGGTTGAATGTGCATTCTAACCCCCATAACACCAACTTTAAATAAGCCCAATCAGAGCTTTATTATCTTCTTTTTATGTAGATGGAACCCAAAACACCTTTTTGCTTTGGTTTTGGAGTGATTCTGGCGCACACCCAAATAACACCATGCGAATTGAAAAAAGCCCAATCAAAGCTTATTCGTCTTCTTTCTACGCATATAGAAGCGAAAAGATGGTGTCATTTTGGTCTCATTGCACACACTTTGCGATTTCTGCGTCAATGTGCATTAACAGCAAAGAACACGACATGAAGTAAGTGCAATATAATTCTTTCTATGTACTTTGAAACCAAAATAACCTGTTTAGCTTTGTTTAGGCTCATTACACCGCTTTGCTATTTGTGGGTGAATGAACACCGAAAGAGCATTCGAAGCTTATTCGTCCTTTGCCTATTGCGATGGAACCAACACACCTATTCTTGATTTCCTCTGGTAACAAACATGTCACTGCGATTTTTGGGTAAATGTGCATTCTAACCCCCAAAACACCAACTTGAAATAAGCCCAATCAGAGCTTCATTATCTTTTTTTTATGTAGATGGAACCCAAAACACCTTTTTGCTTTGGTTTTGGAGTGATTCTGGCGCACACACAAATAACACCATGCGAATTGAAAAAAGCCCAATCAAAGCTTATTCGTCTTCTTTCTACGCATATAGAAGCGGAAAGATGGTGTTGTGTTATTTTGGTCTCATTGCACACACTTTGCGATTTCTGCGTCAATGTGCATTAACAGCAAAGAACACGACATGAAGTGCAATCCAATATAATTCTTTCTATGTACTTTGAAACCAAAACAACCTGTTTGAGCTTATTACACCGCTTTGCTATTTGTGGGTGAATGAACACCGAAAGAGCTTATTCGAAACTTAATCATCCTTTTTCTATTGAGATGGAACCAAGACAACTTGGCTTGATTTCGGCTGATAACAAAAATGTCACTGCGATATTTGGTTGAATGTGCATTCTAACCCCCAAAACACCAACTTGAAATAAGCCCAATCAGAGCTTTATTATCTTCTTTTTGTGTAGATGGAACCCAAAACAGCTTTTTGCTTTGGTTTTGGTGTGATTCTGGCGCACATCCAAATAACACCATGCGAATTGAAAAAAGCCCAATCAAAGCTTATTCGTCTTCTTTCTACGCATATAGAAGCGGAAAGATGGTGTTGTGTTATTTTGGTCTCATTGCACACACTTTGCGATTTCTGCGTCAATGTGCATTAACAGCAAAGAACACGACATGAAGTAAGTGCAATCCAATATAATTCTTTCTATGTACTTTGAAACCAAAACAACCTGTTTGAGCTTATTACACCGCTTTGCTATTTGTGGGTGAATGAACACCGAAAGAGCTTATTCGAAACTTAATCATCCTTTTTCTATTGAGATGGAACCAAGACAACTTGGCTTGATTTCGGCTGATAACAAAAATGTCACTGCGATATTTGGTTGAATGTGCATTCTAACCCCCAAAACACCAACTTGAAATAAGCCCAATCAGAGCTTTATTATCTTCTTTTTGTGTAGATGGAACCCAAAACAGCTTTTTGCTTTGGTTTTGGTGTGATTCTGGCGCACATCCAAATAACACCATGCGAATTGAAAAAAGCCCAATCAAAGCTTATTCGTCTTCTTTCTACGCATATAGAAGCGGAAAGATGGTGTTGTGTTATTTTGGTCTCATTGCACACACTTTGCGATTTCTGCGTCAATGTGCATTAACAGCAAAGAACACGACATGAAGTAAGTGCAATCCAATATAATTCTTTCTATGTACTTTGAAACCAAAACAACCTGTTTGGCTTTGTTTAGGCTCATTACACCGCTTTGCTATTTGTGGGTGAATGAACACCGAAAGAGCATTCGAAGCTTATTCGTCCTTTGCCTATTGCGATGGAACCAACACACCTATTCTTGATTTCCTCTGGTAACAAACATGTCACTGCGATTTTTGGGTAAATGTGCATTCTAACCCCAAAAACACCAACTTGAAATAAGCCCAATCAGAGCTTCATTATCTTCTTTTTATGTAGATGGAACCCAAAACACGTTTTTGCTTTGGTTTTGGTGTGATTCTGGCGCACATCCAAATAACACCATGCGAATTGAAAAAAGCCCAATCAAAGTTTATTCGTCTTCTTTCTACGCATATAGAAGCGGAAAGATGGTGTTGTGTTATTTTGGTCTCATTGCGCACACTTTGCGATTTCTGCGTCAATGTGCATAAACACCAAAAAACACACCTTGAAATAAGCGCAATCCAAGATTCTTTTTCTGTGTATTTGGAAACCAAAACAACCGGATTGGCTTTGTTTGGAATTAGTACACTTCGCTTTGCTATTTGTGGGTGAATGAACACCGAAAGGGCAATCGAAGCTTATTCTTCCTTTTTCTATTGAGATGTTACCATGTTTACTTATGCTTGATTTGGGCTGGTAACAAACATGTCTGCTGTCAGAGCTGCTTCAAGATCCTAGCTCACAGAGGATCACGCTAGCCAGCGGTCATTAAGTAAAAGTCTTTATTGAATTACAGTTTCCATTCTCACGCTGCTGTCTGCAACTCTACGTCTACTAGCTAGATCGGCGAGGCTCCGTCTGAGTCTCCGCCCCGTGCGCACCAACTTAATATCCTAGCCTTGCTCCACCTTTTCCTCCTGACTGTCCTCCTCTGGGTCCCTCTACCCCCCGGGGCTTCTTCCTTCCGGGATTCTTCTGACGCTGACCCAGACCCTTCTGCCTCCTTGCGCCGGGCTTTAGGACCCGGTTCCCTTTCGGGGCTGCTCACTGCGCCGCCTTCCTCTGCATTTGAACTTGGCGCGCGCGCCCAACCTTCCACTTTCCTCTTAACCGTTTCTTCGCTCCCCGATGGAGGTGTGGCCACTCCTGACTCCTGCCCTCCCTCCTGTGGTGAGCTGCCAGCGCTTCCCTCCTGGCTCCTTTCCTCTTCCCTGCTTCCTGGCGGTGACGCTGGTCCCGATTTCCAGCTGCTCCCCCCTGAGTCTCCTCTGGCTCTATCTTCCTGGGGTGCCTCCCTAGACGCCCCCCTTGCCCTGGCCACTGGTGCTCCTTTCTGTGAATCCTCTGATTCACTGGAAAGACTGGGAGATCTCGGGTCGTCGTCATCACTCATCCTTTCCTCTGTCTCCTCCCCTTCGCTCTCTGTTTCCTCCCTTGCCCGTGCCTCTGCACCTAAACCCCTGACATCCATCCCCCCCTCGAAGCCCCCCAGTCCCCCCTTCCCTCCTTCCGGTGCTGGAGCTGGGGGCTGCTGTTGCAAAGGGACGAACGTCGGATATCGGTCGCTTCCCGTGGCAGGCCTCCAGCGGAACTCTTCCAGGTCTTCCTCTCTGCTCTCGTTGACGACAGTCACCTCCTCTTCCATCTCTGTGCCGCCGTGCTCGAAACCAGGGTCGTCCCCGAAAATGTCCATGTCCGTCTCTCCCGCACTTCCTCCAGGCGGCGTTGCTCGGCCGGAACAGTCCAGCCACTTCCTGCGGAACTGCTCCTCCGGCCTATCGTCCCACCAATACGAGGGTTCTGAGACAGATCCCGAGGGTGACCCCTCCGGGGAACGGACGTCTCGTGTTGGTTCCTCGTCCGAGTCGAACCCCCTGAACGTGCTGTCCGAAAGCGTGGGCGTGAAAAGCCAGTCGTCGAAAAAGTCTGCTGGCATAGGTCTATGTGGGAAGAGGGCATGAAACTCGTCTTTGAGCAGAGGTTCGTCTAAAGCGTAGCCCGGCACCCAGCTGTTCGCACTGGCCGGGGTGCCCTCCCTGGCGAGAAAGTATTCTACTCCCTCTTCCCCCCATCTGGAGTCCAAAATCTCCGTGACTTCGTTGATGCGCTCCTCCTGTGCCACTCCCGCGTGCCCCGTTCCTTCTCTGAGCGGACTCGGCGCCGTTCCGGGTTCCTGGAACCTGTGCGGTGCCTTGTAGGGAGTGAGCACCGATCTGTGGAACACCGGATGCATTCTGGAACCCTCCGGAAGCGCCAGCCTGAAAGCCACCGGGTTGACCTGCTCTTCGACTTGGTAGGGCCCCAGTTGTTTATGCCCTAGTTTCTTCTTGGCCAACGACCTGGCCGGCACTGCGTGGGCTGCTAACCAGACCCAGTCTCCCACGTGGAGCTCTTCGCCAACCCTTCTGTGTTTGTCCGCTTGTACCTTGTATGCGTGTTTAGCCAGCTCCAGGTGGCGCCGCAGCTGATCGTGGACGTCCTGCAGCTCCGACGCGAACGCATCTGCTGACTGCGGCTCCCCTTCTCCCCTGCATTCCAGTCCCGGAAAGGTTCTAGGGTGCCGCCCGTTGTTGGCGAAGAACGGCGTGACGCCCGTGGATACGTGCTTCGTGTTGTTGTAGGCAAACTCTGCAAGCGGCAGGTAATCCACCCACGTCGCAGGCTGTTGGTTTGCATAACATCTCAGGTACTGCTGCATGATGGCATTGGCTCGCTCCGCTTGCCCGTTGGTCTGCGGGTGTCTCGCCGACGCCAGGTTGATCTTGACGTTCAGGAAGCCCATCAGTTTCTGCCAGAAGTTCGAGATGAACTGCCGCCCGCGGTCGGACAGAATAGACCGTGGCAGACCGTGAACCTTGAACACGTGGTCTATGAACAGTTTGGCGGTTTGCTCCGCCGTGGCCACCTTAGCACACGGAATGAAATGCGCCATCTTGGAGAACAGGTCCACCACCACCAACACTGCCGTCTTGCCCCTTGAGCTGGGCAGATCCGTGACAAAGTCCAGAGCCACCCTTTCCCAAGGTTCGACCGGAGTTTGCAGCGGCTCCAACAGTCCAGCCGGCGGTTTGTGCACCGGCTTTGCCCTCTGGCAGGTGTCACACCTCGCTACGTAGTCTGCGACCTCCCCTCTCATTCCAGGCCACCAGAAATCCCTGGCTACTAATTCCACCGTCTTCTCCTTGCCAAAGTGCCCGGCCGTGGGTGCGTCGTGCAGCTGCTGTAGCACCTTGGCTCGAAGTTCGTCACCCGGCACGTAGATGGCCCCTTTACGGATGAGCAAGCCATCTCGTAGCTGGAAACCGTCGGCCGCTGCCTTGCCCCCTCGCACCTCTGCCATCTTCGTTTGTGCGAAGGAGTCCCCCTGCAACGCTCGCCGCACCGCCTCTAGGTCCACGGTCGCCGCGGCGCACGCCCACACTGTCGGTGCAAAGATGTGCATGGCGGCCGCTGGTGTTGCGTCCTCCAGATACTGTGGCTTGCGGGAGAGAGCGTCTGCCATGATGTTGGTGTCCCCCGGGACATACTCTATTCGGAAGTCGAAGTCCGCAAAGAACTCAGCCCAACGTATCTGCCTCTGGTTCAGGAACTGTGCCGTGCGCCAGTGTTCCAGATTCTTGTGGTCCGTGCAAACCTGCACCGTGTGCTTGGCGCCGATCAGAAAGTGCCTCCACGCCTTGAACGCTGCATGAATGGCCAGCAACTCCCTGTCCCATATGGTGTAGTTCTGCTCGGACTTGCTGAGCTTCCTGGAGTAAAACGCTCCCGGCCGCCACACGCCCTGCGGGTCCTTCTGCAGCAGGACCGCCCCCACTGCTCTGTCCGAAGCGTCTGTCTCCACCCTCATCGGCATGCTGGGGTTGACATGAAGCAGCTGCTCTTCCGACGCGAAGAGACGCTTGAGGGCCTGAAAGGACTGCTCCGCCTGCTCTGTCCAGATGAACTTCTTCCTCTTGGAGCTAAGGGTGTCAGTGATGGCCGCCGTCTGCATCGCGAAGCCCTTGATAAACTTGCGATAGAAGTTCGCAAAGCCGACAAACCGTTGGACCTCCTTCCGGTTGCGTGGGCTCTTCCAATCCAACACCGCTCGAACCTTGGCGCTGTCCATGGCGAGCCCCTTGGCAGACAGCTTGTAGCCCAGAAAATCCACCTCCGGCACGTCAAATTGGCACTTCTCCAGCTTGGCGTAGAGCCTGTGTTGCTTTAGCCTGCCCAGCACTTCCTTGACGTGCTTGTCATGTTCTTGCTGCGACTCCGAAAAGATCAGGATGTCATCCAAGAAACAGACGCACGTCTTGTAGAGAAGTCCCGCCAACACGTGATGCATAAATGCTTGAAAAACGTGAGCGCCATTTTGTAGTCCAAAAGGCATAACTCTGTATTCGTAGGTACCCAGTGGCGTGAACATGGCTGTCTTCCACTCATCACCTTCCCGCATGCGAATGAGGTTGTACGCCCCCCGCAGGTCCAACTTGGTGAACACCTTTCCTTTCCGTACCTTCGCCAGGAGGTCGTCGATGCGGGGCATGGGGAAGTCCGACGGCTTGGTCACACTGTTCAAAATCCTGTAATCCACTACGAGTCTTTTTTGGGGCGTGTCTCGCTTCTTAACAAAGAATACAGGACTGCCCCCCACTGCCTTAGACTCCCGGATGAAACCGCGCTCCAAATTATGATCGATGAAGTCTTTGAGTTCCTGCAGTTCGTCCTCAGACATGGAATACAGCTTCCCTTTAGGCAGCGCCGCCCCCGGCAGCAGGTCAATTTTGCAGTCATATGGTCTGTGAGGGGGTAGCCTGTCCGCCTCCCTCTCGCAGAAAACTTCCAGAAATTCTGCGTACTTGTGGGGAATCGCTTGCAGCGTGCCTAGCAGCAGCTGTGACTCCTCTTCCTCTCCTTCCTGCCTGGGTACGATGCAGTGTTCAGCACAAAAGGAAGAGCCGAAGACCAGCTGCCTCTGGAACCAAGCCATCGTTGGGCTGTGCTTGTCCAGCCAACTCATACCCAATACAATGGGCGTGTCAGACAGTTGAGTGACGTTGAAGCTGATGACTTCCCTGTGATTCCCAAGTCGCATCACCATTGGCGGCGTCTGCTTCACCACTTGCCCCCCTAGCAGCTCCCTGCCATCCACCGTGACAACCTGCAGGGGCAGTGTGGCCGGCAGCAACTGCACAGCGTGCCTGTCGACAAATTCCTGCCCTATAAAGTCCGCGTTGCTGCCGGAGTCGATGGTGATTGGCACGTCCATGGTGATTCCATTGGGCAGCTGGAGAGATGCTGTGAGCCTCACTACTGGTTTGGGCGGGAGGGGGTTCACTGGCTGTAAAATTTCTGGGGACTGCGTCACTAACACGTCTGGCTGGGCCCCAGTGCCTCTTCCTCCAGCCAGACATTGTCGTTTCCCTGCTGTGGTCCTCCCTGCTGCGTTGCTGCAGTCACCATTGCTGAGGCTGCAGTAAGCTTGTGGGACCTCTGGGGACACTCTTTCGCCATATGCCCTGGCTGCTCACAGACGTAACACTTCCTGGTCCCTCTAGGAGGCTTCGCCTTCACTGCTGCCGGTGCTAGGGCTCTGGTTGCTGACTGAGCCCTTGCACCTCCAACCTCCATAGGTTCGGCTCCTCCTCCTGGCGGAGGCGTGGATTGCGTTCGCGCTGCTTCTCTGGGAAAGAAGGAGGGGCCCCCGGCTGGTTCGCGCCCTCCACGTCCTTCGTCCTTGCTCCACGGACGTCCTTCCAGCCTCACCCCCACGGCCAGTGCCCTCTGAACGACCTCCTGGGTGGTTCGGGGTCTCTCCCCCCTCGCTATCTCATCTTTAATCGAGTTGTGCAGTCCCTCCCAAAAGAGGTCTCTTACAGGAGCCGAATCTCTGTCCCATTCCAGGGCGCTGACCAAGGCGAAAAAGCGTGCATGATACTGTCTGACGCTGGCCCTCCCTTGTCTCAGCCCATGCACCTCCTTCCGTGCAAGATCAATGTCAATACTTGATAAGAAACACCCATCCATCGCTTTAATAAAGGCATCCGCATTCTGGAGCGCCGGATCGTTATCTCTCCATAAATTGCGCAACCATGCTTTCGCCTCCCCATGCAGATGGGACATGATGAACCCCACTCTCTCCTGTTCATCTCTAAAGTCTTTATGCAACAGTTGCAGTGCGCACAGTACGTCGGCTCTAAAGTTGGGATACTGTTGCAGGTTCCCATCGAAGTGAGAGAGCAGCCCGCCTGTCCGTCTCGCCAACCCAATTCCCTCCTGCCGGGGTGGTTGCTTTGCCAGTACGTCTAACCTGACCTGGAGATCCCTGCAGGCGGCAGCTGCCTCGTCCTCTCTCTTCCTGGATGCGAGAACCTCGGCGTTCAGTTGTGCCACTGCTTTTCTGAGGTCCTCTATCTGCTGCTCAGCCGTCATGTCTCCTGCCGTTCGTGAGCTCGCTAGTGGGCGCCTGTTTCTCTCCTCTCCTCGAGGCTGCAGATGCCCACAATGTGGAGACGGAGCCTACTGTCAGAGCTGCTTCAAGATCCTAGCTCACAGAGGATCACGCTAGCCAGCGGTCATTAAGTAAAAGTCTTTATTGAATTACAGTTTCCATTCTCACGCTGCTGTCTGCAACTCTACGTCTACTAGCTAGATCGGCGAGGCTCCGTCTGAGTCTCCGCCCCGTGCGCACCAACTTAATATCCTAGCCTTGCTCCACCTTTTCCTCCTGACTGTCCTCCTCTGGGTCCCTCTACCCCCCGGGGCTTCTTCCTTCCGGGATTCTTCTGACGCTGACCCAGACCCTTCTGCCTCCTTGCGCCGGGCTTTAGGACCCGGTTCCCTTTCGGGGCTGCTCACTGCGCCGCCTTCCTCTGCATTTGAACTTGGCGCGCGCGCCCAACCTTCCACTTTCCTCTTAACCGTTTCTTCGCTCCCCGATGGAGGTGTGGCCACTCCTGACTCCTGCCCTCCCTCCTGTGGTGAGCTGCCAGCGCTTCCCTCCTGGCTCCTTTCCTCTTCCCTGCTTCCTGGCGGTGACGCTGGTCCCGATTTCCAGCTGCTCCCCCCTGAGTCTCCTCTGGCTCTATCTTCCTGGGGTGCCTCCCTAGACGCCCCCCTTGCCCTGGCCACTGGTGCTCCTTTCTGTGAATCCTCTGATTCACTGGAAAGACTGGGAGATCTCGGGTCGTCGTCATCACTCATCCTTTCCTCTGTCTCCTCCCCTTCGCTCTCTGTTTCCTCCCTTGCCCGTGCCTCTGCACCTAAACCCCTGACATCTGCGATTTTTGGTTGAATGTGCATTCTAACCCCCATAACACCAACTTTAAATAAGCCCAATCAGAGCTTTATTATCGTCTTTTTATGTAGATGGAACCCAAAACACCTTTTTGCTTTGGTTTTGGAGTGATTCTGGCGCACACCCAAATAACACCATGCGAATTGAAAAAAGCCCAATCAAAGCTTATTCGTCTTCTTTCTACGCATATAGAAGCGAAAAGATGGTGTTGTGTTATTTTGGTCTCATTGCACACACTTTGCGATTTCTGCGTCAATGTGCATTAACAGCAAAGAACACGACATGAAGTAAGTGCAATATAATTCTTTCTATGTACTTTGAAACCAAAATAACCTGTTTAGCTTTGTTTAGGCTCATTACACCGCTTTGCTATTTGTGGGTGAATGAACACCGAAAGAGCATTCGAAGCTTATTCGTCCTTTGCCTGTTGCGATGGATCCAAAACACCTATGCTTGATTTCCGCTGGTAACAAACATGGCAAGAGCAAGGGAGGAAACAGAGAGCGAAGGGGAGAGGCAAGAGCAAGAGAGGCAAGAGCAAGGGAGGAAACAGAGAGCGAAGGGGAGGAGGCAGAAGAAAAGATGAGTGATGACGACGACCCGAGATCTCCGAGCCTTTCCAGTGAATCAGAAGATTCACAGAAAGGAGCACCAGTGGCCAGGGCAAGGGGGGAGTCTAGGGGGGCACCCCAGGAAGATAGAGCCAGAGGGGACTCAGAGGAGAGCAGTTGGAAATCGGGACCAGCGTCACCGCCAGAGAGCAGGGAATAGGAAGGGAGCCAGGGAGCAAGCGCTGGCAGCTCACAACAGGGGGGAGGGCATGAGTCAGGAGTGGCCACACCTCCATCGGGGAGCGAAGAAACGGTCAGGAGGAAAGTGGAAGGTTGGGCGCGCGCGCCAAGTTCAAATGCACAGGAAAGTGACGCAGTAGGCAGCCCTGAAAGAGAGCCAGGTCCTAAAGCCCGGCGCAAGGAGACAGGGGGGTCCGGGGGGTCGGCGTCAGAAGAATCCCGGAAGGAAGAGACCCCGGGGGGCAGAGGGACCCAGAGGAGAACAGTCAGGCGGTGTCAGAGCTGCTTCAAGATCCTAGCTCACAGAGGATCACGCTAGCCAGCGATCATCAAGTAAAAGTCTTTATTGAATTACAGTTTCCATTCTCAAGCTGCTCCGTCTGAGTCTCCGCCCCTTGTGCACCAACTTAATATCCTAGCCCTGCTCCACCTTTTCCGCCTGACTGTTCTCCTCTGGGTCCCTCTGCCCCCCGGGGTTTCTTCCTTCCGGGATTCTTCTGACGCTGACCCGGACCCTCCTGCCTCCTTGCGCCGGGCTTTAGGACCTGGCTCTATCTTCCTGGGGTGCCCCCCTAGACTCCCCCCTTGCCCTGGCCACTGGTGCTCCTTTCTGTGAATCTTCTGATTCACTGGAAAGGCTCGGAGATCTCGGGTCGTCGTCATCACTCATCTTTTCTTCTGCCTCCTCCCCTTCGCTCTCTGTTTCCTCCCATGCTCTTGCCTCTGCTCCTGAACCCCTGACAGGCGGAAAAGGTGGAGCAGGGCTAGGATATTAAGTTGGTGCACAAGGGGCGGAGACTCAGACGGAGCTTCGCCGATCTAGCCACTAGACGTAGAGTTGCACGCAGCAGCGTGAGAATGGAAACTGTAATTCAATAAAGACTTTTACTTAATGATCGCTGGCTAGCGTGATCCTCTGTGAGCTAGGATCTTGAAGCAGCTCTGACAGTAAGCTCCGTCTCTCTATTGTGGGCATCTACAGCCTCGAGGAGAGGAGAGAAGCAGGTGCCTACTAGCGAGCTCACGAACGGCAGCCGACATGATGGCTGAGCAGCAGATAGCGGAACTCAGAGAAGCAGTGTCACAACTGAATGTCGAGGCTCTCGCATCCAGGAAGAGAGAGGAGGAGGCAGCTGCCGCCTGCAGGGATCTCCAGGTCAGGTTGGACATGCTTACGAAGCAAGGGCAACTGACACCCAGACAGGAGGGAATTGGGTTGGCGAGACGAACTGGCGGTCTGGTCTCTCACTTCGATGGGAACCTGCAACAGTACCCCAATTTTAGAGCAGACGTAATGTGCGCACTGCAACTGCTGAATAAAGACTTTAGAGATGAGCAAGAGAAAGTGGGATTCATCATGTCCCATTTGCATGGGGATGCTAAAGCATGGCTGCGCAATTTGTGGAGGGATAATGATCCGGCGCTCCAAAATGCGGATGCCTTTATTAAAGCGATGGATGGATGTTTTTTATCAAGCATTGACGTGGATCTTGCTCGGCAGCAGATACATGGACTGAAGCAAGGAAAGGCCAGCGTAAGGCAGTACCATGCCCGCTTTTTCACTTTGGTCAGTGCCCTGGAATGGGACAGAGATTCGGCCCCTGTAAGAGACCTGTTTTGGGAGGGATTGCACGGCTCTGTTAAAGATGAAATTGCGAGGGGGGAGAGACCCCGGACCACGCAGGAGATCGTTCAGAGGGCGCTGGCGGTGGGGGTGCGGCTGGAAGAACGTCCGTGGAGCAGGGACGAAGGGCGTGTAGGGCGTGAACCAGCCAGGGGCTCCTCCTTCCTTCCCAGAGAAGCAGCGCGTGCGCAATCCACGCCTCCGTCTGGAGGAGGGACAGAACCTATGGAGGTTGGAAGTGCAAGGGCTCAGTCAGCAGCCAGAGCCCTAGCACCGACAACAGTGACGGCGAAGCCTCCTAGAGGGAACAGGAAGTGTTACATCTGCGAGGAGCCAGGGCATATGGCGAAAGAGTGTCCCCGGAGGCTCCACAAGCACACTGCAGCCTCAGCAATGGTAACTGCAGCAACGCAGCACGGAGGACCACAGCAGGGAAACGACGCAGTCTGGCTGGAGGAAGAGGCACTGGGGCCCAGCCAGACGTGTCAGTGAAGCAGTCCCCAGAGCTTTTACAGCCCGTGAACCCCCTCCCGCCCAAACCAGTAGTGAGGCTCACCGCATCGCTCCAGCTGCCCAATGGAATCACCATGGACGTGCCAATCACCATTGACTCAGGAAGCAATGCGGACTTTATAGGGCAAGACTTTGTCGACCGGCACGCTATACAGTTGCTGCCGGCCACGCTGCCCCTGCAGGTGGTCACGGTGGATGGCAGGGAGCTGCTCGGGGGGCAAGTGGTGAAGCAGACGCCACCAATGGTGATGCGACTTGGGAATCACAGGGAAATCATCAGCTTCAACGTCACTCAACTATCGGACACGCCCATTGTATTGGGCATGAGTTGGCTGGACAAGCACAGCCCAACGCTGGCGTGGTACCAGAGGCAGCTGACCTTCGGCTCTTCCTTTTGTGCTGAACACTGCATCGTGCCCCGGCAGGAAGGAGAGGAAGAGGAGACACAGCTGCTGCTAGGCACGCTGCAAGCGATTCCCCACAAGTACGCAGAATTTTTGGAGGTTTTCTGCGAGAAGGAGGCAGACAGGCTACCCCCTCACAGACCATATGACTGCAAAATTGACCTGCTGCCGGGGGCGGCGCTGCCTAAAGGGAAGCTGTATTCCATGTCTGAGGACGAACTGCAAGAACTCAAGGAGTTCATAGATCATAATTTGGAGCGCGGTTTCATCCGGGAGTCCAAGGCAGCGGGGGGCAGTCCTGTATTCTTTGTTAAGAAGCGGGACACGCCCCAAAAAAGACTTGTCGTGGACTATCGCATCTTAAACAGTGTGACCAAGCCATCGGACTTCCCCATGCCCCGGATCGACGACCTCCTCGCTAAGGTACGGAAGGGCAGCGGGTTCACCAAGTTAGACCTGCGAGGGGCGTACAACCTCATTCGCATGCGGGAAGGGGATGAGTGGAAGACAGCCATGTTCACGCCACTGGGCACCTACGAATATAGAGTTATGCCTTTTGGATTGCAAAATGGCTCCCACGTTTTTCAAGCATTCATGCATCACGTGCTGGCGGGCCTTCTCTACAAGACGTGCGTCTGTTTCTTAGATGACATCCTGATCTTTTCGGAATCGCAGCAGGAGCATGACAGACACGTCAAGGAAGTGCTGAGCAGGCTAAAGCAGCATAGGCTCTACACCAAGCTGGAGAAGTGCCAATTCGATGTGACTGAGGTGGATTTTCTGGGCTACAAGCTGTCTGACAAGGGGCTCGCCATGGACAGCGCCAAGGTGCGAGCGGTGTTGGATTGGAAAAGCCCACGCAACCGGAAGGAGGTCCAACGGTTTGTCGGCTTTGCGAACTTCTATCGCAAGTTTATCAAAGGCTTTGCTATGCAGACAGCGGCCATCACGGACACGCTTAGCTCCAAGAAAAAGAGGTTCATCTGGACAGAGCAGGCGGAGCAGTCCTTTCAGGCACTCAAGCGTCTCTTCGCGTCGGAGGAGCAGCTGCTGCATGTCGATCCCAGCAGGCCGATGAGGGTCGAGACAGACGCCTCGGACAGAGCCGTGGGGGCCGTCCTGCTGCAGAAAAACCCGCAGGGGGTTTGGCGGCCGGGAGTGTTTTACTCCAGGAAGCTCAGCAAGTCCGAGCAGAACTACACCATCTGGGACAGGGAGTTGCTGGCCATTCATGCAGCGTTCAAAGCCTGGAGGCACTTCCTGATCGGCGCCAAGCACACGGTGCAAGTTTGCACGGACCACAAGAATCTGGAGCACTGGCGCACGGCACAGTTCCTGAACCAGAGGCAGATACGTTGGGCCGAGTTCTTTGCAAACTTCGACTTCCGAATAGAGTATGTCCCGGGGGACACCAACATCATGGCGGACGCTCTCTCCCGTAAGCCACAGTATCTGGAGGACGCAACGCCAGCGGCCGCCATGCACATCTTCGCACCAACAGTGTGGGCGTGCGCCGCGGCAACCGTGGACCTGGAGGCGGTGCGACGAGCATTGCAGGATGACTCCTTCGCGCAAGCAAAGATGGCAGAGGTGCAAAGGGGCACGGCAGCGACCGACGGGTTCCAGCTGAGAGATGGATTGCTCATCCGTAAAGGGGCCATCTACGTGCCGGGAGACGATCTTCGCGCCAAGGTGCTGCAGCAGCTGCACGACGCGCCCACTGCCGGGCACTTTGGCAAGGAGCAGATGGTGGAATTAGTTGCCAGGGATTTCTGGTGGCCCCGAATGAGAGGGGAGGTCGCGGACTACGTGGCGAGGTGTGACACCTGCCAGAGGGCCAAGCCAGTGCACAGACCGCCGGCCGGACTGTTGGAACCGCTGCAAACTCCGGTCGAACCATGGGAGAGGGTGGCCCTGGACTTTGTCACGGATCTGCCCAGCTCGAGGGGCAAGACGGCAGTGCTGGTGGTGGTGGACTTGTTTTCCAAGATGGCACATTTCATTCCGTGCGCTAAGGTGGCCACGGCGGAGCAAACCGCCAAACTGTTCATAGACCACGTGTTCAAGGTTCACGGTCTGCCACGGTCTATTCTGTCCGACCGGGGGCGGCAGTTCATCTCGAATTTCTGGCAGAAGCTGATGGGCTTCCTGAACGTCAAGATCAACCTGGCGTCGGCGAGACACCTGCAGACCAACGGGCAAGCGGAGCGGGTCAATGCCATCATGCAGCAGTACCTTGGATGTTATGCGAATCAACAGCCTGCGACGTGGGTGGATTACCTGCCGCTCGCTGAGTTCGCCTACAACAACACGAAGCACGTGTCCACGGGGGTCACGCCGTTCTTCCCCAACAACGGGAGGCACCCCAGAACCTTCCCGGGACTGGAAAGAATGGGGGAGGGGGAGCCGCAGACAGCAGATGCGTTCGCGTCGGAGTTGCAGGAAGTCCACGATCAGCTGCTGCGGCAGTTGGAGCTGGCCAAACACGCATACAAGGTACAAGCGGACAAACACAGAAGGGTTGGCGAAGAGATCCATGTGGGAGACTGGGTCTGGTTAGCAGCCCACGCAGTGCCGGCCAGGTCGTTGGCCAAGAAGAAACTAGGGCATAAGCAACTGGGGCCCTACCAAGTCGAAGAGCAGGTCAACCCGGTAGCTTTCAGGCTGGCGCTTCCGGAGGGTTCCAGAATGCATCCGGTGTTCCACAGATCGGTGCTCACTCCCTACAAGGCACCGCACAGGTTTCAGGAACCCAGAACGGCACCGAGTCCACTCAGAGAAAGAACCGGGCACGCGGGAGTGGCACAGGAGGAGCGCATCAACGAAGTCACGGAGATTTTGGACTCCAGATGGGGGGAAGAGGGGGGTAGAATACTTTCTCGCCAAGGAGGGCACCCCGGCCAGTGCGAACAGCTGGGTGCCGGGCTACGCCTTGGATGAACCTCTGCTCAAAGACGAGTTTCATGCCCTCTTCCCACATAGGCCAATGCCAGCAGACTTTTTCGACGACTGGCTTTTCACGCCCACGCTTTCTGCCAGCACGTTCCGGGGGTTTGACTCGGACGAGGACCCGATACGAAACGCCCGTTCCCCGGAGGGGTCCCCCTCGGGATCTGCCTCAGAACCCTCGTATTGGTGGGACGACAGACCAGAGGAGCAGTGGCGCAGGAAGTGGCTGGAAGGTCCAGGACGAGCAACGCCGCCAGGAGGAAGTGAGGGAGAGACGGACGTGGACGTTTTCGGGGACGACCCTGGTTTCGAGCACGGCGGCACAGAGATGGAAGCGGAGGTGACTGTCGTCGACGAGGGCAGGGAGGAAGAACCGGGAGACTTCAGATGGAGGCCCGCCACGGGAAGCGAACTGTATCCGACGTTCGTCCCTTTGACACAGCAGCACCCAGCTCCCGCACCGAAAGGAGGGGAGGGGGGAACGGGGGGCTTCGAGGGGGGGATGGATGTCAGGGGTTCAGGAGCAGAGGCAAGAGCAAGGGAGGAAACAGAGAGCGAAGGGGAGGAGGCAGAAGAAAAGATGAGTGATGACGACGACCTGAGATCTCCGAGCCTTTCCAGTGAATCAGAAGATTCACAGAAAGGAGCACCAGTGGCCAGGGCAAGGGGGGAGTCTAGGTGGGCACCCCAGGAAGATAGAGCCAGAGGGGACTCAGAGGAGAGCAGTTGGAAATCGGGACCAGCGTCACCGCCAGAGAGCAGGGAAGAGGAAGGGAGCCAGGGAGCAAGCGCTGGCAGCTCACAACAGGGGGGAGGGCATGAGTCAGGAGTGGCCACACCTCCATCGGGGAGCGAAGAAACGGTCAGACGGAAAGTGGAAGGTTGGGCGCGCGCGCCAAGTTCAAATGCACAGGAAAGTGACGCAGTAGGCAGCCCTGAAAGAGAGCCAGGTCCTAAAGCCCGGCGCAAGGAGACAGGGGGGTCCGGGGGGTCGGCGTCAGAAGAATCCCGGAAGGAAGAGACCCCGGGGGGCAGAGGGACCCAGAGGAGAACAGTCAGGCGGAAAAGGTGGAGCAGGGCTAGGATATTAAGTTGGTGCACAAGGGGCGGAGACTCAGACGGAGCTTCGCCGATCTAGCCACTAGACGTAGAGTTGCACGCAGCAGCTTGAGAATGGAAACTGTAATTCAATAAAGACTTTTACTTAATGATCGCTGGCTAGCGTGATCCTCTGTGAGCTAGGATCTGGAAGCAGCTCTGACAAGTGCTGTTGCAGCAAGACCCACAGGGGGCGTGGAGACTGGGAGCGTTCTACTCCAGGAAGCTCACCAAGTCAGAACAGAACTACACCATCTGGGACAGGGAGTTGCTTGCCATTCAAGCAGCCTTTAAGGCGTGGAGGCACTTCCTGATCGGAGCCAAGCACACGGTGCAGGTCCGCACGGACCACAAGAACCTGGAGCACTGGCGCACGGCGCGGTTCCTGAACCAGAGGCATATACGTTGGGCAGAGTTCTTTGCGGACTTCGACTTCCGCATAGAGTATGTCCCGGGGGACACCAACATCATGGCGGACGCCCTCTCCCGCAAACCGCAATACCTCGAGGAGGCGACGCCAGCGGCGGCCATGCACATCTTCGCACCGACAGCGTGGGCGTGCGCTTCCGCGACTGTTGACCTGGAGGCGGTTCGACGTGCGTTGCAGGACGACTCCTTCGCGAGAGCGAAGATGGCAGAGGCACGCAGGGGCACGACGGCGACCGGCGAGTTCCAGGTTCGAGACGGATTACTCCTCCGTAAAGGGGCCATCTACGTGCCGGGGGACGATCTTCACGCCAAGGTACTGCAGCAGTTGCACGACGCGCCCACCGCTGGGCACTTTGGCACAGAGAAGACGATAGAATTAGTAGCCAGAGACTTCTGGTGGCCCAGAATGAGAGGGGAAGTCGCGGACTACGTGGCGAGGTGCGACACCTGCCAAAGGGCCAAACCAGTACACAGACCGCCGGCGGGACTGCTGGAACCGCTGCAAACCCCGTTCGAACCATGGGAGAGAGTGGCCCTGGACTTTGTCACGGATCTGCCCAGCTCGAGAGGCAAGACGGCAGTGCTAGTGGTGGTGGACTTGTTCTCCAAGATGGCACATTTCATTCCGTGTGCGAAGGTGGCCACGGCGGAACAGACCGCCAAACTGTTCATAGATCACGTGTTCAAGGTTCACGGTCTGCCGCGGTCTATACTGTCTGACACCATTCCATTCTCAAGCTGCTGCGCGCAACTCTACGTCTTAAGGGTTAGACCGGCGAAGCTCCGTCTGAGTCTCCGCCCCCTGTGCACCAGCTTACTAACCTAGCTTTACTCCACCTTTTCCGCCTGACCGTTCTTCTCTGGGTCCCTCTGCCCCCCGGGGTCTCTTCCTTCCGGGACTCTTCTGACGCGGACCCCCCGGACCCTCCTGTCTCCTTGCGCCGGGCTTTAGGACCTGGCTCCCTTTCCGGGCTGCTTACTGCGCCACCTTCCTGTGCATTTGAACTTGGCACGTGCGCCCAACCTTCCACTTTCCTCCTGACCGTTTCTTCACTCTCCGATGGAGGTGTGGCCACTCCTGACTCGTGCCCTCCCTCCTGTTGCGAGCTGCCAGCGCTTGATGCCTGGCGCCCTTCTTCTCCCCTGCTCTCTGTTGGTGACGCTGGTCCCGATTTCCAACTGCTCCCCTCTGAGCCCCCTCTGGACCCTTCTTCCTGGGGTGTCCCCCTAGGCTCCCCCCTTGCTCTGGCCACTGGTGCTCCTTTCTGTGAATCTTCTGATTCACTGGAAAGACTCGGAGATCTCGGGTCGTCGTCATCACTCATCTTTTCTTCTGCCTCCTCCCCCTCGCACTCTGTTTCCTCCCTTGCCCTCGCCTCTGCTCCTGAACCCCTGACATCCATCCCCCCTCGAAGCCCCCCCTTCCCCCCTCCCCTCCTTCCGGTGCGGGAGCTGGGTGCTGCCGTGTCATGGGGACGAATGTCGGATACAGTTCGCTTCCCGTGGCGGGCCTCCAACCGAAGGCTTCCGGTTCTTCTTCCCTGCTCTCGTCGACAACGGTCACCTCCGCTTCCATCTCTGTGCCGCCGTGCTCGAAACCCGGGTCGTCCCCGAACACGTCCATGTCCGCCTCGTCGTCGGTCCCTCCTGGGGGCGTTGCTCGCCCGGGACCCTCCCGCCACTTCCTGCGCCACTGCTCCTCTGGTCTATCGTCCCACCAATACGAGGGTTCTGAGGCAGACCCCGAGGGTGACCCCCCCCGGGGAACGGGCGTCTCGTGTCGGTTCCTCGTCCGAGTCGAACCCCTGGAACGTGCTGGCTGAAAGCGTGGGTGTGAAAAGCCAGTCGTCGAAAAAGTCTGCTGGCATGGGTCTATGTGGGAAGAGGGCGTGAAACTCGTCTTTGAGCAGAGGTTCCTCCAAAGCGTAGCCCGGCACCCAGCCGTTGGCACTGGCTGGGGTGCCCTCCTTGGCGAGAAGGTATTCTACCCCCTCTTCCCCCCATCTGGAGTCCAAAATCTCTGTGACTTCGTTGAGGGGCTCCTCCCGTGCCACTCCCCCTTGCTCGGTTCCCTCTCGAAGCGGACTCGGTGCCGTTCCTGGTTCCTGAAATCTGTGAGGTGCCTTGTAGGGAGTGATCGCCGATCTGTGGAACACCGGATGCATCCTGGAACCCTCCGGAAGCGCCAGCCTGAAAGCCACCGGGTTGACCTGCTCTTCGACTTGGTAGGGCCCCAGTTGTTTATGCCCTAGTTTCTTCTTCGCTAACGACCTGGCCGGCACTGCGTGGGCTGCCAACCAGACCCAGTCTCCCACATGGATCTCTTCGCCAACCCTCCTGTGTTTGTCTGCTTGTACCTTGTATGCGTGCTTGGCTAGCTCCAGGTGCCGCCGAAGCTGATCGTGGACCTCCTGCAACTCCGACGCGAACACGTCTGCTGTCTGCGGCTCCCCCTCTCCCATTCTTTCCAGTCCCGGGAAGGTTCTGGGGTGCCTTCCGTTGTTGGCGAAGATGGGCGTCACCCCCGTGGACACGTGCTTCGTGTTGTTGTAGGCGAACTCGGCGAGAGGCAGGTAATCCACCCACGTCGCGGGCTATTGATTCGCATAACATCTCAGGTACTGCTGCATGATGGCATTGACTCGCTCCGCTTGTCCGTTGGTCTGCGGGTGTCTAGCCGAAGCCAGGTTGATCTTGACGTTCAGGAAGCCCATCAGCTTCTGCCAGAAGTTCGAGATGAACTGCCGCCCCCGGTCGGACATATAGACCGCGGCAGACCGTGAACCTTGAACACGTGATCTATGAACAGTTTGGCGGTCTGTTCCGCCGTGGCCACCTTCGCACACGGGATGAAATGTGCCATCTTGGAGAACAAGTCCACCACCACCAGCACTGCCGTCTTGCCCCTCGAGCTGGGCAGATCCGTGACAAAGTCCAGGGCCACTCTCTCCCACGGTTCGAACGGGGTTTGCAGCGGTTCCAGCAGTCCCGCCGGCGGTCTGTGCACTGGTTTGGCCCTCTGGCAGGTGTCGCACCTCGCCACGTAGTCCGCTACCTCCCCTCTCATTCTGGGCCACCAGAAGTCCCTGGCGACTAATTCCATCGTCTTCTCTGTGCCAAAGTGCCCGGCAGTGGGTGCGTCGTGCAACCGCTGCAGTACCTTGGCGCGAAGATCGTCCCCCGGCACGTAAATGGCCCCTTTACGGAGGAGTAATCCATCGCGAACCTGGAACTTGCCGGTCGCCGCCGTGCCCCTTTGCGCCTCTGCCATCTTGGCTCGCGCGAAGGAGTCATCCTGCAACGCTCTCCTCACCGCATCCAGGTCAACTGTAGCCGAAGCGCACGCCCACACCGTCGGTGCGAAGATGTGCATGGCAGCCGCTGGCTTCGCCTCCTCCAGATACTGTGGTTTACGGGATAGGGCATCCGCCATGACGTTGGTGTCCCCCGGGACATACTCTATTCGGAAGTCGAAGTTTGCAAAGAATTCGGCCCAACGTATCTGCCTCTGCTTCAGGAACTGCGCCGTGCGCCAGTGCTCCAGATTCTCGTGGTCCGTGCAGACCTGCACCGTGTGCTTGGCGCCGATCAGGAAGTGCCTCCACGCCTTGAATGCTGCATGAATGGCAAGCAACTCCCTGTCCCAGATGGTGTACTTCTGTTCAGACTTGCTGAGCTTCCTGGAGTAAAACGCTCCTGGCCTCCAGGACCCCTGCGGGTCTTTCTGCAACAGGACTGCTCCCACGGCTCTGTCTGATGCGTCCGTCTCCACCCTCATTGGCCTGCTGGGGTCGACATGCAACAGCTGCTCTTCCGACGCGAAGAGACGCTTGAGTGCCTGAAAGGACTGCTCCGCCTGTTCCGTCCAGATTAACTTCTTTTTCTTGGAACTGAGCGTGTCCGTGATGGCCGCAGTTTGCATAGCGAACCCCTTGATAAACTGCGATAGAAGTTCGCAAAGCCAACAAACCGCTGGACCTCCTTCCGGTTGCGCGGGCTCTTCCAGTCCAACACTGCACGAACCTTGGCGCTGTCCATGGCGAGCGCCTTGTCTGACAACCTGTAGCCCAGGAAATCCACCTCCGTCACGCCGAACTGGCACTTTTCCAGCTTGGCGTAAAGCCTATGCTGCTGTAGTCTGCTCAGCACTTCCTTGACGTGTCTGTCATGATCCTGCTGCGATTCAGAAAATATCAGGATGTCATCCAAGAAGCAGACACACGTCTTGTAGAGGAGCCCCGCCAGCACGTGATGCATGAAAGCTTGAAAACAGTGGGAGCCATTTTGCAATCCAAAAGGCATAACTCTGTATTCGTAGGTGCCCAGGGGCGTGAACATGGCTGTCTTCCACTCATCACCCTCCCGCATGCGAATGAGGTTGTATGCCCCTCGCAGGTCCAACTTGGTGAAGACGCGTCCCTTGCGCACCGCCGCGAGGAGGTCGTCGATCCTGGGCATGGGGAGGTCCGATGGCTTGGTCACACTGTTCAAGGTCCGATAATCCACTACAAGTCTTTTTTGGGGCGTGTCCCACTTCTTAACAAAGAATACAGGACTGCCCCCCACTGCCTTGGACTCTCGGATGAAACCGCGCTTCAAATTGTGATCTATGAACTCCTTGAGTTCCTGTAGTTCGTCCTCTGACATGGAATACAGCTTCCCTTTGGGCAGCACCGCCCCTGGCAGTAGGTCAATCTTGCAGTCATATGATCTGTGGGGGGGGGGTAGCTTGTCCGCCTCCTTCTCGCAGAAGACCTCTAAAAATCCCGCATATTTGTGGGGGATTGCTTGCAGCGTCCCCAGCTGCAGCTGCGCTTCCTCCTCCTCTCCCTCCTGCCGGGGCAGAATGCAGTGCTCAGCGCAGTATGAGGAGCCAAAGACTAGCTGCCGCTGGTACCAAGCCAACGTCGGACTGTGTCTGTCCAGCCAACTCATGCCCAAGACAATAGGCGTGTCCGACAGTCTGGTGACATTAAAACTGATGATTTCCCTGTGATTTCCAAGTCGCATCACCATTGGAGGTGTTTGCTTCACCACCTGCCCCCCTAGCAGCTCCCTGCCATCCACCGTGACAACCTGCAGGGGCAGCGTGGCAGGCAGCAGCTGTACAGCGTGTTTATCGACAAAGTCCTGCCCTATAAAGTCCGCATTGCTTCCTGAGTCAACGGTGATTGGCACGTCTAGAGTGAGGCCATTGGGTAGCTGAAGCGATGCAGTGAGCTGCACTACTGGTTTGGGTGGGAGGGGGTCTGTGGGCTGCAAAATCTCTGGGGACTGCTTTACTGACTCGTCTGACTGGGCCCCAGTGCCTCTGTCTCCAGCCAGACTCCGTCGTTTCCCTGCTGTGTGTCTCTGTGCTGAGTAGCTGCAGTCACCGTCGCAGAGGCTGCAGTGTGTTTGTGGATCCTCTGGGGACACTCTTTCGCCATGTGCTGCGGACTTTCGCAGATGTAACACTTCCTGTTCCCTCTAGGAGGCTTCGCTTTGACTGCTCCCGGTGCTGTGGCTCTGGTTGCTGACTGAGCCCTGGCACCTCCAACCTCCATCGGTTCCGCTCCCCCTCCTGGCGGAGGCGTGGATTGCGCACGCGCAGCTTCCCTGGGAACGAAGGAGAAGCCTCTCGCTGGTTCGCGCCCTCCACGCCCTTCGTCCCTGCTCCATGGACGTTCCTCCAGCCTCACTCCCACTGCCAGCGCCCTCTGAACGACCTCCTGCGTGGTCCTGGGTCTCTCCCCCCTTGCAATTTCGTCTTTAACCGCACTGTTCAATCCTTCCCAAAATAGGTCTCTGACTGGAGCTGAATCTCTGTCCCATTCCAGGGCACTGGCCAGTGCAAAAATGCGGGCATGGTACTGTCTTACGCTGGCCCTCCCTTGCTTCAGCCCATGTACCTCCTTCCTGGCAAGATCCACGTCTATACTGGACAAAAAGCAGCCATCCATCGCTTTAATAAAGGCATCCGCGGTTTGGAGCGCCGGATCCTTATCTCTCCACAAATTGCGCAGCCATGCTTTAGCATCTCCATGCAAATGGGACATGATAAATCCCACCTTTTCTTGCTCATCTCTAAAGTCTTTGTTCAGCAGTTGCAGTGCACACTGTACATCTGCTCTAAAGTTGGGGTACTGTTGTAAATTCCCATCGAAGTGAGAGACTAGACCGCCTGTTCTTCTCCCCAACCCAATCCCCTCCGGTTTGGGTGTCAGTTGCCCTTGCTTCGTAAGCACTTCCAACCTGACCTGGAGATCCCTGTAGGCGGCAGCTGCGTCCTCCTCTCTCTTCCTGGATGCAAGTATCTCGGCATTCAGTCGTGTCACTGCTTCTCTGAGTTCTCCTATCTGCTGTTCGGCCGTCATATTGTCTGCCGTTTGTGAACTGAGTCGTAGGCACCCGCCTTCTCTCCTGTCCGCGGGGCGGTAGATGCCCACAACAGGAGACGGAGCTTACTGTCAGAGCTGCTTCCAGATCCTAGCTCACAGAGGATCACGCTAGCCAGCGGTCACTTTATAAAAGTCTTTATTGAGTTACGGTTTCCATTCTCAAGCTGCTGCGCGCAACTCTACGTCTTAAGGGTTAGACCGGCGAAGCTCCGTCTGAGTCTCCGCCCCCTGTGCACCAGCTTACTAACCTAGCTTTACTCCACCTTTTCCGCCTGACCGTTCTTCTCTGGGTCCCTCTGCCCCCCGGGGTCTCTTCCTTCCGGGACTCTTCTGACGCGGACCCCCCGGACCCTCCTGTCTCCTTGCGCCGGGCTTTAGGACCTGGCTCCCTTTCCGGGCTGCTTACTGCGCCACCTTCCTGTGCATTTGAACTTGGCACGCGCGCCCAACCTTCCACTTTCCTCCTGACCGTTTCTTCACTCTCCGATGGAGGTGTGGCCACTCCTGACTCGTGCCCTCCCTCCTGTTGCGAGCTGCCAGCGCTTGATGCCTGGCGCCCTTCTTCTCCCCTGCTCTCTGTTGGTGACGCTGGTCCCGATTTCCAACTGCTCCCCTCTGAGCCCCCTCTGGACCCTTCTTCCTGGGGTGTCCCCCTAGGCTCCCCCCTTGCTCTGGCCACTGGTGCTCCTTTCTGTGAATCTTCTGATTCACTGGAAAGACTCGGAGATCTCGGGTCGTCGTCATCACTCATCTTTTCTTCTGCCTCCTCCCCCTCGCTCTCTGTTTCCTCCCTTGCCCTCGCCTCTGCTCCTGAACCCCTGACAGCTGGTATCACTTTCGTTTATAGTATCCCCGAAGGTTGACTTTATTTTGAGTGTGTGCAGTGCTGTTGGCCAAATTTTAAGCTAGCCGTGGGTGGGAGCATTAATTTGAGTTCCTTTAATATTGCTATGAGACTTAGATTCTCAAGAGCAGAAGCAGGGAGGCCTATTCGGCCTGCACATAACTTCCAAGCCTAGTCTGCTACAGGTAGCAGTTAATTGTTAAGTCTCTGACACGTGACTCATTCTCGCTATAGGAATGTATCTGCTTGTAGGCCCAGTTGCTGCTAATGTATATCTGAGGCAGAGGGCCCAGAGGCTCCCTGTGCCTCCAAGGACTATGAGCACTTTGTATATGCTCTTGAACTATGCTGTTTCTGAACAAGTTTATTTTCTTTAAGTTTGTTTTGCCCTGATAGTGGCGACTGCCGTTTTAGAGATGAGCCTAGGACCTGGGAGACAGGGTTCATATCCCCCTCTTAGCCATTGTTATAACAAAACAAAACAAACTGCTCCTTTTGGGCTATTCTGTTGCTGGGCAGTTCGGCCCATTTGTGATAAAAGAACTTTGGGTTTCTTGAAGGGGTGCTTCCCTCTAAAAGGGCAAGCAGGGGTACCTGGACAAGCGGTGGGCTACCTCAACTCTGCTATTTCACTGGAAACATTTATGCCTGGCCTAGCAGGTGATCCTAGGGCTTTGCCCTAGAATTCGATGGCCTGGAAGCGTTTCCGGCCTGAATAGTGTCCCCATGTGGTCCATAAAGCATTGGTTTCACTGGGTCAGCGCATAGTGCTGGTAATGCGTGGGTTGCAGGATTGGTCCCTGTATGGGACAGCTGCATGCTCCCCCATTGCTCTACCTGGACACTTAAGTCCTTTTGGTGGTTACCTCACTGCGAGGGATGTAACGGGCGCCACGTTTGCAATATGCAAGTGGGAGAAAGCACCTTTGCGTGCCCGCATTGCAGTTTGCTCTGTGCGTTGCAGGGCACGGCACTGCACGGGCTGCAATTGCATTGCATTGCATGAGAGATTTGCAGTTGCAATGCACGGAGCGTTGTGTGCATTGCATGGAGGGTGTGTGTGCATTGCACGGAGGGTGTAGTTGCATTGCACGGAGTGTGTTGTTGCATTGTACGGAAGGTGTGGTTGCATTGCACGGAAGGTGTGTGTGTGTGTGTGTGCATTGCACGGAGTATGTAGTTGCATTTCACGGAGTGTGTGTGTGCATTGCATGGAGGGTGTAGTTGCATTGCACAGTGTGTTTTTTGCATTGCACAGAGTGTTTGTGCATTGCACGGAGTGTGTAGTTGCATTGAAAGGATGGTGTGTGCATTGCACGGAGTGTGTAGTTGCATTGCACGGAGTGTCGGTGCATTGCATGGAGTGTTGTTGCATTGCACGGAGTGTGTGCATTGCAGGGAGTGTGTTTTGCATTGCACGGAGTGTAGTTGCATGGAGTGTAGTTGCATTGCATTGCAGGGAGTGTGTGTGCATTGCAGGGAGTGTGTTTTGCATTGCACGGAGTGTGTAGTTGCATTGCATGGAGTGTAGTTGCATTGCAGGGAGTGTGTGTGCATTGCAGGGAGTGTGTTTTGCATTGCACGGAGTGTGTAGTTGCATTGCACGGAGGGTTTGTGTGTGCATTGCACAGAGTGTGTAGTTGCATTGCATGGAGTGTGTGCACTGCATGGAGTATGTTTTTGCATTGCACAGAGTGTGTGTCTGAAAAGGAAGCTGGCTCGGCGGCAGCTTTGTCGGGACTTCTTTAAGGGTTCTGGCCAGCGTCGGCCCTGTAAATTTACATATCATCATGGCAGCACAAGATGCCCCCTGCCCAAGCGGGGGCTGGAAGCTGGCAAGCAATAGCTCAATACCTTTTGCCCATATTCCCATTTTATTTAGGGATCCAGTTGGATATCGTTGCTAAAACATACCACTTGCCTATGGAGAAGCTGTCTGCCTTGAAGGAAGTTATTTTGTAATACTTCCCCTGTAGCAAGTGATGCTTAATCAGATCCGATCTTGCTGGGTCACTTAACTAATCTTCCCACTAGGCTAGGCTGCCTGCGGCCTGAGGTCCCCTTACCTTTGTGTACGCCTACCAAGTGTGGTGAAGGCAGATATCAGGCGATGATAGCAACTCCTGAATGTATGCAATAGTAGTTCGCCATGGCAGGATACCTGCCATGGGATTTTCAGGTTCATGCTGGTGCTGCTGGATCTTTGCCCTTTGGTTTTTATTTCAAGGGCTGCTGGTGTGCAAAGCTATGGCCTCAAGCCCGGTGTGGTGAGGCAATCATGTGACATAACTTTTCTTGAGTTTTCCCCATTGTAGTAGCAGTTCACATGTGGCCCGAGGAGTTCAGTGACCATCGGATCTGCTTTTGGTCTGATAACCAGGTAGTGGTGAGCGTCTTGGCAAAACAGTCCTCATGCTCTAGCACAGTCTCCGCCCCTCCGTTCATGCTTTCGAGCTGCGCCGCTTAAGGTTTAATATTGTGATTTCTACTCTCCAAATTACAGGATCCTCTATGATGTCGCTGGCACTCTATCCCATTTTCAGATGAAGCGCTTCAGATCCTGGGCTCCAGACTCAGCTATTGCCAGACTTTTCCAGACCACCTGTGGCATTTTGACAACAATTAGTAATTACAGAGAGCAGCAGCTTCCATTTCCCCTTCTGCTTTTAGCTCTTATGGGAAGGCCTGGATGGATTTCTTAGCCTTAAGCTGGCAGTCCTCGGCCATTCAGATGAACTGGCCCCCATCCTCTGAGCAGATCCGCAGTATTTGGTCCATCTGCTGCAGATTGGGCATGCGGGTATAACTATCAGAACTCAGTCCGCTGCAATGTCTGTTACACTGAAGCTTTATTTTTCAGAGACCCTTGTATAAAGTTTGTAGTGTGCAGGGCCTTGGAAGGTTGGAATAGGCTCCAACCTCATAGGACAGTGGGCAGGAAGTCGGTCAATTTTTACCTATGCAGTATCTGCAACAAGTTAAAACTTGTCTGCTGGTTAAAGATCAAGGCGAGACTCCTTTCAGTAGTCCATTGCATTTTCGCACTGAGGGTTGGGAAAATGGTTGTTGGAGCCAGCACGGGGCTGAGTCTGGAGGCTTATTGCTTCAGGACTTTTCCTTATTGTCAGAGCTGCTTCCAGGTCCCAGCTCACAGAGGACCACGCTAGCCGGTATTACTGTACAAAAGTCTTTATTGAGTTACAAGTTCCATTCTCAAGCCGCAGCGTGCAGCTCTACGTCTTAGAAGCTAGACCGGCGAAGCTCCGTCTGAGTCTCCGCCTCCAGTACACCAACTTAATACTCTAGCCTTACTCCACCTCTTCCGTCTTCCCTTCCTCCTCTGGGTCCCTCTACCCCCCGTGGTCTCTTCCTTCCTGGACTCTTCTGACGCCGACCCCCCGGACTCTGCTCCCTCTTTGCGGCGGGCTTTAGGACCTGGCTCCCTATCCGGACTGCTTACTGTGCCGCCTTCCTGTGCATTTGAACTTGGCGCGCGCGCGCAGCCTACGACCTTCCTCTTGACCGTTTCCTCGCTCCCCGATGGAGGTGTGGCCAATCCTAACTCCTGCCTTCCCGCTTGCGGCGAGCCGCCAGCTTCCGATGCCTGCGACCCCTCCCCCCTACTGTGCTCTGGTGGGGAAGCTGGTCCCGATTTCCAACTGCTGCTCTCTGAGTCTCCTCTGGTCCCTTCTTCCTGGTGTGTCCCCCTAGGCGCCCCCCTTGCTCTGGCCACTGGCGCCCCTTTCTGTGAATCTTCCGATTCACTGGAAAGACTCGGAGATCTCGGGCCGCTGTCATCGCTCATATTTCCTTCGGATTCCTCCCCCTCGCTCTCTGTTTCCTCCCTTTCCTGTGCCCCTGCTCCTGAACCCCTGACATCCCCCCTCGAAGCCCCCCCTTCCCCCCTCCCCTCCTCCAGGCGTGGGTGTAGGGTGCTCCGTTGTTACGGGGGTAAGTGCCGGATACAGTTCGTTTCCCGTGGCGTCCATCCAACTGGACAAGTCCGGCTCTTCTTCCCTGCACTCGCCGACGTCGATCTCCTCTGCTTCCATCTCCGTGCCGCCGTGCTCGAACCCAAGGTCCTCCCCGAACACGTCCATGTCCGTCTCGTCATCGGTCCCTCCTGGGGGCGTTGCTCGCCCGGGACCCTCCAGCCACTTCCTGCGCCACTGCTCCTCTGGTCGATCATCCCACCAATACGAGGGTTCTGAGGCAGATCCCGAGGGTGACCCCTCCGGGGAGCGTGTGCCCAGTGTCGGCTCCTCGTCCGAGTCAAACCCCCGGAACGTGCTGGCGGAAAGCGTGGGTGTGAAAAGCCAGTCGTCGAAAAACTCGGCTGGCATGGGTCTGTGTGGGAAAAGGGCATGAAACTCGTCTTTGAGCAGAGGTTCTTCCAAAGCGTAGCCCGGCACCCAGCTGTTGGCACTGGCTGGGGTGCCCTCTCTGGCGAGAAGGTATTCTACTCCCTCTTCCCCCCATCTAGAGTCTAAAATCTCTGTGACCTCGTTGATGGGCTCCCCCTCTGGCGACCCCCCCTGCGTGGTCCTTTCCCTGAGCGGGCTCGGTGCCGTCCCCGGCTCTTGAAACCTGTGAGGTGCCTTGTAGGGAGTGAGCACTGATCTATGGAATACCAGATGCATCCTGGATCCCTCCGGAAGTCTCAGCCGGAAAGCCACCGGATTGACCTGTGCCTCGACTTGGTAGGGCCCCAGCTGCTTATGTCCGAGCTTCTTTTTCGCTAACAATCTGGCCGCCACTGCCTGGGCTGCCAACCAAACCCAGTCTCCCACCTGTATTTCTTCCCCAACCCTCCTGTGTCTGTCAGCCTGCAGTTTGTATGCGTGCTTAGCTAGCTCTAACTGCCTTCGAAGCTGGTTGTGGACCTCCTGCAACTCTGACGCGAAAGCGTCCGCTGCCTGTGGCTCCCCCTCCCCCACTCTCTCTAGTCCCGGGAAGGTTCTGGGATGCCTCCCATTGTTGGCGAAGAACGGCGTCACCCTGGTGGACACGTGCTTCGTGTTGTTGTAGGCGAACTCGGCGAGTGGCAGGTAGTCCACCCACGTTGCAGGCTGTTGATTTGCGTAACATCTCAGGTACTGCTGCATGATGGCATTGACCCGCTCCGCTTGTCCGTTGGTCTGCGGGTGTCTCGCCGACGCCAGGTTGATCTTGACGTTCAGGATGCCCATCAGCTTCTGCCAGAAGTTCGAGATGAACTGTCGCCCCCGGTCGGACAGTATAGACCGAGGCAGCCCGTGAACCTTGAACACGTGATCTATGAACAGTTTGGCGGTCTGTTCCGCCGTGGCCACCTTCGCACACGGAATGAAATGTGCCATTTTGGTTAACAAGTCCACCACCACTAGCACTGCTGTCTTGCCCCTCGAGCTGGGCAGATCCGTGACAAAGTCCAGGGCCACCCTCTCCCACGGTTTGAGCGGAGTTTGTAGCGGTTCCAGCAGTCCCGCCGGCGGTTTATGCACTGGCTTAGCCCTCTGGCAGGTGTTGCACCTCGCGACGTAATCCGCTACCTCCCCCCGCATCTTGGGCCACCAGAAGTCTCTGGCGACTAATTCTATCGTCTTTTCTGTGCCATAGTGCCCGGCGGTGGGTGCGTCGTGCAACTGCTGCAGTACCTTGGCGCGGAGGTCATCTCCCGGCACGTAGAGGGCCCCTTTGCGGATGAGCAACCCCTCGCGTATCTGGAACTCGTCGCCCTTCGCCGTGCCTCTGTGCACCTCCTCCATCTTCGCTCGTGCGAAGGAGTCTTCCTGCAGCGCGCTACTTACAGCATCCAGGTCTACGGTTGCCGAAGCACACGCTTCTGGTGCGAAAATGTGCTTGGCTGCCGCTGGCATCGCCTCCTCGAGGCATTGCGGCTTCCTGGACAGTGCATCCGCCATGACGTTGTTGTCACCAGGGACGTACTCTATCCTGAAGTCGAAATCCGCAAAGAACTCCGCCCAACGTATGTGCCTCTGGTTCAGGAACTTCGCCGTGCGCCAGTACTCCAGATTCTTATGGTCCGTGCGGACCTGCACTGGGTGTTTGGCTCCGATCAGGAAGTGCCTCCACGCCTTGAATGCTGCATGAATGGCAAGCAACTCCCTGTCCCAGATGGCGTAGTTCTGCTCCGACTTGCTGAGCTTCCTGGAGTAGAAGGCGCACGGCCTCCAATCCCCATGCGGGTCTTGCTGCAACAGGACTGCTCCCACGGCTCTGTCTGAGGCGTCTGTTTCAACCCTCATCGGTTTGCCGGGATTTACATGCAGTAGCTGCTCTTCGGACGCGAAGAGACGCTTGAGTTTCTGAAAGGACTGCTCCGCCTGCTCCGTCCAGATGAATTTCTTCTTCTTGGAGCTGAGCGTGTCGGTAATGGCCGCCGTCTGCATCGCGAACCCTTTGATGAACTTGCGATAGAAGTTGGCAAAACCGACAAACCGCTGGACCTCCTTCCGGCTGCGCGGGCTCTTCCAGTCCAACACTGCGCGAACCTTGGCGCTGTCCATGGCGAGCCCCTTGTCCGACAATTTGTAGCCCAGGAAATCCACCTCCGTCACGTCGAACTGGCACTTCTCCAGCTTGGCGTACAGTCTATGCTCCCGTAGCCTTTGCAGAACTTCCTTGACGTCACTGTCGTGAACCTCCTGAGATTCTGAAAATATCAGGATGTCGTCCAGAAAGCAGACACACTTCTTGTAGAGGAGCCCCGCTAACACGTGATGCATGAAAGCTTGAAAACAGTGGGAACCATTTTGTAATCCAAATGGCATAACTCTGTATTCGTAGGTGCCCAGGGGTGTGAACATGGCCGTCTTCCACTCGTCGCCCTCCCGTATGCGAATAAGGTTGTACGCCCCTCGCAGATCCAACTTGGTGAACACACGTCCCTTGCGCACCGTCGCGAGGAGGTCGTCGATTTTGGGCATGGGGAAAGCCGTGGGCTTGGTTTTTGAGTTCAAAATCCGATAGTCCACCACAAGTCTTTTCTGGGGCCTGTCCTTCTTCCTCACAAAGAATACGGGACTGCCCCCCACTGCCTTGGACTCCCGGATGAATCCGCGCTCCAAATTATGATCTATGAACTCCCTGAGTTCCTGCATCTCATCTTCAGACATGGAATACAGTTTCCCTGTCGGCAGCGTCGCCCCTGGCAGGAGGTCAATCTTGCAGTCATAGGGCCTGTGGGGAGGCAGCTTGTCCGCCTCCTTCTCGCAGAAAACTTCCAAAAATTCTGCGTACTTGCGGGGGACTGCTTGCAGCGTGCCCAATTGCAGCTGTGCGTCCTCTTCTTCCCCCTCCGGTCTGGACAGGATGCAGTGTTCTGCACAGTAAGAGGAGCCGAAGATTAGTTGCCGCTGGTACCAAGCCAACGTTGGACTGTGCCTGTCCAGCCAACTCATGCCCAATACTATAGGCGTGTCCGACAGCTGGGTGACATTAAAGCTGATGACTTCTCTGTGATTGCCAATTTGCATCACCATCGGTGGCGTTTGCTGCACCACCTGCCCCCCTAGCAATTCCCTGCCATCCACCGTGACAACATTCAGGGGCAGCGTGGCTGGCAGTAGCGTTATATTGTGCTGCTCGATGAAATCCTGTCCTATAAAGTCCGCGTTGCTACCAGAGTCAATGGTAATTGGCACTTCCATTGTAAGTCCATTGGGTAGCTGGAGCGATGCGGTGAGCTGCACTACTGGTTTGGGCGGGAGGGGGTCTGTGGGCTGCAAAATCTCTGGGGACTGCTTCACTGACCCGTCTGGCTGGGCCCCAGTGCCTCTGTTTCCAGCCAGACTCCGTCGTTTCCCTGCTGTGGTTCTCTCTGCTGAGTTGCTTCTGTTACCGTCGCGGAGGCTGCAGTGTGCTTGTGGAGCCTCTGGGGACACTCTTTTGCCATGTGCTGAGGACTGTCACAGAGGTAGCACTTCCTGTTCCCTCTAGGAGGCTTCGCTTTGACTGCTCCCGGTGCTAGGGCTCTGGTTGCTGATTGAGCCCTGGCACCTCCAACCTCCATAGGTTCCCCTCCTCCTCCTGGCGGAGGCGTGGAGTGCGCACGCGCTGCATCCCTGGGAAAGAAGGAAGGTGCTCTTGCTGCCTCGCATCCTCCACGCCCTTCGTCCCTGCTCCATGGATGGTCTTCTACCCGCACCCCAATCGTCAGCGCCCTCTGAACGATCTCCTGAGTGCTCCGGGGTCTCTCCCCCCTCGCAATTTCGTCCTTTACTGCACTGTTCAAACCTTCCCAGAAAAGGTCTCTGACTGGAGCTGAATCTTTGTCCCATTCCAGTGCACTGACCAGTGCAAAAAAGCGGGAATGATACTGCCTTACACTGGCCCTCCCTTGTTTCAGCCCATGTATCTCTATTCTGGCGATATCAACGTCTATATTTGATAAAAAACACGAATCCATCGCTTTAATGAAGGCATCCGCACTTCGGAGTGCCGGATCCTTATCTCTTTAGCGTCTCGCTTTAGCGTCTCCATGCAAATGGGATAGAATAAACCCCACCTTCTCTTGCTCATCTCTAAAATCTTTGTCCAGCAGTTGCAGCGCAAACTGCACATCTGCTCGGAAGTTGGGGTACTGCTGTAAATTCCCATCGAAATGAGATACAAGGCTGCCTCCTCTTCTCCCCAGCCCAATTCCCTCCGATTTGGGTCCCGGTTGCCCCTGCTTAGTAAGCACTTCCAACCTGACTTGGAGATCCTTGTAGGCGGCGGCCGCTTCTTCTTCCCTCTTCCTGGATGCGAGTATCTCAGTGTTTAGATGTGACACTGCATTTTGCAGGGCTGCTATCTGCTGTTCAGTATTCATCTCGTCCGACTTTCGTGAGCTCGCAAAGCACCAATCTTCACCCCTCGCTGCTTCCACTCACGCTGCGAGGCTTTTGGTGCAACTGGGGACGGAGCTTACTGTCAGAGCCGCTTCCAGGTCCCAGCTCACAGAGGACCACGCCAGCCGGTATTACTGTACAAAAGTCTTTATTGAGTTACAAGTTCCATTTTCAAGCCGCAGCGTGCAGCTCTACGTCTTAGAAGCTAGACCGGCGAAGCTCCGTCTGAGTCTCCGCCTCCTGTACACCAACTTAATACTCTGGCCTTCCTCCACCTCTTCCGTCTTTCCTTCCTCCTCTGGGTCCCTCTACCCCCCGTGGTCTCTTCCTTCCTGGACTCTTCTGACGCCGACCCCCCGGACTCTGCTCCCTCTTTGCGGCAGGCTTTAGGACCTGGCTCCCTATCCGGACTGCTTACTGTGCCGCCTTCCTGTGCATTTGAACTTGGCGCGCGCGCGCAGCCTTCGACCTTCCTCTTGACCGTTTCCTCGCTCCCCGATGGAGGTGTGGCCAATCCTAACTCCTGCCTTCCCGCTTGCGGCGAGCCGCCAGCTCCCGATGCCTGCGACCCCTCCCCCCTACTGTGCTCTGGTGGGGAAGCTGGTCCCGATTTCCAACTGCTGCTCTCTGAGTCTCCTCTGGTCCCTTCTTCCTGGTGTGTCCCCCTAGGCGCCCCCCTTGCTCTGACCACTGGCGCCCCTTTCTGTGAATCTTCCGATTCACTGGAAAGACTCGGAGATCTCGGGCCGCTGTCATCGCTCATATTTCCTTCGGATTCCTCCCCCTCGCTCTCTGTTTCCTCCCTTTCCTGTGCCCCTGCTCCTGAACCCCTGACAGGTGTGATTCTGGCGCACATCCAAATAACACCATGCGAATTGAAAAAAGCCCAATCAAAGCTTATTCGTCTTCTTTCTACGCATATAGAAGCGGAAAGATGGTGTTGTGTTATTTTGGTCTCATTGCACACACTTTGCGATTTCTGCGTCAATGTGCATTAACAGCAAAGAACACGACATGAAGTAAGTGCAATCCAATATAATTCTTTCTATGTACTTTGAAACCAAAACAAAATGTTTGGCTTTGTTTAGGCTCATTACACCGCTTTGCTATTTGTGGGTGAATGAACACCGAAAGAGCATTCGAAGCTTATTCGTCCTTTGCCTATTGCGATGGAACCAACACACCTATGCTTGATTTCCGCTGGTAACAAACATGTCACTCTGCGATTTTTGGTTAAATGTGCATTCTAACCCCAAAAACACCAACTTGAAATAAGCCCAATCAGAGCTTTATTATCTTCTTTTTATGTAGATGGAACCCAAAACACCTTTTTGCTTTGGTTTTGGAGTGACTCTGGCGCACACCCAAATAACACCATGCGAATTGAAAAGTCCAATCAAAGCTTATTCGTCTTCTTTCTACGCATATAGAAGCGAAAAGATGGTGTTATTTTGGTCTCATTGCACACACTTTGCGATTTCTGCGTCAATGTGCATAAACACCAAAAAACACACCTTGAAATAAGCGCAATCCAAGATTCTTCTTTCTATGTAGTTGGAAACCAAAACAACCTGATTGGCTTTGTTTAGGCTTGGAACGGACAGCTCATGGAAGAACCCCGACCAAACCTAAGAGGAGGCGTGTAGTGGTGATAGGGGATTCCCTACTGAGGGGAACAGAAGCAGTGATCTGTGGGCCTGACAAGATGTCTCGGGAAGTGTGCTGTCTCCCCGGGGCTAAGATCCAAGATGTAACTGAACGACTGCAAGGAATCATAAAACCCACTGACAAATACCCCTTCCTCTTGGTTCATGTGGGAACCAATGACACTGCAAGCAATAGCCTCCAGAAGATCAAAAGAGACTACGAGGCTCTCGGCAGGAAATTGAAGCAACTAAATGCACAAATTGTCATCTCATCTCTCCTCCCAGTTGAACGACGTGGCCCAGAGAGAGAGGGGAAAATAGTGGAAGTGAACAGCTGGCTTCGCAGATGGTGTAAACAGGAACGGTTTGGATTCTTAGATCACGGACTGCAGTTTCTTGAAGATGGACTTCTGGCAAGCGATGGGCTGCACCTCACAACAGTTGGGAGAAATGTTTTTGCCAAAAATCTCAGAAACCTCATCAGGAGGGCTTTAAACTGACTAATGTGGGGGAGGGAGACAGTGCTCCTGAAGGTAGGAGCCTATCAACTGATGAAGATGATCATCCAAATGTCATAGACCAAATGGAGCAAACAGCACGCAGACCTAGTGGTGGGAGGAAAAAATCCTTAAATAAGAGACACGGGGGAATGATTAATGGACTTCAATGTCTGTACACTAATGCGCAAAGCATGGGAAATAAACAAGATGAGCTTGAGCTCTTGGTACAGCAAACTAAATATGACATAATAGGCATCACTGAAACCTGGTGGGATAAGTCCCACGATTGGAATGTAATAATGGGGGGATACAATCTATTTCAGAGAAACAGACCAGACAAGAAAGGAGGAGGAGTGGCGTTATATGTCAGGGATGTGTATACCTGTGAAGAGATCCAAGATTTAGAACATCAAAGCCAAAGTGAGAGCATTTGGGTCAAAATTAAGGGAGAGAAGAATAACAGGGACCTCATTGTGGGAGTTTACTATAGATCCCCAAGCCAAACGGAGGACATAGATGATGCCTTCCTGGAACAGATGGCCAAGCATGCAAAAGGAAGGGAGATAGTAGTAATGGGGGACTTCAATTACCCGGATATTTGTTGGATGTCAAACTCAGCCAAGAGCATAAGGTCAAACAGATTCCTCACTGGCCTTGCAGACAACTTCATTGTCCAGAAAGTGGGAGAAGCAACAAGAGGAACAGCCATTTTAGATCTGGTCCTAACCAATGTTGATGACCTGGTTAGTGGGGTAGAAGTGGAAGGATCATTAGGCGCGAGTGATCATGCTCTTCTGAAGTTTACTATACAGCGGAAAGGAGCAGCCAAGCATACTAGGACTCAATTTCTTGACTTTAAGAAAGCCGACTTCATAAAACTTAGGGAAGTGCTGGGTGAGATCCCATGGACAGTAATACTAAAAGGAAAGGGAGTTCATGATGGCTGGGAGTTTGTTAAGAGGGAGATACTAAAAGCACAACGTCAGGCAATACCAATGAGAGGGAAACATGGAAGGTGCCTAAAGAAGCCAGGGTGGCTATCTAAAGAACTTTTAACTGAGTTAAGATTAAAAAAGGATGTGTACAAAAAATGGAAAAGGGGGGAAACCACCAAAGAGGAATTCAAACAAATAGCCAGCACGTGTAGACACAAAGTCAGAAAAGCTAAAGCACAGAATGAACTCAGGCTTGCTAGAGAGGTTAAAAGCAACAAAAAAGGCTTCTATGGGTATGTTCGTAGCAAAAGGAAGAGCAAAGAAACAGTGGGGTCACTCAGAGGAGAAGATGGTGAAATGCAAACAGGGGACACAGAAAGGGCTGAACTCCTCAATGCCTTCTTTGCCTCAGTCTTCTCCGATAAGGAAAACAATGCCCGACCTGTAGAATTTGGAGCAAATGATTCAGCAAAGGAAACACAGCCCAGAATAACTAAGGAGATAGTACAAGAATACTTGGCCAGTTTAGATGTATTCAAGTCTCCAGGGCCAGATGAACTGCATCCAAGAGTATTAAAAGAACTGGCAGATGTGATCTCAGAACCACTGGCAGTCATCTTTGAGAATTCCTGGAGAACAGGCGAAGTCCCGGCAGACTGGAGGAGGGCAAATGTTGTCCCTATTTTCAAAAAGGGGAAAAGAGAGGACCCAAATAATTACCGCCCAGTCAGTCTGACATCAATACCAGGGAAGATTCTGGAGCAGATCATTAAGCAAACAGTCTGTGCGCACCTAGAAAGGAATGCTGTGATCACCAATAGTCAGCATGGATTTCTGAAAAATAAGTCATGTCAGACTAACCTGATCTCGTTTTTTGACAGAATTACAAGCCTGGTAGATGAAGGGAACGCAGTGGATGTAGCCTACCTTGATTTCAGCAAGGCATTTGACAAGGTGCCCCATGATATTCTTGTAAAGAAACTGGTAAAATGTGGTCTTGACTATGCTACCACTCAGTGGATTTGTAACTGGCTGACTGACCGAACCCAAAGGGTGCTCATCAATGGTTCCTCTTCATCCTGGAGAAGAGTGACTAGTGGGGTGCCACAGGGTTCTGTCTTGGGCCCGGTCTTATTCAACATCTTTATCAACGACTTGGATGATGGACTCAAGGGCATCCTGATCAAATTTGCAGATGACACCAAACTGGGAGGGGTGGCTAACACCCCAGAGGACAGGATCACACTTCAAAACGACCTTGACAGATTAGAGAACTGGGCAAAAACAAACAAGATGAATTTTAACAGGGAGAAATGTAAAGTATTGCACTTGGGCAAAAAAAATGAGAGGCACAAATACAAGATGGGGGACACCTGGCTTGAGAGCAGTACATGTGAAAAGGATCTAGGAGTCTTGGTTGACCACAAACTTGACATGAGCCAACAGTGTGACGCGGCAGCTAAAAAAGCCAATGCAATTCTGGGCTGCATCAATAGGAGTATAGCATCTAGATCAAGGGAAGTAATAGTGCCACTGTATTCTGCTCTGGTCAGACCTCACCTGGAGTACTGTGTCCAGTTCTGGGCACCACAGTTCAAGAAGGACACTGACAAACTGGAACGTGTCCAGAGGAGGGCAACCAAAATGGTCAAAGGCCTGGAAACGATGCCTTATGAGGAACGGCTAAGGGAGCTGGGCATGTTTAGCCTGGAGAAGAGGAGGTTAAGGGGTGATATGATAGCCATGTTCAAATATATAAAAGGATGTCACATAGAGGAGGGAGAAAGGTTGTTTTCTGCTGCTCCAGAGAAGCGGACACGGAGCAATGGATCCAAACTACAAGAAAGAAGATTCCACCTAAACATTAGGAAGAACTTCCTGACAGTAAGAGCTGTTCGACAGTGGAATTTGCTGCCAAGGAGTGTGGTGGAGTCTCCTACTTTGGAGGTCTTTAAGCAGAGGCTTGACAACCATATGTCAGGAGTGCTCTGATGGTGTTTCCTGCTTGGCAGGGGGTTGGACTCGATGGCCCTTGTGGTCTCTTCCAATTCTATGATTCTATGATTCTATGATTCTAGTACACTTCGCTTTGCTATTTGTGCGTGAATGAACACCGAAAGGGCAATCGAAGCTTATTCGTCCTTTTTCTATTGAGATGTTACCATATGTTTACTTATGCTTGATTTGGGCTGGTAACAAACATGTCTGCGATTTTTGGTTGAATGTGCATTCTAACCCCAAAAACACCAACTTGAAATAAGCCCAATCAGAGCTTTATCAACTTCTTTTTATGTAGATGGGAACCAGAAGACCTTTTTGCTTTGGTTGGGGGTGATTCTGGTGCACACCTAAAAAACACCATGCTAATTGAAATAAGCCGAATCAAAGCTTATTCGTCGTCTTTCTACGCATATGGAAGCGAAAAGACGGTGTTGTGTTATTTTGGTCTCATTCCACACACTTTGCGATTTCTGGGTCAATATGCATTAACACCAAAGAACAGGAGTTGAAATAAGCGCAATCCAAGATTCTTCTTTGTATGTAACTGGAATCCAAAACAACCTGTTTGGCTTTGTTTAGGCTTATTACACTTCACTTTGCTATTTGTGTGTGAATGAACACCGAAAGAACAATCCAAGCTTATTCGTCCTCTTTCTGTTGACATGGAACCAAGACACCTATGCTTGATTTGGGCTGATAACAAACATGTCACTCTGCGATTTTTGGGTGAATGTGCATTCAAACCCCAAAACCCCCAATTTGAAATAAGCCCAATCAGAGCTTTATCATCTTCTTTTTATGTAGATGGGAACCAGAAGACCTTTTTGCTTTGGTTGGGGGTGATTCTGCTGCACACCCAAAAAACACCATGCGAATTGAAATAAGCCCAATCAAAGCTTATTCGTATTCTTTCTACGCATATGGAAGCGAAAAGATGGTGTTGTGTTATTTTGGTCTCATTCCACACACTTTGCGATTTCTGGGTCAATGTGCATAAACGCCAAAGAACAGGAATTGAAATAAGCGCAATCCAACATTCTTCTTTTTATGTAGCTGGAACCCAAAACAACCTGTTTGGCTTTGTTTAGGCTTATTACACTTTGCTTTGCTATTTGTGGGTGAATGAACATGGAAAGAACAGTCCAAGCTTATTCATCCTCTTTCTATTGAGATGGAAAAAATACACCTATGCTTGATTTGGGCTATAACAAAGATGTCACTCCGATTTTTGGGTGAATGCGCATTCTAACCCCCAAAACCCCAATTTGAAATAAGCCCAATCAGAGCTTTATCATCTTCTTTTTATGTTGATGGGAACCAGAAGACCTTTTTGCTTTGGTTGGAGGTGATTATGGTGCACACCCAAAAAACACCATGCGAATTGAAATAAACCCAATCAAAGCTTATTCGTCTTCTTTCTACGCATATGGAAGCGAAAAGATGGTGTTGTGTTATTTTGGTCTCATTGCACACACACTGCGATTTCTGAGTCATGTGCATTAACACCAAAGAACACGACGTGAAATAAGCGCAATCCAAGATTCTTCTTTCTATGTAACTGGAATCCAAAACAACCTGTTTGGCTTTGTTTAGGCTTATTACACTTCACTTTGCTATTTGTGGGTGAATGAACAAGGAAAGAACAATCCAAGCTTATTCGTCCTCTTTCTATTGAGATGGAACGAATTGATTTGGGCTGATAACAAACATGTCACTCTGCGATTTTTGGGCGAATGTGCATTCTAACCCCCAAAACACCAATTTGAAATAAGCCCAATCAGAGCTTTTTCAACTTCTTTTTATGTAGATGGAACCCAAAGGCCTTTTTGCTTTAGTTGGGGGTGATTCTGGTGCACACCCAAAAAATAGCAAGCGAATTGAAATAAGCCCAATCAAAGCTTATTCGTCATCTTTCTACCAATATTGAAGCGAAAAGACGGTGTTTTGTAATTTTGGTCTCATTACACACACTTTGCAATTTCTGGGTCAATGTGCATTAACACCGAAGAACATGATTTGAAATAAGGGCAATCCAAGATTATTCTTTCTATGTAGCTGGAACCCAAAATAACCTGTTTCTCTTTGTTTCCGCTTATTACACTTCGCTTTGCTAAATGTAGGTGAATGAACACGGAAAGAACAATCCAAGCTTATTTGTCCTCTTTCTATTGAGATGGAACCAATACACCTATGCTTTATTTGGGCTATAACAAACATGTCACTCTCCGATTTTTGGATGAATGTGCATTCCAACCCCAAAAACACCAATTTGAAATAAGCCCAATCAGAGCTTTATCATCTTCTTTTTATGTACATGGAACCCAAAACACCATTTTGCTTTGGTTGGGGGTGATTCTGGTGTACACCCAAAAAAACACCATACTGTCAGAGCTGCCCAAGGTCCCAGCTCACCAAGGACCAACGCCAGTTCGTCGTTATATACAAAAGTCTTTATTGAAGTTCATTTACACATCGACAGCTGCAGCGTGCAGCTCTACATCTGAAACTCTAGACCGCCGAAGCTCCGTCTGAATCTCCTCCCCCCATACACCAATTTAAGATTCTAGCCCTGCTCCACCTTTTCCGCTGCTCTTTCCGCCTCTGGCTCCGCCTGTCAGCTGGGGTCTCGCCCTTCCTAGACTCTTCTGACGCTGAATCCCCTGACTCTTCTCCTTGCCTCCGGTGGGCTTTAGGACCTGGTTCCCAATCTGGGTTTTCTGCTGTCCTGCGCGCCTGTACATTTGAACTTGGCGCGCGCGCCCAGCCGGCAACCCTCCTCCTGACCGTTACACTGCTCCTGTCACTGCTTCCCCCTTCGGGGGGGGGCCTAGCTGGACCCGACCTCCCTTCCATTCCCTCACTCTCCGATGGAGGCGTGGTCAGCCCTGACTCATCTTCTCTCCCTGCTGGAGGAGACGCTGGCCCTGCCCCATGGGACTCTTCCCCCCACTACCCTCTGGTGGGGAAGCTGGTCCTGATTTCCAGCTGCTGCTTTGGGAGTCCCCGCTGGCCCCTTGTTTCTGGTGTGTCCCCCCCCCCCCCGGGACCCCCCTTGCCCTGACCATGGGCGCCTCCTTCTGGGAATCTTCTGATTCGCTGGAGAAGCTCATGGAATCTCTCGGGTCACTGTCGTATTCCCCTACGCTGCCCTCAGATTCTTCCCCTTCGCTTTCCATTTCCTCTCTCCCCTGTACCTCTGCTCCTGAGCCCCTGACATATGTCATATAATTTAGACAGTGTTTTGCTCTTACCTTCTACTATCTCTATTTTAAATTTTGATTTTTTTGTCATCAAAGCCCGTTTTCCTTTTATCTTCTTTTAGCAGATCATTCACCTGATGGTATTGTAACCAACCAGAGAATAGATCTTTTATTTCTTCATAAGGTTTAAGTTTGGGCCCTTGTTCTGTTTTTCTTACCAAATCTTCATAGGTGGCGTTCTTCCCCTCCATATTGGTTTTTTTTATTGCTAAGACCTCTACTGGTGAGATCCACCAGGGTGTCTTTCTTTCGAGAAGGTTCTTATTTCTCTCCCAGACCTGATATATTGGTCCCCTAAAAATATGGTTTAAAAAAGCCCTGTGCACTTTCACTTTCTCATACCAGAGATATGCATGCCACCCATACCAATTATTGAAACCTTCTAGGTCCAGTAAGTCTCGATTCTCCAATTTTATCCAATCTTTTAACCAGAGTAGGCACGCTGCTTCATAGTATAAACTCAGGTCTGGGAGAGCAAAACCTCCTCTTTCCGTTTTGTCCGTCAATATTTTCATTTTAATCCTTGGTCTTTTCCCCTGCCAGATGTATTTCGCCAGGGTTCTCTGCCATTCTTTGCATTGTTTTAAACCTTTAATGACTGGGAGAGTTTGAAATAAGAACAACATCCTTGGCAAAATGTTCATTTTAACCACTGCTATCCTCCCTAAAAAGGAGAATTTCATCCTCCCCCAAATTTCCAGATCTTTCTTTATTTTCTTCCATGTAACTTCATAGTTGTCCTTATATAGGTTTAGATTTTTGGCCGTAATCCACACTCCCAAATATTTCACTTTCTTAACCACCGTAATTTCCGCCTTTCGTTCTAGTTCTATCGTTTCTTCCTTAGTTAGATTTTTAACCAGCATTTTGGTTTTGTTCTTATTTACCCTAAAACCTGCCACATCTCCAAATTCCTCAATTTTTTGTAGGGCTTCTTTTACACTATCTTTTGGGTCTTCCAAGGTCAGTACAATATCATCTGCATAGGCTTTGATTTTAAATTCCTTCTTTCCTACCTTAATTCCTTTCACTTCTGTTACTTCCCTCAGTCTCTTATTGAGTATTTCCAAAACTGTTATAAATAATAAGGGGGACAGGGGACAACCTTGTCTAGTCCCTTTGTAAATATTAAAATATTCTGTTGTGGTATTGTTTATCACCAACTTTGCTTTCTGTTCCTTGTATATTGCTTCTATACCTCTTTAAATTTTCCCCCTATTCCCATCATTTCCAAAGTCTTCTTTAGGAAGTTCCACGAAATATTATTGTCAGGGGTTTAGGAGCAGAGGCAAGGGCAAGGGAGGAAACAGAGAGCGAAGGGGAGGAGGCAGAAGAAAAGATGAGTGATGACGACGACCCGAGATCTCCGAGTCTTTCCAGTGAATCAGAGGATTCACAGAAAGGAGCACCAGTGGCCAGGGCAAGGGGGGAGAGTAGGGGGGCACCCCAGGAAGATAGAGCCAGAGGGGACTCAGAGGAGAGCAGTTGGAAATCGGGACCAGCGTCACCGCTAGGGAGCAGGGAGGAGGAAGGGAGCCAGGGGGCAAGCGCTGGCAGCTCACCACAGGAGGGAGGGCATGAGTCAGGAGTGGCCACACCTCCATCGGGGAGCGAAGAAACGGTTAAGCAGAAAGTGGAAGGTTGGGCGCGCGCGCCAAGTTCAAATGCAGAGGAAGGCGGCGCAGTAAGCAGCCCGGAAAGGGAGCCAGGTCCTAAAGCCCGGCGCAAGGAGGCAGGAGGGTCCGGGTCAGCTTTATCATCTTCTTTTTATGTAGATGGGTACCAGAAGACCTTTTTGCTTTTGTTGCGGGTGATTCTGCTGCACACCCAAAAAACACCATGCGAATTGAAATAAGCCCAATCAAAGCTTATTCGTCTTCTTTCTACGCATATGGAAGCGAAAATACGGTGTTGTGTTATTTTGGTCTCATTCCACACACTTTGCGATTTCTGGGTCAATGTGCATAAACACCAAAGAACAGGAATTGAACAAAGCGTAATCCAAGATTCTTCTATTTATGTCAGAGCCAGCAGGAAAGCAGTTGAAGAAGGAGCAAAAAGGGTTTTCTCTTGTGTGTTTGTGTTTCTTTGTGGCTGATTAGCTGTTCTCCCTGGGCAAAGGTCAGAGGGGGCAGGGTTTCTGTTGAGGAAGGTGATTAGCTGTGGGAGGAGCTTATCAGAGCCAGCAGGAAAGCAGTTGAAGAAGGAGCAAAAAGGGTTTTCTCTTGTGTGTTTGTGTTTCTTTGTGGCTGATTAGCTGTTCTCCCTGGGCAAAGGTCAGAGGGGGCAGGGTTTCTGTTGAGGAAGGTGATTAGCTGTGGGAGGAGCTTATCGGAGCCAGCAGGAAAGCAGTTGAAGAAGGAGCAAAAAGGGTTTTCTCTTGTGTGTTTGTGTTTCTTTGTGGCTGATTAGCTGTTCTCCCTGGGCAAAGGTCAGAGGGGGCAGGGTTTCTGTTGAGGAAGGTGATTAGCTGTGGGAGGAGCTTATCGGAGCCAGCAGGGAAGCAGTTGAAGAAGGAGCAAAAAGGGTTTTCTCTTGTGTGTTTGTGTTTCTTTGTGGCTGATTAGCTGTTCTCCCTGGGCAAAGGTCAGAGGGGGCAGGGTTTCTGTTGAGGAAGGTGATTAGCTGTGGGAGGAGCTTATCAGAGCCAGCAGGGAAGCAGTTGAAGAAGGAGCAAAAAGGGTTTTCTCTTGTGTGTTTGTGTTTCTTTGTGGCTGATTAGCTGTTCTCCCTGGGCAAAGGTCAGAGGGGGCAGGGTTTCTGTTGAGGAAGGTGATTAGCTGTGGGAGGAGCTTATCAGAGCCAGCAGGGAAGCAGTTGAAGAAGGAGCAAAAAGGGTTTTCTCTTGTGTGTTTGTGTTTCTTTGTGGCTGATTAGCTGTTCTCCCTGGGCAAAGGTCAGAGGGGGCAGGGTTTCTGTTGAGGAAGGTGATTAGCTGTGGGAGGAGCTTATCGGAGCCAGCAGGGAAGCAGTTGAAGAAGGAGCAAAAAGGGTTTTCTCTTGTGTGTTTGTGTTTCTTTGTGGCTGATTAGCTGTTCTCCCTGGGCAAAGGTCAGAGGGGGCAGGGTTTCTGTTGAGGAAGGTGATTAGCTGTGGGAGGAGCTTATCAGAGCCAGCAGGGAAGCAGTTGAAGAAGGAGCAAAAAGGGTTTTCTCTTGTGTGTTTGTGTTTCTTTGTGGCTGATTAGCTGTTCTCCCTGGGCAAAGGTCAGAGGGGGCAGGGTTTCTGTTGAGGAAGGTGATTAGCTGTGGGAGGAGCTTATCAGAGCCAGCAGGGAAGCAGTTGAAGAAGGAGCAAAAAGGGTTTTCTCTTGTGTGTTTGTGTTTCTTTGTGGCTGATTAGCTGTTCTCCCTGGGCAAAGGTCAGAGGGGGCAGGGTTTCTGTTGAGGAAGGTGATTAGCTGTGGGAGGAGCTTATCAGAGGCAGCAGGGCAGCGGCGCGCGCCTAACGGCGCGCGCAGTTTGATCCATCTTTTAGATTTAGGAGAGCTAGTCTCAAACGTTTGTTGGGGGAGACCTAGGTGTTTTTTTTTGTGGGGGGAGTTATTTGTCCTGTCTTCACGCTTTTTATGATGGAGGACCGCTGTAGCCACCCCCAACGACACATTCTCAAGATGGAGGGGGAGGGAACAGCTGCTGTCGCCTGCGGTTCCTGCGCAATGTTTGCCATCTTGCCAAAGGTTGCAGGCAGCTTTACCTGCAGCAATTGCATGTTGATTGCACTCTTAAAAGACAAAGTCCAGCAACTGGAGGAACGTGTAGCTACGCTTCAAAGAATTAGAGAGCTGGAGCTCTTCTTGGAAGCAACAGACCACACCGTCTCCATCAAAGAGGAGACAGGGGACTCCCCTGAGAAGGAGGCTAGTTCACCAACACAGGAGCCAGATATATGGAGAAACGTGACTCAAAGAAGTAGGAGGCCCAGGGTTCGTTCTGATTGTTTAGAAATACACAATCGCTTTGAGGTCCTCTCCCCTAGCATGGAAGACGAAGAGCAGACTCCATTTGAGGATCTCTCCCTCATTTCAGTCGATCAGGTAAATGAAGACGAGCAGCAAAGTCAGTCCTCAGGGAATGTGCAGGCGACCTTGGAACGGACAGCTCATGGAAGAACCCCGACCAAACCTAAGAGGAGGCGTGTAGTGGTGATAGGGGATTCCCTACTGAGGGGAACAGAAGCAGTGATTTGTGGGCCTGACAAGATGTCTCGGGAAGTGTGCTGTCTCCCCGGGGCTAAGATCCAAGATGTAACTGAACGACTGCAAGGAATCATAAAACCCACTGACAAATACCCCTTCCTCTTGGTTCATGTGGGAACCAATGACACTGCAAGCAATAGCCTCCAGAAGATCAAAAGAGACTACGAGGCTCTCGGCAGGAAATTGAAGCAACTAAATGCACAAATTGTCATCTCATCTCTCCTCCCAGTTGAACGACGTGGCCCAGGGAGAGAGGGGAAAATAGTGGAAGTGAACAGCTGGCTTCGCAGATGGTGTAAACAGGAACAGTTTGGATTCTTAGATCACGGACTGCAGTTTCTTGAAGATGGACTTCTGGCAAGCGATGGGCTGCACCTCACAACGGTTGGGAGAAATGTTTTTGCCAAAAATCTCAGAAACCTCATCAGGAGGGCTTTAAACTGACTAATGTGGGGGAGGGAGACAGTGCTCCTGAAGGTAGGAGCCTATCAATTGATGAAGATGATCATCCAAATGTCATAGACCAAATGGAGCAAACAGCACGCAGACCTAGTGGTGGGAGGAAAAAATCCTTAAATAAGAGACACGGGGGAATGATTAATGGACTTCAATGTCTGTACACTAATGCGCAAAGCATGGGTAATAAACAAGATGAGCTTGAGCTCTTGGTACAGCAAACTAAATATGACATAATAGGCATCACTGAAACCTGGTGGGATAAGTCCCATGATTGGAATGTAATAATGGGGGGATACAATCTATTTCAGAGAAACAGACCAGACAAGAAAGGAGGAGGAGTGGCGTTATATGTCAGGGATGTGTATACCTGTGAAGAGATCCAAGATTTAGAACCTCAAAGCCAAAGTGAGAGCATTTGGGTCAAAATTAAGGGAGAGAAGAATAACAGGGACCTCATTGTGGGAGTTTACTATAGATCCCCAAACCAAACGGAGGACATGAATTTTAACAGGGAGAAATGTAAAGTATTGCACTTGGGCAAAAAAAATGAGAGGCACAAATACAAGATGGGGGACACCTGGCTTGAGAGCAGTACATGTGAAAAGGATCTAGGAGTCTTGGTTGACCACAAACTTGACATGAGCCAACAGTGTGACGCGGCAGCTAAAAAAGCCAATGCAATTCTGGGCTGCATCAATAGGAGTATAGCATCTAGATCAAGGGAAGTAATAGTGCCACTGTATTCTGCTCTGGTCAGACCTCACCTGGAGTACTGTGTCCAGTTCTGGGCACCACAGTTCAAGAAGGACACTGACAAACTGGAACGCGTCCAGAGGAGGGCAACCAAAATGGTCAAAGGCCTGGAAACGATGCCTTATGAGGAACGGCTAAGGGAGCTGGGCATGTTTAGCCTGGAGAAGAGGAGGTTAAGGGGTGATATGATAGCCATGTTCAAATATATAAAAGGATGTCACATAGAGGAAGGAGAAAGGTTGTTTTCTGCTGCTCAAGAGAAGCGGACACGGAGCAATGGATTCAAACTACAAGAAAGAAGATTCCACCTAAACATTCGGAAGAACTTCCTGACAGTAAGAGCTGTTCGACAGTGGAATTTGCTGCCAAGGAGTGTGGTGGAGTCTCCTACTTTGGAGGTCTTTAAGCAGAGGCTTGACAACCATATGTCAGGAGTACTCTGATGGTGTTTCCTGCTTGGCAGGGGGTTGGACTCGATGGCCCTTGTGGTCTCTTCCAACTCTATGATTCTATGATTCTATGTGGCTGGAACCCAAAACAACCTATTTGGCTTTGTTTAGGCTTATTACACTTCGCTTTGCTATTTGTGGGTGAATGAACACCGAAAGAACAATCCAAATTTATTCATCCTCTTTCTATTGAGGTGGAAACCATACACCTATGCTTGATTTGGGCTATAACAAAAATGTCACTCCGATTTTTGGGTGAATGTGCATTCTAACCCCTAAAAACTCCAATTTGAAATCAGCCCAATCAGAGCTTTATCATCTTCTTTTTATGTAGATGGACTCCAAAACACCTTTTTGCTTTGGTTGGGGGTTATTCTGGTGCACACCCAAAAAATAGCATGCAAATTGAAAAAAGCCCAATCAAAGCTTATTTGTCTTCTTTCTATGCATATGGAAGCGACAAGACGGTTGTCAGGGGTTCAGGGACAGAGGCACAGGGGAGGCAGGAGATGGAGAGCGATTGGGAAGAATCCGAGGACAGCGAGGAGGATGACAGCGATCCGAGGGATTCCATGAGCCTCTCCAGCGAATCAGAGGATTCCCAGAAGGGGGCGCCTGTGGTCAAGACAAGGGGAGTCCCAGGGGGGACGCATCAGGGGCAAGGGGCCAGCAGGGAATCCCAAAGCGGCAGCTGGAAATCAGGACCAGCTTCCCCACCAGAGCGTGGGGAGGGGGGGGAAGTTCCAGTGTGTCAGGGGAAGCAGCTCCGTCAGCAGGAATGGAGGGAAGGTCAGAACAAGCCATCCTCCCAGAAGGGGAGGGAAGCAGTGAGGGGAGTAATGTAACGATCAGAAGGAAGGTTAGGAGCTGGGCGCGCGCGCCAAGTTCAAATGTGCAGGCGCTTGGGGAAACAGAGAGCCCGGATGGGGAGCCAGGTCCTAAAGCCCGCCGGAGGGAGGGGGAGCAATCTGTGGAATCAGCGTCAGAGGAGTCCAGGAGGGGCGAAACCCCGTCGGGCAGGAAGACCCTGCGGAAAGGGGGAGAAAGAAAGAGGTGGAGCAGAGCGACACTCTTAAACTGGTGCAGGGGAGGGACTGACTCAGAGGGGACTTCAGCGGTCTAGCGTAACAGACGTGGGGCTGCGCGCCTCGGCTGTGAAGCGGAAAATGAACTGCAATAAACATTTCTGTATATAAAGAGAAACTGGCGTTGGTCCTTTGTGAGCTGGGACCTGAGGCAGCCCTGACAACGGTTGTCAGAGCTGCTTCAAGATCCTAGCTCACAGAGGATCACGCTAGCCAGCGGTCATTAAGTAAAAGTCTTTATTGAGTTACAGTTTCCATTCCCAAGCTGCTGCGTGCAACTCTACGTCTAATGGCTAGATCGGCGAAGCTCCGTCTGAGTCTCCGCCCCTTGTGCACCAACTTAATATCCTAGCCCTGCTCCACCTTTTCCGCCTGACTGCTCTCCTCTGGGTCCCTCTGCCCCCCGGGGTCTCTTCCTTCCGGGATTCTTCTGACGCCGACCCCCCGGAACTCCCTGTCTCCTTGCGCCGGGCTTTAGGACCTGGCTCCCTTTCCTGGCTGCCTACTGCGTCACTTTCCTGTGCATTTGAACTTGGCGCGTGCGCCCAACCTTCCACTTTCCGTCTGACCGTTTCTTCGCTCCCCGATGGAGGTGTGGCCACTCCTGACTCGTGCCCTCCCCCCTGTTGCGAGCTGCCAGCGCTTGATCTCTGGCGCTCCTCCTCTTCCCTGCTCTCTGGCTGTGACGCTGGTCCCGATTTCCAACTGCTCTCCTCTGAGTCCCCTCTGGCTCTATCTTCCTGGGGTGTCCCCCTAGGCTCCCCCCTTGCCCTGACCACTGGTGCTCCTTTCTGTGAATCTTCTGATTCACTGGAAAGACTCGGAGATCTCGGGTCGTCGTCATCACTCATCTTTTCTTCTGCCTCCTCCCCCTCGCTCTCTGTTTCCTCCCTTGCCCTTGCCTCTGCTCCTGAACCCCTGACATCCATCCCCCCCTCGAAGCCCCCCGTTCCCCCCTCCCCTCCTTCCGGTGTGGGAACTGGGTGCTGCTGTGTCAGAGGGACGAACGTCGGATACAGTTCGCTTCCCGTGGCGGGCCTCCATCTGAAGTCTCCCGGTTCTGCCTCCCTGCTCTCGACGACGACGGTCACCTCCGCTTCCATCTCTGTGCCGCCATGCTCGAAACTAGGGTCGTCCCCGAAAACGTCCATGTCCGTCTCTCCCTCACTTCCTCCTGGCGGCGTTGCTCGTCCTGGACCTTCCTGCCACTTCCTGCGCCACTGCTCCTCTGGTCTATCGTCCCACCAATACGAGGGTTCTGAGGCAGATCCCGAGGGTGACCCCTCCGGGGAACGGGCGTCTCGTATCGGGTCCTCGTCCGAGTCGAACCCCCGGAACGTGCTGGCAGAAAGCGTTGGCGTGAAAAGCCAGTCGTCGAAAAATTCTGCTGGCATTGGTCTATGTGGGAAGAGGGCATGAAACTCGTCTTTGAGCAGAGGTTCGTCCAAGGCGTAGCCCGGCACCCAGCTGTTCGCACTGGCCGGGGTGCCCTCCTTGGCGAGAAGGTATTCTACCCCTTCTTCCCCCCATCTGGAGTCCAAAATCTCCGTGACTTCGTTGATCCGTTCCTTCTGTGCCACTCCCGCGTGCCCGGTTCCTTCTCTGAGCGGACTCGGTGCCGTTCCGGGTTCCTGAAACCTGTGCGGTGCCTTGTAGGGGGTGAGCACCGATCTGTGGAACACCGGATGCATTCTGGAACCCTCCAGAAGCGCCAGCCTGAAAGCCACCGGGTTGACCTGCTCTTCGACTTGGTAGGGCCCCAGTTGCTTATGCCCCAGCTTCTTCTTGGCCAACGACCTGGCCGGCACTGCGTGGGCTGCTAACCAGACCCAGTCTCCCACATGGATCTCTTCGCCAACCCTCCTGTGTTTGTCCGCTTGCACCTTGTATGCATGCTTGGCCAGCTCCAGGTGTCGCCGCAGCTGATCGTGGACCTCCTGCAACTCCGAAGCGAACGCATCTGCTGTCTGCGGCTCCCCCTCCCCCATCCTTTCCAGTCCCGGGAAGGTTCTGGGGTGCCTCCCGTTGTTGGCGAAGAACGGCGTGACCCCCGTGGACACGTGCTTCGTGTTGTTGTAGGCAAACTCGGCGAGCGGCAGGTAATCCACCCACGTCACAGGCTGTTGATTCGCATAACATCTCAGGTACTGCTGCATGATGGCATTGACCCGCTCCGCCTGCCCGTTGGTCTGCGGGTGTCTCGCTGACGCCAGGTTGATCTTGACGTTCAGGAAGCCCATCAGCTTCTGCCAGAAATTCGAGATGAACTGCCGCCCCCGGTCGGACAGAATAGACCGTGGCAGACCGTGAACCTTGAACATGTGGTCTATGAACAGTTTGGCGGTTTGCTCCGCCGTGGCCACCTTGGCACACGGAATGAAATGTGCCATCTTGGAGAACAAGTCCACCACCACCAGCACGGCCGTCTTGCCCCTCGAGCTGGGCAGATCCGTGACAAAGTCCAGGGCCACTCTCTCCCATGGTTCGACCGGAGTTTGCAGCGGTTCCAACAGTCCGGCCGGCGGTTTGTGCACCGGTTTGGCCCTCTGGCAGGTGTCACACCTCGCCACGTAGTCCGCGACCTCCCCTCGCATTCCGGGCCACCAGAAGTCCCTGGCGACTAATTCCACCGTCTTCACCTTGCCAAAGTGCCCGGCAGTGGGCGCGTCGTGCAGCTGCTGCAGTACCTTGGCGCGAAGTTCGTCTCCCGGCACGTAGATGGCCCCTTTACGGATGAGCAATCCATCTCTCAGCTGGAACTCGTCGGTCGCTGCTGTGCCCCTGTGCACCTCTGCCATCTTTGCTTGCGCGAAGGAGTCATCCTGCAACGCTCGCCGCACCGCCTCCAGGTCCACTGTTGCCGCAGCGCACGCCCACACTGTTGGTGCGAAGATGTGCATGGCGGCCGCTGGCTTGGCGTCCTCCAGATATTGTGGCTTACGGGAGAGAGCGTCCGCCATGATGTTGGTGTCCCCCGGGACGTACTCTATTCGGAAGTTAAAGTTCGCAAAGAACTCAGCCCAACGTATCTGCCTTTGGTTCAGGAACTGTGCCGTGCGCCAGTGCTCTAGATTCTTGTGGTCCGTGCAGACCTGCACCGTGTGCTTGGCGCCGATCAGGAAGTGCCTCCACGCTTTGAATGCTGCATGAATGGCCAGCAACTCCCTGTCCCAGATGGTGTAGTTCTGTTCGGACTTGCTGAGCTTCCTGGAGTAAAACGCTCCCGGCCGCCAAACCCCCTGCGGGTCTTTCTGCAGCAGGACAGCTCCCACGGCTCTGTCTGAGGCGTCTGTCTCGACCCTCATCGGCCTGCTGGGGTCGACATGCAGCAGCTGCTCTTCCGACGCGAAGAGACGCTTGAGTGCCTGAAAGGACTGCTCCGCCTGCTCTGTCCAGATGAACTTCTTTTTCTTGGAGCTAAGCGTGTCCGTGATGGCCGCTGTCTGCATAGCGAAGCCTTTGATAAACTTGCGATAGAAGTTCACGAAGCCGACAAACCGTTGGACCTCCTTCCGGTTGCGAGGGATTTTCCAGTCCAACACCGCTCGAACCTTGGCGCTGTCCATGGCGAGCCCCTTGTCAGACAACTTGTAGCCCAGGAAATCCACCTCCGTCACGTCGAATTGGCACTTCTCCAGCTTGGCGTAGAGCCTATGCTGCTGTAGCCTGCTTAGCACTTCTTTGACGTGTCTGTCATGCTCCTGCTGCGATTCCGAAAAGATCAGGATGTCATCTAAGAAACAGACGCACGTCTTGTAGAGGAGCCCCACCAACACGTGATGCATGAACGCTTGAAAAACGTGGGAGCCATTTTGCAATCCAAAAGGCATAACTCTATATTCGTAGGTGCCCAGCGGCGTGAACATGGCTGTCTTCCACTCATCCCCTTCCCGCATGCGAATGAGGTTGTACGCCCCTCGCAGGTCTAACTTGGTGAACACGCTGCCCTTCCGTACCTTTGCGAGGAGGTCGTCGATTCGGGGCATGGGGAAGTCCAATGGCTTGGTCACACTGTTTAAGATGCGATAGTCCACGACAAGTCTTTTTTGGGGCGTGTCCCGCTTCTTAACAAAGAATACAGGACTGCCCCCCGCTGCCTTGGACTCCCGGATGAAACCGCGCTCCAAATTACGATCTATGAACTCTTTGAGTTCCTGCATTTCGTCCTCAGACATGGAATACAGCTTCCCTTTAGGCAGTGCCGCCCCCGGCAGCAGGTCAATTTTGCAGTCATATGGTCTGTGGGGGGGTAGCCTGTCTGCCTCCTTCTCGCAGAAAACCTCCAAAAATTCTGCGTACTTGTGGGGAATCGCTTGCAGCGTGCCTAGCAGCAGCTGTGTCTCCTCTTCCTCTCCTTCCTGCCGGGGGACGATGCAGTGTTCAGCACAAAAGGAAGAGCCGAAGGTCAGCTGCCTCTGGTACCAAGCCAGCGTTGGGCTGTGCTTGTCCAGCCAACTCATGCCCAATACAATGGGCGTGTCCGATAGTTGAGTGACGTTGAAGCTGATGATTTCCTTGTGATTCCCAAGGCGCATCACCATTGGTGGCGTCTGCTTCACCACTTGCCCCCCTAGCAGCTCCCTGCCATCCACCGTGACCACCTGCAGGGGCAGCGTGGCCGGCAGCAACTGTATAGCGTGCCGGTCTACAAAGTCTTGCCCTATAAAGTCCGCATTGCTTCCCGAGTCAATGGTGAGCGGCACGTCCATGGTGATTCCATTGGGCAGCTGGAGCGATGCGGTGAGCCTCACTACTGGTTTGGGCGGGAGGGGGTCCATGGGCTGTGAAATCATAGAATCATAGAATCATAGAATCATAGAGTTGGAAGAGACCACAAGGGCCATCGAGTCCAACCCCCTGCCAAGCAGGAAACACCATCAGAGCACTCCTGACATATGGTTGTCAAGCCTCTGCTTAAAGACCTCCAAAGTAGGAGACTCCACCACACTCCTTGGCAGCAAATTCCACTGTCGAACAGCTCTTACTGTCAGGAAGTTCTTCCTAATGTTTAGGTGGAATCTTCTTTCTTGTAGTTTGGATCCATTGCTCCGTGTCCGCTTCTCTGGAGCAGCAGAAAACAACCTTTCTCCCTCCTCTATGTGACATCCTTTTATATATTTGAACATGGCTATCATATCACCCCTTAACCTCCTCTTCTCCAGGCTAAACATGCCCAGCTCCCTTAGCCGTTCCTCATAAGGCATCGTTTCCAGGCCTTTGACCATTTTGGTTGCCCTCCTCTGGACACGTTCCAGTTTGTCAGTGTCCTTCTTGAATTGTGGTGCCCAGAACTGGACATAGTACTCCAGGTGTGGTCTGACCAGAGCAGAATACAGTGGCACTATTACTTCCCTTGATCTAGATGCTATACTCCTATTGATGCAGCCCAGAATTGCATTGGCTTTTTTAGCTGCCGCGTCACACTGTTGGCTCATGTCAAGTTTGTGGTCAACCAAGACTCCTAGATCCTTTTCACATGTACTGCTCTCAAGCCAGGTGTCACCCATCTTGTATTTGTGCCTCTCATTTTTTTTGCCCAAGTGCAATACTTTACATTTCTCCCTGTTAAAATTCATTTTGTTTGTTTTTGCCCAGTTCTCTAATCTGTCAAGGTCGTTTTGAAGTGTGATCCTGTCCTCTGGGGTGTTAGCCACCCCTCCCAGTTTGGTGTCATCTGCAAATTTGATCAGGATGCCCTTGAGTCCATCATCCAAGTCGTTGATAAAGATGTTAAATAAGACCGGGCCCAAGACAGAACCCTGTGGCACCCCACTAGTCACTCTTCTCCAGGATGAAGAGGAACCATTGATGAGCACCCTTTGGGTTCGGTCAGTCAGCCAGTTACAAATCCACTGAGTGGTAGCAGAGTCAAGACCGCATTTTACCAGCTTCTTTACAAGAATATCATGGGGCACCTTGTCAAATGCCTTACTGAAATCAAGGTAGGCTATATCCACTGAGTTCCCTTCATCTACCAGGCTTGTAATTCTGTCAAAAAATGAGATCAGGTTAGTCTGACATGACTTATTTTTCAGAAATCCATGCTGACTATTGGTGATCACAGCATTCCTTTCTAGGTGCTCACAGACTGTTTGCTTAATGATCTGCTCCAGAATCTTCCCTGCTATTGATGTCAGACTGACTGGGCGGTTATTATTTGGGTCCTCTCTTTTCCCCTTTTTGAAAATAGGGACAACATTTGCCCTCCTCCAGTCTGCCGGGACTTCGCCTGTTCTCCAGGATTTCTCGAAGATGACTGCCAGTGGATCTGAGATCACATCTGCCAGCTCTTTTAATACTCTTGGATGCAGTTCATCTGGCCCTGGAGACTTGAATACATCTAAACTAGCCAAATATTCTTGTACTGTCTCCTTAGTTATTCTGGGCTGTGTTTCCTTTGCTGAATCATTTGCTCCAAATTCTTCAGGTCGGGCATTGTTTTCTTTATCGGAGAAGACTGAGGCAAAGAAGGCATTGAGGAGTTCAGCCCTTTCTGTGTCCCCTGTTTGCATTTCACCATCTTCTCCTCTGAGTGACCCCTCCGGGGACTTCTTCACTGACACGTCTGGCTGGGCCCCATTGCCTCTTCCTCCAGCCAGACATCGTCGTTTCCCTGCTGTGGTCCTCCTTGTTGCGTTGCTGCAGTTACCATTGCTGATGCTGCAGTGTGCTTGTGGAGCCTCCGGGGACACTCTTTCGCCATATGCCCTGGATCCTCGCAGATGTAACACTTCCTGTTCCCTCTATGAGGCTTCGCTTTCACTGTTGTCGGTGCTAGGGCTCTGGCTGCTGACTGAGCCCTTGCACCTCCAACCTCCATAGGTTCCCCTCCTCCTCCTGGTGGAGGCGTGGATTGCGCACGCGCTGCTTCTCTGGGAAGGAAGGAGGAGCCCCTGGCTGGTTCGCGCCCTCCACGCCCCTCGTCCCTGCTCCACAGACGTTCTTCCAGCCGCACCCCCACGGCTAGCGCCCTCTGAACGATCTCCTGCGTGGTCCGGGGTCTCTCCCCCCTCGCAATTTCATCTTTAACAGAGCCGTGCAATCCCTCCCAAAACAGGTCTCTTACAGGAGCCGAATCCCTGTCCCATTCCAGAGCACTGACCAAAGCGAAAAAGCGGGCATGATACTGCCTTACGCTGGCCCTCCCTTGTTTCAGTCCATGTATCTGCTGCCGAGCAAGATCCACGTCAATGCTTGATAAGAAACACCCATCCATCGCTTTAATAAAGGCATCCGCATTTTGGAGCGCCGGATCCTTATCCCTCCACAAATTGCGCAGCCATGCTTTAGCTTCCCCATGCAAATGGGACATGATGAACCCCACTTTCTCTTGCTCATCTCTAAAGTCTTTTTTCAGCAGTTCCAGTGCGCACATTACATCTGCTCTAAAGTTGGGGTACTGCTGCAGGTTCCCATCGAAGTGAGAGACCAGACCGCCTGTTCGTCTCGCCAACCCAATTCCCTCCTGTCTGGGTGTCAGTTGCCCGTGCTTCGTAAGCATGTCCAACCTGACCTGGAGATCCCTGCAGGCGGCAGCTGCCTCCTCCTCTCTCTTCCTGGATGCGAGAGCCTCGGCAGTCAGTTGTGACACTGCTTTTCTGAGTTCCTCTATCTGCTGCTCAGCCGTCATGTTGTCTGCCGTTCGTGAGCTAGCTAGTAGGCACCTGCTTCTCTCCTCTCCTCGAGGCTGTAGATGCCCACAATTTTTGGAGACGGAGCTTACTGTCAGAGCTGCTTCAAGATCCTAGCTCACAGAGGATCACGCTAGCCAGCGGTCATTAAGTAAAAGTCTTTATTGAGTTACAGTTTCCATTCCCAAGCTGCTGCGTGCAACTCTACGTCTAATGGCTAGATCGGCGAAGCTCCGTCTGAGTCTCCGCCCCTTGTGCACCAACTTAATATCCTAGCCCTGCTCCACCTTTTCCGCCTGACTGCTCTCCTCTGGGTCCCTCTGCCCCCCGGGGTCTCTTCCTTCCGGGATTCTTCTGACGCCGACCCCCCGGAACTCCCTGTCTCCTTGCGCCGGGCTTTAGGACCTGGCTCCCTTTCCTGGCTGCCTACTGCATCACTTTCCTGTGCATTTGAACTTGGCGCGCGCGCCCAACCTTCCACTTTCCGTCTGACCGTTTCTTCGCTCCCCGATGGAGGTGTGGCCACTCCTGACTCGTGCCCTCCCCCCTGTTGCGAGCTGCCAGCGCTTGATCTCTGGCGCTCCTCCTCTTCCCTGCTCTCTGGCTGTGACGCTGGTCCCGATTTCCAACTGCTCTCCTCTGAGTCCCCTCTGGCTCTATCTTCCTGGGGTGTCCCCCTAGGCTCCCCCCTTGCCCTGACCACTGGTGCTCCTTTCTGTGAATCTTCTGATTCACTGGAAAGACTCGGAGATCTCGGGTCGTCGTCATCACTCATCTTTTCTTCTGCCTCCTCCCCCTCGCTCTCTGTTTCCTCCCTTGCCCTTGCCTCTGCTCCTGAACCCCTGACAACGGTGTTGTGTTATTTTGGTCTCATTAAACACACTTTGCGATTTCTGGGTCAATGTGCATTAACACCAAAGAACACGATTTGAAATAAGCGAAATCCAAGATGCTTCCTTCTATGTAGCTGGAACCCAAGACAACCTGTTTGGCTTTGTTTAGGCTTATTACACGTCGCTTTCCTAGGGTTAGGGTTAGGGTTAGGGTTAGGGTTAGGGTTAGGGTTAAGATGAATGAACATCGAAAGAACAATCCAAACTTATTCGTCCCCTTCATATTGAGATGGAACCAAAACACCTATGCTTGATTTGGGCTGATAACAAAAGACTCTCCTCCCTGGAAGAGAGGGGAGTGGTTGTGGGCGGGACCTGAGCGTTGGTCCTTTGTGAGCTGGGACCTGAGACAGCCCAGACAGTAAGTCCCCTCTCACCGCAAAAAATTTTTTGCAAGCTCACGAAGGTTGGCAGACATGACTACGGAGGAGAAACTGGCAGCCCTGCAGAATGCAGTCGCGGAGCTTTCCACTGAGGTAGTGGTCTCCAGAAAGAAAGGAGAGGAAGCAGAAGCGCGATGCAAGGATCTGCAAGCCAGGTGGGAACGTGCGTGCAAGGAAGGCTTCCCGGGGTCCAGGTCGGAGGGAATTGGACTCGGACGGCGGGGGAGCAGCTTAGTAGCCCACTTCGATGGGAACCTGAAGCATTATCCCAGTTTCAGAGCAGACGTCGTTTATGCGCTGCATTTGCTTCGGAAAGACTTTAGAGATGAGGAGGAGAAAGTAGGCTTCATAATAGCCCACCTGCATGGGGAAGCTAAAGCCTGGCTGCGCAATTTATGGCGCGACGTTAATCCTGCCCTCAGGGATTCAGACGCATTTATCGCGGCCATGGACGCTTGCTTCCAATCTACCGTGGACGTGGATGTAGCGAGGCGGGAAATGCATGGATTGCGGCAAGGCAAGGCTACAGTACGACAGTACCACTCCCGCTTTTTTGCATTACTGAATGTGCTGGGCTGGGAAAAGGACTCCGTGGCAGTGAGAGATTTGTTCTGGGAGGGACTTAACGGCTCTGTAAAAGATGAGTTGGCAAGGGGGGACAGACCTCGAACCCTCGCAGACGTAGTACAGAGAGCGCTCACGATAGGAGTGCGCCAGGAAGAACGCCCTTGGAACAGAGATGAGGGTCGCCAGGTGCGCGCACCAGCTAGAGCGCCTCCTTTTCTTCCCAGGGACCTGGGACGCACGCACCCCACGCCTCCGCTGGGGGAGGGGGAGGAACCGATGGAGATTGGTGGTGCCAAGGCTCAGACAGCAGCCAGAGCCCCAGCACCAGGAGCAGCCAAGATGAAGCCTCCTAGAGGGAGCAGGAAGTGTTACATCTGTGACAGTGCGCAACACATGGCCAAAGAGTGTCCCCAGAGGTTCCAGAAGCACACTGCAGCCTTAGCAACAGTAACAGAGGCAGTGCACCACGGGGAGCAGTTTCAGGGAAACGACAATGCCTGGCTGGAAGCAGAGATGCTGGGGCTCAGCCAGGCAAGTCAGTGAAGCAGTGCCCAGCGATCTTGCAGCCTACGGATCCCCTCCCGCCCAAACCAGTGGTGCAGCTCACAGCATCTCTCCAGTTACCTAATGGCTTCAACCTGGAAGTCCCTAATTCCATTGACTCCAGTAGTAATGCAGACTTCGTGGGGGTGGAGTTCATCAAGCAGCATCGCATAGCGCTCCTACCAGCCACGCTGCCCTTAAACGTCGTCACAGTCGATGGCAGGAAGCTGCTAGGCGGGCAGGTGGTACAACAAACACCACCCATGGTGATGCAGATTGGAAATCACCGCGAGGTCATCAGTTTCAACGTCACCCGCCTGTCAGACACGCCTATAGTGTTGGGCATGAGTTGGCTGGATAGACACAGCCCAGCATTAGCGTGGTACCAGCGACAGCTGACGTTTGGCTCATCCTACTGCGGACAGCACTGCATCCAGACCGGCCAGGAAGAGGAGGGCCAGGAGGATGGGCAGCAGATGCACCTAGGCATGGTGCAGGCGGTGCCCCACAAGTACAAGGACTTTTTGGAGGTTTTCTGTGAAAAGGAGGCTGACCAGTTGCCCCCCCACCGGCCCTACGACTGCGCGATTGACCTCCTGCCAGGAGCGACGCTGCCGACGGGGAAGCTGTATTCCATGTCCGAGGACGAGATGCAGGAACTCAGGGAGTTCATAGAGCACAATTTGAAGCGGGGATTCATCCAAGAATCCAAGGCAGTGGGGGGCAGTCCCGTGTTTTTCGTGAAGAAGAAAGACACGCCCCAGAAAAGGCTGATCGTAGATTACAGGCTCATAAACTCGAAGACGAAGCCCAAAGCCTTTCCCATGCCCAAGATTGACAACCTGCTCGCGACGGTGCGGAAGGGGAGGATCTTCACCAAGTTGGATCTACGTGGCGCATACAATCTCATACGCATGCGGGAGGGCGATGAGTGGAAGACGGCCAATGTTCACGCCGTTAGGCACCTATGAATACAAAGTTATGCCGTTTGGTCTCCAAAATGGCTCCCACTGCTTCCAAGCGTTTATGCACCACGTGTTGGCGGGACTCCTCTACAAGAAGTGCATATGCTTCCTCGACGACATCCTGATCTCGGAATCGCAGGAAGCTCACAAGAGTGACGTACAGGAGGTCCTGCAGAGACTCCAGGAGCACAGACTTTACGCCAAACTGGAGAAGTGCCAGTTCAACGTGACGGAGGTGGACTTTCTGGGCTACAAACTGTCCGACAAGGGACTCGCCATGGACAGCACCAAGGTCCGCGCGGTGTTGGACTGGAAGAGACCGCGTAATCGGAAGGAGGTCCAGTGGTTTGTCGGATTCGCCAACTTTTACCGCAAGTTCATCAGGGGCTTCGCGAAGGAGACGGCGGCTATCACAGACACCCTCAGTTCCAAAAAGAAAAAGTTCACCTGGACGGACCAGGCAGAACAGTCTTTTCGGAGACTCAAGAGCCTCTTCGCGTCTGAAGAACAGCTGATACACGTGAATCCCTGCAGACCAATGCGGGTTGAGACTGACGCCTCAGACAGAGCGGTGGGAGCAGTCCTCTTGCAGAAGGATCCGCAAGGGGACTGGAGGCCCTGCGCCTTCTACTCCAGGAAGCTCAACAAATCGGAACAGAACTACACCATCTGGGACAGGGAGTTGCTGGCCATTCATGCGGCCTTCAAGGCGTGGAGGCACTTCCTCATCGGAGCCAGACACACCGTGCAGGTCCGCACAGACCACAAAAACCTGGAGTATTGGCGCACGGCGAAGCTCCTGAGCCAGAGGCACATACGCTGGGCAGAGTTCTTTGCGGATTTCGACTTCAGGATAGAATACATCCCGGGAGACAACAACGTCATAGCAGATGCACTCTCCAGGAAACCGCAGTATCTCGAGGAAGCAGCACCGGTGGCGGCCAAACACATTTTCGCACCGCAGGCGTGGGCATGCGCTTCAGCCACCGTGGACCTGGACGCGGTGCGTCGCGCGCTGCGGACAGATCCGTTTGCACAATGCAAGATGGAGGAGGTGCGAAGGGGCACAGCGAAGGGCGACGAGTTCCAGATACGCGACGGACTGCTAACCCGCAAGGGTGCTCTCTACGTGCCGGGGGACGCCCTACGCGTGAAAGTCCTGCAGCAGTTGCACGACGCGCCCAGCGCGGGTCAGTTCGGCAAGGAAAAAACGGCGGACTTAGTAGCCAGAGACTTTTGGTGGCCCCAGATGCGAGGAGAAGTCGCGGATTACGTCGCCAGGTGTGACACTTGCCAGAGATCCAAACCAGTGCACAGGAAGCCGGCGGGATTGCTGGAACCTTTGCAGACGCCACTAGAGCCGTGGGAGAAGGTGGCCCTGGACTTTGTTACTGATCTGCCCAGTTCGCGAGGCAAGACGGCGGTACTAGTGGTTGTAGACCTGTTCACCAAGATGGCACACTTCATTCCTTGCGCGAAGGTGGCCACAGCGGAACAGACCGCCAAGCTGTTCATAGACCACGTGTTCAGAGTTCACGGCTTGCCACGGTCCATCCTGTCCGACCGCGGTCGCCAATTCATCTCCAGTTTCTGGCAGAAGCTGCTAGGTATCCTGAACGTCAAGATTAACTTAGCGTCGGCGAGACATCCGCAGACCAACGGCCAAGCGGAGAGGGTCAACGCCATCATGCAGCAGTACCTGCGATGCTACGCGAATCAACAGCCTGTGAATTGGGTGGACTACCTACCGCTGGCCGAGTTTGCCTACAACAACACGAAGCACGCGTCAACGGGGGTGACACCGTTCTTCGCCAACAATGGGCGGCATCCCAGAACCTTCCCGGGGTTAGAGATGACGGCGGAGGGGGAGCCGCAGGGAGCAGAGCACTTAGCAGCAGAGTTGCAGGAGGTCCACGAGGAACTCCGAAGGCACTTGGAACTAGCTAAACACGCCTACAAAGTGCAGGCAGATAGGCACAGGAGAGCAGGGGAAGACATCCAGGTGGGGGACTGGGTATGGTTAGCGGCCCAGGCGGTGCCGGCCAAATCGTTAGCTAAGAAGAAGCTAGGACACAAGCTGCTAGGGCCGTACCAAGTCGAAGCACAAATCAATCCAGTAGCCTTCCGGTTAACCCTCCCAGAAGTTTCCAGAATGCACCTGGTCTTTCATAGGTCGGTGCTCACACCCTACAAGGCACAACACAGGTTTCAGGAGCCAGGGACCGCAGCAGACCCACGCAGAAAGTCACCAGAGGGGGGGAAGTCACCGAGGGCGACGACACTCAACGAGGTCACGGAAATTTTGGACTCGAGAGGGAGGGAGTAGAATATCTCCTCGCCAGGGAAGGTACCCCGGCCAGCGCCAACAGTTGGGTGCCGGACTATGCCCTGGAGGAACATTTTCTCAAAGACGAGTTCCATGCACTCTTCCCACACAGACCCATGCCAGCGGATTATTTCGACGACTGGCTTTTTACGCCCACACTTTCAGCCAGCACGTTCCAGGGGTTCTCCTCCGCGGAGGAGACGACGCCGGAATCGAGCCCACCAAGGGGATCATGCTCGGGGGTGGACACAGACCGCTCTTATTGGTGGGACGATCAACCAGAGGTGGGGTGGAGCAGAGGGCTGCTAAGGGGGCCTTGGCACGCAGCATCGCCCGAGGTAACGGGGGGGGGGGAGAGACGGACATGGACGTGTTGGGGGAGGATCCTGGGTTCGAGCATGAATACACAGAGATGGAAGCAGAGGAGATCGACGTTGACGAGCTTGTTACGGACTGGCCGGATCCAGAAGGGAGGCGGCACACCGGGGGGAATGAACAGTTTCCAGCACTAACCCCCGCAGCGATGGAGTACCCGGAACCTGCACCCGAGCAGCGGGAGGGGGGAAGGGGGGCTTCGAGCCGTCCGGGACAGCGGAGAAACGCGCTGCCTTTCTCCGCTCTCCTGGGAAGGCAGGCGGAGAAAGAGGTCCTGGAACGCTTCTGAAGGCGGGCAGGGGGCGAAAGTCTTTGCTCCCCCCCGCCTGCCTTCAAAAGCCGTCCGCAATAGCGGGAAGCGCTTCCCTGCTATCCCGGACTGCTTTTAAAATGCTGGCGGTGGGGAGCAAAGCCTTTCGGCCCCCGCCGCCCTTCCTGGACCTCTTCTGAAGGCCGGAGGGGGGAAAAGGCTTTGCTCCCCACCACCAGCATTTAAGAGAGGTCCCCGGAGATTTCCCTATGGGCTTTCTTCTTGCGAAGCAAGCCCATAGGGAAATTCGTCTTGCGAAACGCCTCCAAAACAGAAAACCCTTTCGTCTTGCGGGTTTTCCGTCTTGCGAGGCATTCGTCTTGCGAGGTACCACTGTACATAAATAACTCAAATAATAATAATAATAAGGGGGGATTTATATATTAATAATTGTCAGGGGTTCAGGAGCAGAGGCACAGGAAAGGGAGGAAACAGAGAGCGAGGGGGAGGAATCCGAAGGAAATATGAGCGATGACAGCGGCCCGAGATCTCCGAGTCTTTCCAGTGAATCGGAAGATTCACAGAAAGGGGCGCCAGTGGTCAGAGCAAGGGGGGCGCCTAGGGGGACACACCAGGAAGAAGGGACCAGAGGAGACTCAGAGAGCAGCAGTTGGAAATCGGGACCAGCCTCCCCACCAGAGCACAGTAGGGGGGAGGGGTCGCAGGCATCGGGAGCGGGCGGCTCGCCGCAAGCGGGAAGACAGGAGTTAGGATTGGCCACACCTCCATCGGGGAGCGAGGAAACGGTCAAGAGGAAGGTCGAAGGCTGCGCGCGCGCGCCAAGTTCAAATGCACAGGAAGGCGGCACAGTAAGCAGTCCGGATAGGGAGCCAGGTCCTAAAGCCCGCCGCAAAGAGGGAGCAGAGTCCGGGGGGTCGGCGTCAGAAGAGTCCAGGAAGGAAGAGACCACGGGGGGTAGAGGGACCCAGAGGAGGAAGGGAATACGGAAGAGGTGGAGTAAGGCTAGAGTATTAAGTTGGTGTACAGGAGGCGGAGACTCAGACGGAGCTTCGCTGGTCTAGCTTCTAAGACGTAGAGCTGCACGCTGCGGCTTGAAAATGGAACTTGTAACTCAATAAAGACTTTTGTACAGTAATACCGGCTAACATGGTCCTCTGTGAGCTGGGACCTGGAAGCAGCTCTGACAGTAAGCTCCGTCCCCAGTTGCACCAAAAGCCTCGCAGCGTGAGTGGACGCAGCGAGGGGTGAAGATTGGTGCTTTGCGAGCTCACGAAAGTCAGACGAGATGAATACTGAACAGCAGATAGCAGCCCTGCAAAATGCAGTGTCACATCTAAACACTGAGATACTCGCATCCAGGAAGAGGGAAGAAGAAGCGGCCGCCGCCTACAAGGATCTCCAAGTCAGGTTGGAAGTGCTTACAAAGCAGGGGCAACCGGGACCCAAATCGGAGGGAATTGGGCTGGGGAGAAGAGGAGGCAGCCTTGTATCTCATTTCAATGGGAATTTACAGCAGTACCCCAACTTCCGAGCAGATGTGCAGTTTGCGCTGCAACTGCTGGACAAAGACTTTAGAGATGAGCAAGAGAAGGTGGGGTTTATTCTATCCCATTTGCATGGAGACGCTAAAGCGTGGCTGCGCAATCTGTGGAGAGATAAGGATCCGGCACTCCGAAGTGCGGATGCCTTCATTAAAGCGATGGATTCGTGTTTTTTATCAAATATAGACGTTGATATCGCCAGAATAGAGATACATGGGCTGAAACAAGGGAGGGCCAGTGTAAGGCAGTATCATTCCCGCTTTTTTGCACTGGTCAGTGCACTGGAATGGGACAAAGATTCAGCTCCAGTCAGAGACCTTTTCTGGGAAGGTTTGAACAGTGCAGTAAAGGACGAAATTGCGAGGGGGGAGAGACCCCGGAGCACTCAGGAGATCGTTCAGAGGGCGCTGACGATTGGGGTGCGGCTAGAAGACCGTCCATGGAGCAGGGACGAAGGGCGTGGAGGACGCGAGGCGGCAAGAGCACCTTCCTTCTTTCCCAGGGATGCAGCGCGTGCGCACTCCACGCCTCCGCCAGGAGGAGGAGGGGAACCTATGGAGGTTGGAGGTGCCAGGGCTCAATCAGCAACCAGAGCCCTAGCACCGGGAGCAGTCAAAGCGAAGCCTCCTAGAGGGAACAGGAAGTGCTACCTCTGTGACAGTCCTCAGCACATGGCGAAAGAGTGTCCCCAGAGGCTCCACAAGCACACTGCAGCCTCCACGACGGTAACAGAAGCAACTCAGCAGAGAGAACCACAGCAGGGAAACGACGGAGTCTGGCTGGAAACAGAGGCACTGGGGCCCAGCCAGACGAGTCAGTGAAGCAGTCCCCAGAGATTTTGCAGCCCACAGACCCCCTCCCGCCCAAACCAGTAGTGCAGCTCACCGCATCGCTCCAGCTACCCAATGGACTTACAATGGAAGTGCCAATTACCATTGACTCTGGTAGCAACGCGGACTTTATAGGACAGGATTTCATCGAGCAGCACAATATAACGCTACTGCCAGCCACGCTGCCCCTGAAGGTTGTCACGGTGGATGGCAGGGAATTGCTAGGGGGGCAGGTGGTGAAGCAAACGCCACCGATGGTGCTGCAAATTGGCAATCACAGAGAAGTCATCAGCTTTAATGTCACCCAGCTGTCGGACACGCCTATAGTATTGGGCATGAGTTGGCTGGACAGGCACAGTCCAACGTTGGCTTGGTACCAGCGGCAACTAACCTTCGGCTCCTCTTACTGTGCAGAACACTGCATCCTGTCCAGACCGGAGGGGGAAGAAGAGGACGCACAGCTGCAATTGGGCACGCTGCAAGCAGTCCCCCGCAAGTACGCAGAATTTTTGGAAGTTTTCTGCGAGAAGGAGGCGGACAAGCTGCCTCCCCACAGGCCCTATGACTGCAAGATTGACCTCCTGCCAGGGGCGACGCTGCCGACAGGGAAACTGTATTCCATGTCTGAAGATGAGAACTCAGGGAGTTCATAGATCATAATTTGGAGCGCGGATTCATCCGGGAGTCCAAGGCAGTGGGGGGCAGTCCCGTATTCTTTGTGAGGAAGAAGGACAGGCCCCAGAAAAGACTTGTGGTGGACTATCGGATTTTGAACTCAAAAACCAAGCCCACGGCTTTCCCCATGCCCAAAATCGACGACCTCCTCGCGACGGTGCGCAAGGGACGCGTGTTCACCAAGTTGGATCTGCGAGGGGCGTACAACCTTATTCGCATACGGGAGGGCGACGAGTGGAAGACGGCCATGTTCACACCCCTGGGCACCTACGAATACAGAGTTATGCCATTTGGATTACAAAATGGTTCCCACTGTTTTCAAGCTTTCATGCATCACGTGTTAGCGGGGCTCCTCTACAAGAAGTGTGTCTGCTTTCTGGACGACATCCTGATATTTTCAGAATCTCAGGAGGTTCACGACAGTGACGTCAAGGAAGTTCTGCAAAGGCTACGGGAGCATAGACTGTACGCCAAGCTGGAGAAGTGCCAGTTCGACGTGACGGAGGTGGATTTCCTGGGCTACAAATTGTCGGACAAGGGGCTCGCCATGGACAGCGCCAAGGTTCGTGCAGTGTTGGACTGGAAGAGCCCGCGCAGCCGGAAGGAGGTCCAGCGGTTTGTCGGTTTTGCCAACTTCTATCGCAAGTTCATCAAAGGGTTCGCGATGCAGACGGCGGCCATTACCGACACGCTCAGCTCCAAGAAGAAGAAATTCATCTGGACAGAGCAGGCGGAGCAGTCCTTTCGGAAACTCAAGCGTCTCTTCGCGTCCGAAGAGCAGCTACTGCATGTAAATCCCGGCAAACCGATGAGGGTTGAAACAGACGCCTCAGACAGAGCCGTGGGAGCAGTCCTGTTGCAGCAAGACCCGCATGGGGATTGGAGGCCGTGCGCCTTCTACTCCAGGAAGCTCAGCAAGTCGGAGCAGAACTACGCCATCTGGGACAGGGAGTTGCTTGCCATTCATGCAGCATTCAAGGCGTGGAGGCACTCCCTGATCGGAGCCAAACACCCAGTGCAGGTCCGCACGGACCATAAGAATCTGGAGTACTGGCGCACGGCGAAGTTCCTGAACCAGAGGCACATACGTTGGGCAGAGTTCTTTGCGGATTTCGACTTCAGGATAGAGTACGTCCCTGGTGACAACAACGTCATGGCGGATGCACTGTCCAGGAAGCCGCAATACCTCGAGGAGGCGACGCCAGCGGCAGCCAAGCACATTTTCGCACCAGAAGCGTGGGCGTGTGCTTCGGCAACCGTAGACCTGGATGCTGTAAGTAGCGCGCTGCAGGAAGACTCCTTCGCACGAGCGAAGATGGAGGAGGTGCACAGAGGCACGGCGAAGGGCGACGAGTTCCAGATACGCGAGGGGTTGCTCGTCCGCAAAGGGGCCCTCTACGTGCCGGGAGACGACCTCCGCGCCAAGGTACTGCAGCAGTTGCACGACGCACCCACCGCCGGGCACTATGGCACAGAAAAGACGATAGAATTAGTCGCCAGAGACTTCTGGTGGCCCAAGATGCGGGGGGAGGTAGCGGATTACGTCGCGAGGTGCGACACCTGCCAGAGGGCTAAGCCAGTGCATAAACCGCCGGCGGGACTGCTGGAACCGCTACAAACTCCGCTCGAACCGTGGGAGAGGGTGGCCCTGGACTTTGTCACGGATCTGCCCAGCTCGAGGGGCAAGACAGCAGTGCTAGTGGTGGTGGACTTGTTAACCAAAATGGCACATTTCATTCCGTGTGCGAAGGTGGCCACGGCGGAACAGACCACCAAACTGTTCATAGATCACGTGTTCAAGGTTCACGGGCTGCCTCGGTCTATACTGTCCGACCGGGGGCGACAGTTCATCTCGAACTTCTGGCAGAAGCTGATGGGCATCCTGAACGTCAAGATCAACCTAGCGTCGGCGAGACACCCTCAGACCAACGGACAAGCGGAGCGGGTCAATGCCATCATGCAGCAGTACCTGAGATGTTACGCAAGTCAACAGCCTGCAACGTGGGTGGACTACCTGCCACTCGCCGAGTTCGCCTACAACAACACGAAGCACGGTGACGCCGTTCTTCGCCAACAATGGGAGGCATCCCAGAACCTTCCCGGGACTAGAGAGAGTGGGGGAGGGGGAGCCACAGGCAGCGGACCACCAAACTGTTCATAGATCACGTGTTCAAGGTTCACGGGCTGCCTCGGTCTATACTGTCCGACCGGGGGCGACAGTTCATCTCGAACTTCTGGCAGAAGCTGATGGGCATCCTGAACGTCAAGATCAACCTGGCGTCGGCGAGACACCCGCAGACCAACGGACAAGCGGAGCGGGTCAATGCCATCATGCAGCAGTACCTGAGATGTTACGCAAATCAACAGCCTGCAACGTGGGTGGACTACCTGCCACTCGCCGAGTTCGCCTACAACAACACGAAGCACGTGTCCACCAGGGTGACGCCGTTCTTCGCCAACAATGGGAGGCATCCCAGAACCTTCCCGGGACTAGAGAGAGTGGGGGAGGGGGAGCCACAGGCAGCGGACGCTTTCGCGTCAGAGTTGCAGGAGGTCCACAACCAGCTTCGAAGGCAGTTAGAGCTAGCTAAGCACGCATACAAACTGCAGGCTGACAGACACAGGAGGGTTGGGGAAGAAATACAGGTGGGAGACTGGGTTTGGTTGGCAGCCCAGGCAGTGGCGGCCAGATTGTTAGCGAAAAAGAAGCTCGGACATAAGCAGCTGGGGCCCTACCAAGTCGAGGCACAGGTCAATCCGGTGGCTTTCCGGCTGAGACTTCCGGAGGGATCCAGGATGCATCTGGTATTCCATAGATCAGTGCTCACTCCCTACAAGGCACCTCACAGGTTTCAAGAGCCGGGGACGGCACCGAGCCCGCTCAGGGAAAGGACCACGCAGGGGGGGTCGCCAGAGGGGGAGCCCATCAACGAGGTCACAGAGATTTTAGACTCTAGATGGGGGGAAGAGGGAGTAGAATACCTTCTCGCCAGAGAGGGCACCCCAGCCAGTGCCAACAGCTGGGTGCCGGGCTACGCTTTGGAAGAACCTCTGCTCAAAGACGAGTTTCATGCCCTTTTCCCACACAGACCCATGCCAGCCGAGTTTTTCGACGACTGGCTTTTCACACCCACGCTTTCCGCCAGCACGTTCCGGGGGTTTGACTCGGATGAGGAGCCGACACTGGGCACACGCTCCCCGGAGGGGTCACCCTCGGGATCTGCCTCAGAACCCTCGTATTGGTGGGATGATCGACCAGAGGAGCAGTGGCGCAGGAAGTGGCTGGAGGGTCCCGGGCGAGCAACGCCCCCAGGAGGGACCGATGACGAGACGGACATGGACGTGTTCGGGGAGGACCTTGGGTTCGAGCACGGCGGCACGGAGATGGAAGCAGAGGAGATCGACATCGGCGAGTGCAGGGAAGAAGAGCCGGACTTGTCCAGTTGGATGGACGCCACGGGAAACGAACTGTATCCGGCACTTACCCCCGTAACAACGGAGCACCCTACACCCACGCCTGGAGGAGGGGAGGGGGGAAGGGGGGGCTTCGAGGGGGGATGGATGTCAGGGGTTCAGGAGCAGGGGCACAGGAAAGGGAGGAAACAGAGAGCGAGGGGGAGGAATCCGAAGGAAATATGAGCGATGACAGCGGCCCGAGATCTCCGAGTCTTTCCAGTGAATCGGAAGATTCACAGAAAGGGGCGCCAGTGGCCAGAGCAAGGGGGGCGCCTAGGGGGACACACCAGGAAGAAGGGACCAGAGGAGACTCAGAGAGCAGCAGTTGGAAATCGGGACCAGCTTCCCCACCAGAGCACAGTAGGGGGGAGGGGTCGCAGGCATCGGAAGCTGGCGGCTCGCCGCAAGCGGGAAGGCAGGAGTTAGGATTGGCCACACCTCCATCGGGGAGCGAGGAAACGGTCAAGAGGAAGGTCGTAGGCTGCGTGCGCGCGCCAAGTTCAAATGCACAGGAAGGCGGCACAGTAAGCAGTCCGGATAGGGAGCCAGGTCCTAAAGCCCGCCGCAAAGAGGGAGCAGAGTCCGGGGGGTCGGCGTCAGAAGAGTCCAGGAAGGAAGAGACCACGGGGGGTAGAGGGACCCAGAGGAGGAAGGGAAGACGGAAGAGGTGGAGTAAGGCTAGAGTATTAAGTTGGTGTACTGGAGGCGGAGACTCAGACGGAGCTTCGCCGGTCTAGCTTCTAAGACGTAGAGCTGCACGCTGCGGCTTGAGAATGGAACTTGTAACTCAATAAAGACTTTTGTACAGTAATACCGGCTAGCGTGGTCCTCTGTGAGCTGGGACCTGGAAGCAGCTCTGACAATAAGGAAAAGTCCTGAAGCAATAAGCCTCCAGACTCAGCCCCGTGCTGGCTCCAACAACCATTTTCCCAACCCTCAGTGCGAAAATGCAATGGACTACTGAAAGGAGTCTCGCCTTGATCTTTAACCAGCAGACAAGTTTTAACTTGTTGCAGATACTGCATAGGTAAAAATTGACCGACTTCCTGCCCACTGTCCTATGAGGTTGGAGCCTATTCCAACCTTCCAAGGCCCTGCACACTACAAACTTTATACAAGGGTCTCTGAAAAATAAAGCTTCAGTGTAACAGACATTGCAGCGGACTGAGTTCTGATAGTTATACCCGCATGCCCAATCTGCAGCAGATGGACCAAATACTGCGGATCTGCTCAGAGGATGGGGGCCAGTTCATCTGAATGGCCGAGGACTGCCAGCTTAAGGCTAAGAAATCCATCCAGGCCTTCCCATAAGAGCTAAAAGCAGAAGGGGAAATGGAAGCTGCTGCTCTCTGTAATTACTAATTGTTGTCAAAATGCCACAGGTGGTCTGGAAAAGTCTGGCAATAGCTGAGTCTGGAGCCCAGGATCTGAAGCGCTTCATCTGAAAATGGGATAGAGTGCCAGCGACATCATAGAGGATCCTGTAATTTGGAGAGTAGAAATCACAATATTAAACCTTAAGCGGCGCAGCTCGAAAGCATGAACGGAGGGGCGGAGACTGTGCTAGAGCATGAGGACTGTTTTGCCAAGACGCTCACCACTACCTGGTTATCAGACCAAAAGCAGATCCGATGGTCACTGAACTCCTCGGGCCACATGTGAACTGCTACTACAATGGGGAAAACTCAAGAAAAGTTATGTCACATGATTGCCTCACCACACCGGGCTTGAGGCCATAGCTTTGCACACCAGCAGCCCTTGAAATAAAAACCAAAGGGCAAAGATCCAGCAGCACCAGCATGAACCTGAAAATCCCTGTGCGGGTTCAAGGTATCCTACCATGGCGAACTACTATTGCATACATTCAGGAGTTGCTATCATCGCCTGATATCTGCCTTCACCACACTTGGTAGGCGTACACAAAGGTAAGGGGACCTCAGGCCGCAGGCAGCCTAGCCTAGTGGGAAGATTAGTTAAGTGACCCAGCAAGATCGGATCTGATGAAGCATCACTCAGACGGAGCTTCGCCGGTCTAGCTTCTAAGACGTAGAGCTGCACGCTGCGGCTTGAAAATGGAACTTGTAACTCAATAAAGACTTTTGTACAGTAATACTGGCTAGCGTGGTCCTCTGTGAGCTGGGACCTGGAAGCAGCTCTGACAACGTGTTTGTTTGTTTTTGTGTGTATATTTTTGTTAGGGTTAGGGTTAGGGTTACGGTTACGGTTACGGTTACGGATAGGGTTGGGGTTAGGGTTAGGGTTAGGGTTAGGCTCAGGGTGAATGACCACCGAAAGAACAATCCAAGCTTATTTCTCCTCCTTCTATTGAGATGGAACCAGAACACCTATGCTTGATTTGGGCTGATAACAAACATGTCACTCTGCAATTTTTGAGTGAATGTGCATTCTAACCCCCAAAACACCAATTTGAAATAAGCCCAATCAGAGTTTTATCATCTTGTTTTTATGTAAATGGCACGCAAAACACCTTTTTGCTTTGGTCGGGGCTGATTCCCAAAAAACACCATGCGAATTGAAATAAGTCCAGTCAAAGCTTATTCGTCTTCTTTCTACGCATATGGAAGCGAAAAGACGGTGTTGTGTTATTTTGGTCTCATTACACACACTTCGCGATTTCTGGGTCAATGTGCATTAACACCAAAGAACACGACTTGAAATAAGCGAAATCCAATATTCTTCTTTATATGTAGCTGGAACACAAAACAACCTGTTTGGTTTTGTTTAGGCTTATTACACTTCGCTTTGCTAGGGTTAGGGTTAGGGTTAAGGTTAAGGTTAAGGATAGGGTTAGGGTTAGGGTTAGGGTTAGGGTTGGGGTTGGGGTTGGGGTTGGGGTTGGGGTTAGGGTTAGGGTTAGGGTTAGGGTTAGGGTTAGGGTTAGGGTTAGGGTTAGGGTTAGGGTTTGGGTTAGGGTTAGGGTTAGGGTTAGGGTTAGGGTTAGGGTTAGTCTCATGGTTAGGGTTAGGCTTATGTTTAGGGTTACGGTTAAGGTTAGGGTTATGGTTAGGCTCAGGGTGAATGACCACCGAAATAACAATCCAAGCTTATTTGTCCTCCTTCTATTGACATGGAACCGAAACACCTATGCTTGTTTTCGGCTGATAAAAAACATGTCATTCTGCCATTTTGGGGTGAATGTGCATTCTAACCCCAAAAACACCAATTTGAAATAAGCCCAATCAGAGCTTTATCATCTTCTTTTTTATATTGATGGAACCCAAAATACCTTTCTTCTTTGGTTGGGGGTGATTCTGGTGCACACCCAAAAAACAACATGCGAATTGAAATAAGTCCATTCAAAGCTTATTCGTCTTCTTTCTACGCATATGGAAGCGAAAAGACGGTGTTGTGTTATTTTGGTCTCATTACACACACTTTGTGATTTCTGGGTCAATGTGCATTAACACCAAAGAAGACGACATGAAATAAGCGAAATCCAAGATTCTTCTTTCTATGTAGCTGGATCTCAAAACAACCTGTGTAGCTTATTATACTTCGCTTTGCTAGGGTTAGTGTTAGGGTTAGGGTTAGCGTTAGGGTTACGGTTATGGTTTTGGTTAGGGTTAGGGTTAGGGTTGTTGGGAATCAAGCCTTTATCAGGAGAAACTGGCCACTCTCCAGGCACCCGTCTTGATCTCCGGTTGACCTCCCTGTCTGCATTTCCCGGCAGGATACAGGCTAGGTCGTGATAGGCGATCCTTCTCAGCGTGAGAAGAACACACCCCCTCTTTCCTGCCCCCCTGCGCAGGGGAAAGAGATAGACAGAAACGTATTTACATGCCTTTATTTCTGTCTTTGCAGCGTTACAGAAAAACACGTCTGCTCTCTTCAAACTCCAACAGCCGAGAGACAAACTCCTCCTGTACTTCCTGTACAGCTCATATTACACTCTGAGCTAATTCCGGTGCTTCGCACTGTGAATTGATTGTCCCTTTGTTTCCCACGGAACAGTCCCAACATTCCCATTATGTTTTGCTTCCAAGCTAGCAGCAGCTCGCGGCCGCATTGCTTCTATATCGTAACATATTCCCCCATATGAATCAATGTGCGCTGTGAGCAAAGCATGATCCAGAGAAGAAAACAAACAGTTGTTATACATATAACACTCCCCTGTTGTTTCAGTTCCACCCTTGGAACTACCCGCCACTGGTCTCCCCAGTGTACCTCTCTGGTTGTCTGACTTCCAAGGAATGAGTGCATCTTTATTTCCTTGGCTAGGGAATGTAGTGTTGCGCTTAGCAACTCTCTGTTGTGTCTTTGTCTCTGACTTAGACACACCTTTAACCTGTCTTGAGTTGTCAACAATAGTAACACATGCTACAGCTGAGTTAGCAAACTCTTTTTAATACCTCTTGGGTGGTACACCCTTTGTAACTCTCTCAGACCTACGTTCGAGGTGTTGATCCTCTCTGCTCACTGGTTCAGTCTCAGGACTCTTTGGAGAACCAGTTCCAATAGTAAACAGTGGTTCATCCTTCATTTGTGAAGGTCTTTCCATTGTGTGAGATTTCCTCTCAATGACTGTGTCAACTGAGCTCTTTGAGCTATCACTGTCATTTTCAGTATCACTGTAATCAGTAAAATCATCATCATCATCATCTGAATTGTCCTCAGTGGGAAATGTGTGAACAATTACTCTCTCCTGTTCAGGAGCACTCTCTAGAAATTTTGTGAGAATCACTTGACCAGATTCAGACAAAATTACTCTGTAGAGACCCTTTTCATAACCCACAAAAATGCCTCTAGCATTCTTTACTCCACCTGGAGCTTCTGTTTTCACATGAGACCCAAAAACCTTAAAGTGGGCAACAGAAGGTTTTCTATGGAGCAGCTTCTCAAAAGGAGACCTTCCCAAATCCTTTGAAACCTTTCTCAACCAAGTGTAACAATAACACAATATCGACTCCGCCCAATATTCATGTGGCAAATGTGAACTCAGCAATTGCGCCTTCATGCCACTTTGCAATTCTTTGTTCAATTGCACACAGACACTTCTGTTCCATGCTTCTGCTGAAACAGCAGTCTTGTGCCTTATCCCTTTCTTATCCAGGAAATCCTGAAAATCCTGTAAAAGAAAAACTGGCTTTTCATCTGTGAAAAGACAATCAATGTTAGAATCAGATGCATTACAATTCATGCAATCACTTTGATCAAAAGTCAACAAATACAGTCCATCTTTCTCTCTGGCAGAAAGATACAGCTCTCCATCTTTGAAGATTTTGCAGCTTTCTCTATCATAGGACAAAGTCAGTCCTTTCTTTGTGATCTGCGAAACACTCAGCAGATTGAACTTTAAATCAGGAACCAAATACACATTGTTAATAGTCAAGGTCAGACTTTCAAGATATACAGTTCCAAACCCGGTCGCTTCCAGCTCCCGACCGTTGGCCTGTTTCACAGGGAAGCTTTGCTTCTTAAACGTTAAAAACAGTCCTTTGCGTGACGTCATGTGTTGCGTTGCTCCAGTGTCCAAAATAAAAGCGTTCTCCGTTGAAAATGCAGCTTTTGTTGACAGCAATGCTTTTGCAGGTTTCACCTGGGACTTGGTACGACTTTTGCCTGACGCTTCAGGCTTTGCAGAGCTCCCCTTAGCTCCTTTCTCTTGACGTGGCTTCTTATGCTGAAGATGCCCACTCTGTCCACAATTGAAACAACGGACAACGTTCAAAGCAACAGCCTGTTCTTCACTAGCAATAGCAGTGGGGGTGTCAGAACTCTGAGCTTCTCTCCCCCTGTCTTTGACATCTATTGCAGCAAGGCGATCTCTCTCATTGAGAACCACGGCACAGATTCTCTCCATCGTGAGATCTGCGGCAGGTAGAGAACCAAGCTGACTTGCAATCGTTTTATAAGTCCGATTAAGGCTGTTAATAATCATGAAGCAGAATATCTCTTCCTGTAGAGCAGGGGTGTCAAACTCAAATTCATCGGGGGCCGCACCAGCAGTTTGGTCACCCTCAAAGGGCCGGTTGTATCGGCCTAAAATATTTGAGCAGGCTGAGACCCCTGAAGTTGATGGGCTTTTACCGTATTTTTCGCTCTATTGGACGCACCGGACCACAGGACGCACCTAGTTTTTACAGGGGAAAATCAAGGAAAAAAATATTATCCCTCCCCCCCAGCCCCAAAGAGCAACGGACAGGCTGCGTGCAGCCTGTCTGCTTCTCCCAGAGCTTCTCGGGGCTGCGGGGGAAGCCCGGGTTCCCCCACCAGCCCCAAAGAGCAAAGAAGCCAAGACAGCGCACGGGATCCATAGCCGCGCAACCTCTCCAGCCAGGAGCTAAACCTCTCCAGCGCGGCTAAAGAAGACAAGGCAGTGAGTGCGATCCATCCCACTCACTGCCCTGGCTTCCTCTTTAGCCTTGCGCAGCATCTTTAGTCTTGCGCAACGGGATGGATTGCGCCCGCTGTCCACCGGGGCTGGACTAGATGACTCCTGGGGTTCCCTTCCAACCCTGCAATTCTATGACCTTGGAAGGTGTTTGGGGTCTCCACCACTGGAGGCTTTTAAGCAGCGGTTGGGGGACCATCTGTCTGGCGTTCTTTAGCTGTGATTCCTACATTGTGAGGGGGCTGGGCTAGATGACCCTCGGGTGGCCCTCCCAACTCTATACAGTCCTACAGTTCTGCAGCAGGAGATCCACAGCCACTTAGAATCATAGAATCATAGAGTTGGAATAGACCACAAGTGTCATCAAGTCCAACCCCCTGCCAAGTAGGAAACACTATCAGAGCACTTCATACAATGCCCACACCATCCGAGCACTTCACACAATGCCCACCATCAGACCACTTCACACAATGTCCACTCCCAATTTTCATCTGAGAGACATGTGGCTTCAGTGTCTAGGCAGGTACCCCCCTACCTGCCACACTTCCCCCACCCCACTTAAGCTAAGGGAATTCCTGCCCAGAGAAGCTCCCAGGTGAGGCAAGGGTTAAGATCTACCTCTGGTAGATCTCTTGCGGCTGGAGAGGCACGCAAGGCTAAAGAGGAAGCCAGGGCAGTGGGATGGATCGCGCTCGGAGAGGCACGCAAGGCTAAAGAGGAAGCCAGGGCAGTGGGATGGATCGCGCTCGCTGCCCTGGCTTCCTCATTAGCCTTGCGAAGCCTCCTCCCCCCCCCAGAGGCGCGCAAGTCTAAAGAGGAAGCCAGAGCAGCGAACGGGATGGATCGCGTTCCCTGCCCTGGCTCCCTCTTTAGCCTTGCGAAGCCTCCCCCCCCCTGGAGAGGCGCGCAAGTCTAAAGAGGAAGCCAGAGCAGCGAACGGGATGGATCGCGTTCCCTGCCCTGGCTTCCTCTTTAGCCTTGCGAAGCCTCCTCCCCCCCCCCCCCGGCGCGCAAGGCTAAAGAGGAAGCCAAGGCAGCGAACGGGATGGATCGCGCTCGCTGCCCTGGCTTCCTCTTTAGCCTTGCGAAGCCTCCCCCCCCCCGGAGAGGCGCGCAAGTCTAAAGAGGAAGCCAGAGCAGCGAACGGGATGGATCGCGCTCGCTGCCCTGGCTTCCTCTTTAGCCTTGCGAAGCCTCCCCCCCCCCTGGAGAGGCGCGCAAGTCTAAAGAGGAAGCCAGAGCAGCGAACGGGATGGATCGCGTTCCCTGCCCTGGCTTCCTCTTTAGCCTTGCGAAGCCTCCTCCCCCCCCCAGGCACGCAAGGCTAAAGAGGAAGCCAAGGCAGCGAACGGGATGGATCGCGCTCGCTGCCCTGGCTTCCTCTTTAGCCTTGCGAAGCCTCCCCCCCCCCCCGGAGAGGCGCGCAAGTCTAAAGAGGAAGCCAGAGCAGCGAACGGGATGGATCGCGCTCGCTGCCCTGGCTTCCTCTTTAGCCTTGCGAAGCCTCCCCCCCCCTGCCAGAGACGCGGCAGCCCGTGGGACGAGGCGGGCGGCCTGCGGGGTCGCGCCGGTGGGGGACCTCCGGAGGCGGCCTCTCTGCTCACCACCTCCTTCGTGCTGAAAGGCGACGCGGCGCACAACCAGGCGATGGTGCACTGGACGGGCGAGAACGGCGGCTACGCGGGCCACATGACGAGGTCTGGCGGGCCGGATTCGGCCCGCGGGCCTTGTGTTTGACACCCGTGCTGTAGAGGGAAATTGCGTCCCGCCATCTGCTGGCGTAAGAACTTCATCTCTGTCAAATGCGCTTGTACATCTCCATCAGGCGCTAGCCTCAGATTGATCAGCTTTTCAAAATGCAGCAATGCGGAAGAACCAGCATCTCTTTGATGTATTCTACGCAGCGTCTGCCAAATCTCACGCGTGTATTCCAAATTCAGAATATGCACGAGTTGGTCATCTGAGATACACAGAATTATGGCCGTCCTGGATTTCACATTCTGTGAATTACAACCTGGGGTTGGTGCAGCAGGGATGGGGTTTTCAATCACCCCAAAAATCCTCTGATTTTGAAGCAGGGATTTCATCTTTACAGACCATGAGGAATAATCGTCATTAGTCAGTGGAGGTGGGTAAGGTAAGACTCCCCCCTTCCTGGCATCCATTTTGAATCCAAGCCTCAGCTCTCACTCTCGAGCCTGTAAAATTCCAAGAGTCTATTGGCTGTTTACTGCCTCACACTTGGCAGTTAAACGCAAGAAGCTTTGAAAGACCTTTGAAAGTTAGGGTTAGGGTTAGGGTTAGGGTTAGGGTTAGGGTTAGGGTTAGGGTTAGGGTTAGGGTTAGGGTTAGGGTTAGGGTTAGGGTTCGGGTAAGGGTGAATGACCACCGAAAGAACAATCCAAGATTATTCGTCCTTTTTCTATTGAGATGCAACCAAAACACGTATGCTTGATTTGGGCTGATAACAAACATGTCACTCTGCAATTTTTGAGTGAAAGTGCATTCTAACCCCAAAAACACCAATTTGAAATAATGCTAATCAGAGCTTTATCATCTTCTTTTTATATAGATGGAACTAAAAACACCTTTTTGATTTGGTTGGGGGTGATTCTGGTGCACACCCAAAAAACACCATGCGAATTGAAATAAGTCCAATCAAAGCTTATTCGTCTTCTTTCTATGCATATGTGTTAGAGCTGCTTCCAGATCCTAGCTCACAGAGGATCACGCTAGCCAGCGGTCACTTTATAAAAGTCTTTATTGAGTTACAGTTTCCATTCTCAAGCTGCTGCGCGCAACTCTACGTCTTAAGGGTTAGACCAGCGAAGCTCCGTCTGAGTCTCCGCCCCCTGTGCACCAGCTTACTAACCTAGCTTTACTCCACCTTTTCCGCCTGACCGTTCTTCTCTGGGTCCCTCTGCCCCCTGTGGTCTCTTCCTTCCGGGACTCTTCTGACGCGGACCCCCCGGACCCTCCTGTCTCCTTGCGCAGGGCTTTAGGACCTGGCTCCCTTTCCGGGCTGCTTACTGCGCCACCTTCCTGTGCATTTGAACTTGGCGCGCGCGCCCAACCTTCCACTTTCCTCCTGACCGTTTCTTCACTCTTCCCCCCTCCCCTCCTTCCGGTGCGGGAGCTGCGTGCTGCCGTGTCATGGGGACGAATGTCGGATACAGTCCGCTTCCCGTGGCGGGCCTCCAACCGAAGGCGTCCGGTTCTTCCTCCCTGCTCTCGTCGACAACGGTCACCTCCGCTTCCATCTCTGTGCCGCCGTGCTCGAAACCCGGGTCGTCCCCGAACACGTCCATGTCCGTCTCTTCATCGGTCCCTTCTGGAGGCGTTGCTCGCCCGGGACCCTCCCGCCACTTCCTGCGCCACTGCTCCTCTGGTCTATCGTCCCACCAATACGAGGGTTCTGAGGCAGATCCCGAGGGTGACCCCCCCGGGGAACGGGCGTCTCGTGTCGGTTCCTCGTCCGAGTCGAACCCCTGGAACGTGCTGGCTGAAAGCGTGGGTGTGAAAAGCCAGTCGTCGAAAAAGTCTGCTGTCATGGGTCTATGTGGGAAGAGGGCATGAAACTCGTCTTTGAGCAGAGGTTCCTCCAAAGCGTAGCCCGGCACCCAGCTGTTGGCACTGGCCGGGGTGCCCTCCTTGGCGAGAAGGTATTCAACCCCCTCTTCCCCCCATCTGGAGTCCAAAATCCCTGTGACTTCGTTGATGGGCTCCTCCTGTGCCACTCCACCTTGCTCGGTTCCCTCTCGGAGCGGACTCGGCGCCGTTCCTGGTTCCTGAAATCTGTGAGGTGCCTTGTAGGGAGTGAGCACCGATCTGTGGAACACCGGATGCATCCTGGAGCCCTCCGGAAGCGCCAGCCTGAACGCCACCGGGTTGACCTGTTCTTCGACTTGGTAGGGCCCCAGCTGTTTATGCCCCAGTTTCTTCTTCGCTAACGACCTGGCCGGCACTGCGTGGGCCGCTAACCAGACCCAGTCTCCCACATGGATCTCTTCGCCAACCCTCCTGTGTCTGTCCGCTTGTACCTTGTATGCGTGTTTAGCCAGCTCCAGGTGCCGCCGAAGCTGATCGTGGACCTCCTGCAACTCCGACGCGAACGCATCCGCTGTCTGCGGCTCCCCCTCCCCCATTCTTTCCAGTCCCGGGAAAGTTCTGGGGTGCCTTCCGTTGTTGGCGAAGAACGGCGTTACCCCCTTGGACACGTGCTTCGTGTTGTTGTAGGCGAACTCGGTGAGAGGCAGGTAATCGACCCACGTCGCAGGCTGTTGATTAGCATAACATCTCAGGTACTGCTGCATGATGGCATTGACCCGCTCCGCTTGCCCGTTGGTCTGCGGGTGTCTAGCCGAAACCAGGTTGATCTTGACGTTCAGGAAGCCCATCAGCTTCTGCCAGAAGTTCGAGATGAACTGCCGCCCCCGGTCGGACAGTATAGACCGCGGCAGACCGTGAACCTTGAACACGTGATCTATGAACAGTTTGGCGGTCTGTTCCGCCGTGGCCACCTTCGCACACGGGATGAAATGTGCCATCTTGGAGAACAAGTCCACCACCACCAGCACTGCCGTCTTGCCCCTCGAGCTGGGCAGATCCGTGACAAAGTCCAGGGCCACTCTCTCCCACGGTTCGAACGGGGTTTGCAGCGGTTCCAGCAGTCCCGCCGGCGGTCTGTGTACTGGTTTGGCCCTCTGGCAGGTGTCGCACCTCGCCACGTAGTCCGCTACCTCCCCTCTCATTCTGGGCCACCAGAAGTCCCTGGCGACTAATTCCATCGTCTTCTCTGTGCCAAAGTGCCCGACCGTGGGTGCGTCGTGCAACTGCTGCAGTACCTTGGTGCGAAGATCGTCCCCCGGCACGTAGATGGCCCCTTTACGGAGGAGTAATCCATCGCGAACCTGGAACTCGCCGGTCACTGCCGTACCCCTTTGCGCCTCTGCCATCTTGGCTCGTGCGAAGGAGTCGTCCTGCAACGCTCTCCTCACCGCATCCAGGTCAACTGTAGCCGAAGCGCACACCCACACCGTCGGTGCGAAGATGTGCATGGCAGCGGCTGGCGTCGCCTCCTCCAGATACTGTGGTTTACAGGATAGGGCATCCGCCATGACGTTGGTGTCCCCCGGGACATACTCTATTCGGAAGTCGAAGTTTGCAAAGAATTCGGCCCAACGTATCTGCCTCTGGTTCAGGAACTGCGCCGTGCGCCAGTGCTCCAGATTCTTGTGGTCCGTGCAGACCTGCACCGTGTGCTTGGCGCCGATCAGGAAGTGCCTCCACGCCTTGAATGCTGCATGAATGGCAAGCAACTCCCTGTCCCAGATGGTGTAGTTCTGTTCAGAGTTGCTGAGCTTCCTGGAGTAAAACGCTCCCGGCCTCCAAGCCCCCTGCGGGTCTTGCTGCAACAGTACTGCTCCCACGGCTCTGTCTGATGCGTCCGTCTCCACCCTCATTGGCCTGCTGGGGTTGACATGCAACAGCTGCTCTTCCGACGCGAAGAGACGCTTGAGTGCCTGAAAGGACTGCTCCGCCTGTTCCGTCCAGATGAACTTCTTCTTCTTGGAACTGAGCGTGTCCATGATGGCCGCTGTTTGCATAGCGAACCCCTTGATAAACTTGCGATAGAAGTTCGCAAATCCAACAAACCGCTGGACCTCCTTCCGGTTGCGCGGGCTTTTCCAGTCCAACACTGCACGAACCTTGGCGCTGTCCATGGCGAGCCCCTTGTCTGACAACCTGTAGCTGAGGAAATCCACCTCCGTCACGTCGAACTGGCATTTTTCCAGCTTGGCGTAAAGCCTATGCTGCTGCAGTCTGCTCAGCACTTCCTTGACGTGTCTGTCGTGATCCTGCTGCGATTCAGAAAATATCAGGATGTCATCCAAGAAGCAGACACACGTCTTGTAGAGGAGCCCCGCCAGCACGTGATGCATGAAAGCTTGAAAACAGTGGGAGCCATTTTGCAATCCAAAAGGCATAACTCTGTATTCGTAGGTGCCCAGGGGCGTGAACATGGCTGTCTTCCACTCATCACCCTCCCGCATGCGAATGAGGTTGTACGCCCCACGCAGGTCCAACTTGGTGAACACGCGGCCCTTGCGTACCGTCGCGAGGAGGTCGTCGATCCTGGGCATGGGGAAGTCCGATGGCTTGGTCACACTGTTCAAAATGCGATAGTCCACTACAAGTCTTTTTTGGGGCGTGTCCTTCTTCTTAACAAAGAATACAGGACTGCCCCCCACTGCCTTGGACTCTCGGATGAAACCGCGCTCCAAATTATGATCTATGAACTCTTTGAGTTCCTGTAGTTCGTCCTCAGACATGGAATACAGCTTCCCTTTGGGCAGCACCGCCCCTGGCAGTAGGTCAATCTTGCAGTCATATGATCTGTGGGGGGGTAGCTTGTCCGCCTCCTTCTCGCAGAAGACCTCTAAAAATCCCGCATATTTGTGGGGGATTGCTTGCAGCGTCCCCAGCTGCAGCCGCGCTTCCTCCTCCTCTCCCTCCTGCCGGGGCAGAATGCAGTGCTCAGCGCAGTATGAGGAGCCAAAGACTAGCTGCCGCTGGTACCAAGCCAACGTCGGACTTTGTCTGTCCAGCCAACTCATGCCCAAGACAATAGGCGTGTCCGACAGTCTGGTGACATTAAAACTGATGATTTCCCAAGTCGCATCACCATTGGTGGCATTTGCTTCACCACCTGCCCCCCTAGCAGCTCCCTGCCATCCACCGTGACGACCTGCAGGGGCAGCGTGGCAGGCAACAGCTGTATAGCGTGTTTATCGACAAAGTCCTGCCCTATAAAGTCCGCATTGCTTCCTGAGTCAATGGTGATTGGCACGTCTAGAGTGAGGCCATTGGGTAGCTGAAGCGATGCAGTGAGCTGCACTACTGGTTTGGGTGGGAGGGGGTCTGTGGGCTGCAAAATCTCTGGGGACTGCTTCACTGACTCGTCTGGCTGGGCCCCAGTGCCTCTGTCTCCAGCCAGACTCCGTCGTTTCCCTGCTGTGCGTCTCCGTGCTGAGTAACTGCAGTCACCGTCGCAGAGGCTGCATTGAGCTTGTGGATCCTCTGGGGACACTCTTTCGCCATGTGCTGCGGACTTTCGCAGATGTAACACTTCCTGTTCCCTCTAGGAGGCTTCGCTTTGACTGCTCCCGGTGCTGTGGCTCTGGTTGCTGACTGAGCCCTGGCACCGCCAACCTCCATCGGTTCCGCTCCCCCTCCTGGCGGAGGCGTGGATTGCGCACGCGCAGCTTCCCTGGGAACGAAGGAGAACCCTCTCGCTGGTTCGCGTCCTCCACGCCCTTCGTCCCTGCTCCATGGACGCTCTTCCAGCCACACCGCCAGCGCCCTCTGAACGACCTCCTGCGTGGTCCTGGGTCTCTCCCCCTTGCAATTTCGTCTTTAACCGCACTGTTCAATCCTTCCCAAAATAGGTCTCTGACTGGAGCTGAATCTCTGTCCCATTCCAGGGCACTGACCAATGCAAAAAAGCAGGCATGGTACTGTCTTACGCTGGCCCTCCCTTGCTTCAGCCCATGTACCTCCTTCCGGGCAAGATCCACGTCTATGCTAGATAAAAAGCAGCCATCCATCGCTTTAATAAAGGCATCCGCGGTTTGGAGCGCCGGATCCTTATCTCTCCACAAATTGCGCAGCCATGCTTTAGCCTCTCCATGCAAATGGGACATGATAAATCCCACCTTCTCTTGCTCATCTCTAAAGTCTTTGTCCAGCAGTTGCAGTGCACACTGTACATCTGCTCTAAAGTTGGGGTACTGTTGTAAATTCCCATCGAAGTGAGAGACTAGACCGCCTGTTCTTCTCCCCAACCCAATCCCCTCCGGTTTGGGTGTCAGTTGCCCTTGCTTCGTAAGCACTTCCAACCTGACCTGGAGATCCCTGTAGGCGGCAGCTGCGTCCTCCTCTCTCTTCCTGGATGCAAGTATCTCGGCATTCAGTCGTGTCACTGCTTCTCTGAGTTCTCCTATCTGCTGTTCGGCCGTCATATTGTCTGCCGTTTGTGAGCTGAGTCGTAGGCACCCGCCTTCTCTCCTGTCCGCGAGGCTGTAGATGCCCACAACTGGAGACGGAGCTTACTGTCAGAGCTGCTTCCAGATCCTAGCTCACAGAGGATCACGCTAGCCAGCGGTCACTTTATAAAAGTCTTTATTGAGTTACAGTTTCCATTCTCAAGCTGCTGCGCGCAACTCTACGTCTTAAGGGTTAGACCGGCGAAGCTCCGTCTGAGTCTCCGCCCCCTGTGCACCAGCTTACTAACCTAGCTTTACTCCACCTTTTCCGCCTGACCGTTCTTCTCTGGGTCCCTCTGCCCCCCGTGGTCTCTTCCTTCCGGGACTCTTCTGACGCGGACCCCCCGGACCCTCCTGTCTCCTTGCGCCGGGCTTTAGGACCTGGCTCCCTTTCCGGGCTGCTTACTGCGCCACCTTCCTGTGCATTTGAACTTGGCGCGCGCGCCCAACCTTCCACTTTCCTCCTGACCGTTTCTTCACTCTCCGATGGAGGTGTGGCCACTCCTGACTCGTGCCCTCCCTCCTGTTGCGAGCTGCCAGCGCTTGATAGCTGGCGCCCTTCTTCTCCCCTGCTCTCTGTTGGTGACGCTGGTCCCGATTTCCAACTGCTCCCCTCTGAGCCCCCTCTGGACCCTTCTTCCTGGGGTGTCCCCCTAGGCTCCCCCCTTGCTCTGGCCACTGGTGCTCCTTTCTGTGAATCTTCTGCCTCCTCCCCCTCGCTCTCTGTTTCCTCCCTTGCCCTCGCCTCTGCTCCTGAACCCCTGACAATATGGAAGCGAAAAGACGGTGTTGTCTTATTTTGGTCTCATTACACACACTGTGATTTCAAGGTCAATGTGCATGAACACCAAAGAAAACGACTTGAAATAAGTGAATTCCAAGACTCTTCTTTCTATGTAGCTTTAACACAAAACAACCTGTTTGGCTTTGTTTAGGCTTATTACACTTCGCTTTGCTAGGGTTAGGGTTAGGGTTAGCGATAGGGTTATGCTTATGGTTTTGGTTAGGGTTAGGGTTAGGGTTAGGGTTAGGGTTAGGTTTAGGGTTAGGGTTAGGGTTGGGGTTAATGTTAGGGCTAGGGTTAGGGTTAGGGTTGGGGTTGGGGTTGCGGTTAGTGTTAGGGTTTGGGTTAGGGTTGGGTTAGGGTCGGGGTGAATGACCACCGAACAACCTGTGTGGCTTATTATACTTCGCTTTGCTAGGGTTAGGGTTAGGGTCAGGGTCAGGGTCAGGGTCAGGGTCAGGGTCAGGGTCAGGGTCAGGGTTAGGGTTAGGGTTAGGAATAGGGTTAGGGTTAGGGTTAGGCTCAGGGTGAATGACCACCGAAAGAACAATCCAAGCTTATTTCTCCTCCTTCTATTGAGATGGAACCAAAACACCTATGCTTGATTTGGGATGATAACAAACATGTCACTCTGCGATTTTTGAGTGAATGTGTATTCTAACCCCCAAAACACCAATTTGAAATAAGCCCTATCAGAGTTTTATCACCAACTTTTTATGTAAATGGCACCCAAAACACCTTTTTGCTTTGGTCGGGGGTGATTCCCAATAAACACCATGCGAATTGAAATAAGACCAATCAAAGCTTATTCGGCTTCTTTCTACGCATAAGGAAGCGAAAAGACGGAGTTGCGTAATTTTCGTTTCATTACACACACTTTGTGATTTCTGGGTCAATGTGAATTAACATCAAAGAACACAACTTGAAATAAGCGAAATCCAATGTTCCTCTTTCTGTTTAGCTGGAACACAAAACAACCTGTTTGGCTTTGTTTACGCTTATTACACTTCGCTTTGCTAGGGTTAGGGTTGGGGTTAGCGTTAGGGTTTGCGTTAGGGTTAGGGTTAGGGTTAAGTTTAGGCTTAGGCTTAGGCTTAGGGTCGGGGTGAAAGACCACCAAACAACCTGTGTGGCTTATTATACTTCGCTTTGCTAGGGTTAGGGATAGGCTTAGGGTTAGGGTCAGGGTCAGGGTTGGGGTTAGGGTCGGGGTGAATGACCACCGAACCACCTGTGTGGCTTATTATACTTCGCTTTGCTAGGGTTAGGGTTAGGGATGGGGTTTTGGTCAGGGTCAGGGTTAGTGTTATGGTTGGGGTTACGGTTATTGTTACGGTTACGGTTACGGTTACGGGTTCGGGTTCGGGTTCGGGTTCGGGTTTGGGTTTGGGTTAGGGTTTGGGTTAGGGTTAGGGTTAGGGTTAGGGTTAGGGTTAGGGTTAGCGTTAGGGTTTGGGTTAGGGTTAAGGTTAGGGTTAGGGTTAGGGTTAGGATTTTAGTTAGGGTTAGGGTTAGGGTGAGGGTGAGGGTTAGGGTTAGGGTTAGGGTTAGGGTTAGGGTTAGGGTTAGGATCAGGGTGAATGACCACCGAAAGAGCAATCCAAGCTTATCTGTCATCCTTCAATTCACATAGAACCAAATCACCTATGCTTGATTTCGGCTGATAAATAACATGTCATTCTGCGCTTTTTAGGTGAATGTGCATTCTAACCCCAAAAACACCAATTTGAAATAATTTGAAATAATCAGAGAGTTATCATCTTCTTTTTATGTTGATGGAACCCAAAACACCTTTCTTCTTTGTTTGGCGGTGATTCTGGTGCACACCCAAAAAACACCATGCGAATTGAAATAAGTCCAATCAAAGCTTATTCGTCTTCTTTCTATGCATATGGAAGCGAAAAGACGGTTGTCAGGGCTGCCTCAGGTCCTAGCTCACAAAGGACCAACGCCAGGTTTCCTTTATATACAAAGACATTTATTGCAGTTCATTTTCCGCTCCACAGCCGAGGCGCGCAGCCCCCACGTCTGTTACGCTTAGACCGTTGAAGTCCCCTCTGAGTCAGTGCCTCCCCTGCACCAGTTTAAGAAGCTTGCGCTGCCCCACCTCTTCCTTTCTTTCCTTTTCCGCAGGGTCTTCCTGCCCGCTGGGGTTTTGCCCCTCCTGGATTCCGCTGATGCTGATCCCCAGACTGCTCTCCCTCCCTCCTGCGGGCTTTGGGACCTGGCTCCTCCTCCGGGCTCCCTGTTCTTCCGCGCGCCTGCACATTTGAACTTGGCGCGCGAGCCCAACTTCTAACCTTTCTCTTGACAGTTACGCTACTCCCCTCACTACTCCCCTCCCCTTCCGGGAGGATGGCTTGCTCCGACCTCCCCTCCTTTTCTGCTGCCGGAGCTGCTTCCCCTGTCACACTGGAACCTCCTCCCCCTTCGCTGCGCTCTGGGGGGGAAGCTGGTCCTGACTCCCAGCTGCCACTTTGGGATCCCCTGCTGGCCCCTTGCCCTCACTGCATCCCCCCTGGGACTCCCTTTCTCTTGCCCACAGGCGCCCCCTCCTGGGAATCCTCAGATTCGCTGGAGAGGCTCATGGAATCCTTTGACCCACTGCCATCCTCTTCCTCGGCGTCCTGGGATTCTTCTCCATCGCTCTCCATCCCCTGCCTCCCCTGTGCCTCTGTCCCTGAACCCCTGACATCCATCCCCCCTCGAAGCCCCCCCTCCCCCCCTCCCGCTGCTCGGGTGCAGGTTCCGGGTGCTCCATCGTTGCGGGGGTAGATGCTGGAAACAGTTCGTTCCCCCCGGTTTGCCGCTGTCTATCTGGATCCGGCGAGTCCGTAACAAGTTCGTCGACGTCGATCTCCTCTGCTTCCAGTTCAGTGTATGTGTACTCGAACCCGGGCTCCTCCCCCAACCCGTCCATGCCCGCCCCTCCCCCTGTAACTTCAGGAGATGCGGTTTGCCAAGGCCACCTTCGCCACCTCCTGTCCCACTCCACTTCCGGTTGATCGTCCCACCAGTAAGAGCAGTCCGTGTACACCCCCGAGCACGATCCCCTTGGAGGGCTCGATTCCGGCGTCGTTTCCTCTGCGGAGGAGAACCCCTGGAACGTGCTGGCGGAAAGTGTGGGTGTAAAAAGCCAGTCGTCGAAATAATCCGCTGGCATGGGTCTGTGTGGGAAGAGTGCATGGAACTCATCTTTGAGAAGAGGTTCCTCCAGAGCATAGTCCGGCACCCAACTGTTGGCGCTGGCCGGGGTACCTTCCCTGGCGAGGAGGTATTCTATTCCCTCCTCCCCCCATCTTGAGTCCAGAATTTCCGTGACCTCGTTGAGTGTCGTGGCCCTCGGTGACTTCCCCCCCTCTGGCGACTTTCTGCGTAGGTCTGGTGCTGTCCCTGGCTCCTGAAACCTGTGTGGGGCCCTGTAGGGTGTGAGCACCGACCTATGAAAGACCGGGTGCATTCTGGAACCTTCTGGGAGGGTCAACCGAAAAGCTAAGGGATTGATCTTGGCCTCAACTTGGTATGGCCCTAGCTGTTTGTGTCCTAGCTTCTTCTTAGCTAACGACTAGGCCGGCACCGCCTGGGCCGCTAACCATACCCAGTCCCCCACCTGGATGTCTTCCCTTGCCCTCCTGTGCCTGTCTGCCTGCACTTTGTAGGCGTGCTTAGCTAGCTCCAGGTGCCATCGGAGTTCCTCGTGGACCTCCTGCAATTCTGCTGCTAAGTGTTCAGCTCCCTGCGGCTCCCCTGCGCCGTTGGTTCCAACCCCGGGAAGGTTCTGGGATGCCGCCCATTGTTGGCGAAGAACGGTGTCACCCCTGTTGACGTGTGCTTCCTGTTGTTGTAGGCAAACTCGGCCAGCGGCAGGTAGTCCACCCAAGTCGCAGGCTGTTGATTGGCGTAACATCGCAGGTACTGCTGCATGATGGCGTTGACCCTCTCCGCCTGGCTGTTGGTCTGCGGACGCCTCGCCGACGCTAAGTTGATCTTGACGTTCAGGATACCCAGCAGCTTCTGCCAGAAACTGGAAATGAATTGGCGGCCGCGGTCGGACAGGATGGACCGAGGTAAGCCGTGAACCCTGAACACGTGGTCTATGAACAGCTTGGCGGTCTGTTCCACTGTGGCCACCTTCGCGCAAGGAATGAAATGCGCCATCTTGGTGAACAGGTCTACAACCACAAGTACTGCCGTCTTGCCTCGCGAACTGGGTAGATCCGTAACAAAGTCCAACGCCACCCTCTCCCACGGCTATAGCGGCGTTTCCAGCGGTTCCAGCAGTCCCGCTGGCTTCTTGTGCACTAGTTTGGATCTCTGGCAAGTGTCACACCTGGCGACGTAATCTGCGACCTCTCCTCGCATCTGGGGCCACCAAAAGTCCCTGGCTACTAAGTCCGCCGTCTTTTCCTTGCCGAAGTGACCCGCGCTGGGTGCGTCGTGCAACTGCTGCAGGACCTTCGCGCGGAGATCGTCCCCCGGCACGTAGAGAGCACCTTTGCGGGTTAGTAGGCCGTCTCGTATCTGGAAATCATTTTCCTTCGCTGTGCCACTCCGCAGTTCCTCCATCTTGGACTGCACGAACGGATCCGTCTGCAGCGCGCGACGCACCGCGTCCAGGTCCACGGCTGCTGAAGCGCATGCCCATGCCTGCGGTGCGAAAATGTGCTTGGCCGCCACCGGCGCCGCTTCTTCGAGATACTGCGGTTTCCTGGAGAGCGCATCTGCTATGACATTGTTGTCTCCCGGGATGTACTCTATCCTGAAGTCGAAATCCGCAAAGAACTCCGCCCAGCGTATGTGCCTCTGGCTCTGGAGCTTCGCCGTGCGCCAATACTCTAGGTTCTTGTGGTCCGTGCGGACCTGCACGGTGTGTTTGGCCCCGATGAGGAAGTGCCTCCACGCCTTGAAAGCCGCGTGAATGGCCAACAACTCCCTGTCCCAGATGGTGTAGTTCTGTTCCGACTTGCTGAGCTTCCTGGAGTAGAACGCGCAGGGCCTCCAGTTCCCCTGCGGATCTTTCTGCAAGAGGATGGCCCCCACCGCTCTGTCTGACGCGTCAGTCTCCACCCGCAGGGGTCTGCTGGGATTCATGTGCAGCAGCTGTTCTTCGGACGCGAAGAGGCTCTTAAGCTTCCGAAAGGACTGCTCCGCCTGGTCCGTCCAGGTGAACTTCTTCTTCTTGGAACTGAGGGTGTCCGTGATAGCCGCCGTCTCCTTCGCGAAACCCCTGATGAACTTGCGGTAAAAGTTGGCGAAACCGACGAATCTCTGGACCTCCTTCCGATTGCGCGGGCTCTTCCAGTCCAACACCGCGCGGACCTTGGCGCTGTCCATGGCTAGTCCCTTGTCGGACAGCCTGTAGCCCAAGAAATCCACTTCCGTCACGTCGAACTGGCACTTCTCCAGTTTGGCGTAGAGTCTGTGCTCCCGTAGCCTCTGCAGGACCTCCTTTACGTCCCTCTCGTGAGCCTCCTGCGATTCCGAGAAGATCAGGATGTCGTCGAGGAAGCATACGCACTTCTTGTAAAGGAGTCCCGCTAGCACGTGGTGCATGAATGCCTGGAAACAGTGGGAGCCATTTTGGAGACCAAACGGCATAACTCTGTACTTATAGGTGCCCAACGGCGTGAACATGGCCGTCTTCCACTCATCACCCTCCCGCATGCGTATGAGATTGTATGCTCCGCGTAGATCCAACTTGGTGAAGATCCTCCCCTTCCTCACCGTCGCGAGCAGGTCATCAATCTTGGGCATGGGAAAGGCCTTGGGCTTTGTCATCGAGTTTATGGCCCGAAAGTCCACAATGAGCCTTTTTTGGGGCGTGTCCTTCTTCTTCACGAAAAACACAGGGCTGCCCTCCACTGCCTTGGACTCTCGGATGAATCCCCTCTTCAAATTGTGCTCTATGAACTCCCTGAGTTCCTGCATCTCATCCTCGGACATGGAATACAGCTTCGCAGTCAGCAGCGTTGCCCCTGGCAAGAGGTCAATTGCACAGTCGTAGGGCAGGTGGGGTGGCAACTGGTCAGCTTCCTTTTTGCAGAAGACCTCCAAAAACCCCTTGTACTTGTGGGGCACCGCCTGCACCATGCCTAGGTGCAGCTGCTGCCCTTCCTCCTGGCCCTCCTCTTCCTGGCCGGTCTGGATGCAATGCTGTGCGCAGTAGGATGAGCCAAAGGTGAGTTGTCGCTGGTACCACGCTAATGATGGGCTGTGTCTATCCAGCCAGCTCATGCCTAACACTATAGGCGTGTCTGACAGGCGGGTGACGTTGAAACTGATGACCTCGCGGTGATTTCCAATCTGCATCACCATGGGTGGCATTTGTTGTACCACCTGCCCGCCCAGCACCTTCCTGCCATTGACTGTGACGACGTTTAAGGGCAGCGTGGCCGGTAGAAGTGCTATGCGATGCTGCTTGATGAACTGCACCCCCACGAAGTCTGCGTTGCTACGAGAGTCAATTGTAATGGGGACTTCCAGTGTGAGTCCATTAGGTAACTGGAGAGGTGCAGTGAGCTGCACCACTGGCTTGGGTGGTAGGGGGTCTGTAGGCTGCAAAAGTGCTGGGGACTGCTTTACTGACTCGCCTGGCTGAGCCCCAGCATCTCTGCTTCCAGCCAGGCATTGTCGTTTCCCTGAAACTGCTCTCCGTGGTGCACTGCTTCTGTTACTGTTGCTAAAGCTGCAGTGTGCTTCTGGAGCCTCTGGGGACACTCTTTGGCCATGTGTCCCGCACTGTCACAGATGTAACACTTCCTGCTCCCTCTAGGAGGCTTCGTCTTGACTGCTCCGGAGGCTGGGGCTCCGGCAGCTGCCTGAGCCTTGGCACCACCAAGCTCCATTGGTTCCTCCCCCTCCCTCAGCAGAGGTGAGGGATGCGGACGTCCCAGGTCCCTGGGAAGAAAAGGAGGCGCTCTAGCTGGTGTGCGCACCTGGCGACCCTCCTCACTGTGCCAAGGGCGTTCTTCGTGGCGCACTCCTATTGAGAGCGCCCTCTGCACGACATCTGCAAGGGTTTGAGGTCTGTCCCCCCTTGCCAACTCATCCTTTACAGAGCCATTGAGTCCCTCCCAGAACAAGTCTCTTACTGCCACAGAGTCCTTCTCCCAGCCCAGCACATTCAGCAATGCAAAAAAGCGTGAATTGTACTGTCTTACTGTAGCCTTGCCCTGCCGCAATCCATGCATGTCCCTTCGTGCCACATCAATGTCCACGGTAGATTGGAAGCAAGCGTCCATGGCCGCAATAAATGCGTCAGAATTCCTGTGGGCAGGACCATCTTCGCGCCACAAATTGCGTAGCCAGGCTTTAGCTTCCCCATGCAAGTGGGATACAATGAAGCCTACTTTCTCCTCCTCATCTCTAAAGTCTTTCCGAAGCAAATGCAGCGCATATACGACGTCTGCTCTGAAAGTGGGATAATGCTTCAGGTTCCCATCGAAGTGGGCTACTAAACTGCCCCCCCCGTCGGCCGAGTCCAATTCCCTCTGATCTGGACCCCGGGAACCCCTCCTTACATGCATGCTCCCACCTGGCTTGCAGATCCTGGCTTCGCGCTTCTGTTTCTACTCCTTTCCGTTGGGAGACCACTACTGCAGTGGATAGCTGTCAGGGGTACAGGGACAGAAGCACAGGGAAGGCAGGAGATGGAGAGCGATGGAGAGGAATCCCAGGACAGCGAGGAAGAGGATGACAATGACGCAAGGGATTCCATGAGTCTCTCCAGCGAATCAGAGGATTCCCAGAAGGGGGCGCCCGTGGTCAGGGCAAGGGGAGCCCCAGGGGGAGAGTGTCAGGAGCGGGGGGCCAGCAGGGGACCCCAAAGCGGCAGCTGGGAATCAGGGCCAGCTTCCCCACCAGAGCGCAGCGAAGGGGGGGAAGGTTCCAGTGTGTCAGGGGAAACAGCTCCGGCAGCAGAGAAGGAGGAGGGGTCAGAGGAAGCCATTCTCCCGGGAGGGGAGGAGGGCAGTGAGGGGAGTAGCTTAACTGTCAAAAGGAAGGTTAGAGGTTGGGCGCGCGCGCCAAGTTCAAATGTGGAGGCGCGCGGAAGTACAGGGAGCCCGGAGGAGGAGGCAGGTCCCAAAGCACGCAGGAGGGGGGAAGAGCAGTCTGAGGATTCAGCGTCAGGAGAATCCAGAAGGAGCGGAACCCCAGTGGGCAGAAGGACCCTGTGGAAAAGGAAAGAGAGAAAGAGGTGGAGAAGCGTAAGCCTCTTAAACTGGTGTAGGGGAGGGACTGATTCGGAGGGGACTTCTACCGTCTAAAGTTAACAGACGTGGGGGCTGCGCGCCTCGGCTGTGGAGCGGAAAATGAACTGCAATAAACTTCTTTGTATATAAAGGAAACCTGGCGTTGGTCCTTTGTGAGCTAGGACCTGAGGCAGCCCTGGTGTTGTGTTATTTTGGTCTCATTACACAAACTGCGATTTCTGGGTCAATGTGCATTAACACCAAAGAACACAACTTGAAATAAGCGAAATTCAAGAGTCTTCTTTCTATGTAGCTGGAACACAAAACAACCTGTTTGGCTTTGTTTAGGCTTATTACACTTCGCTTTGCTAGGATTAGGGTTAGGGTTAAGGTTAAGGTTAAGGTTAGGGTTAGGGTTAGGGTTAGGGTTAGGGTTAGGGTTAGGGTTCCGGTTCCGGTTCCGGTTCCGGTTAGGCTTAGGGTTAGGGTTAGGGTCGGGGTGAATGACCACCGAAACACCTGTGTGGCTTATTATACTTTGCTTTGCTAGGGTTATGGATGGGGTTTGGGTCAAGGTCAGGGTTAGGGTTGGGGTTATGGTTAGGGTTAGGGTTAGGGTTAGGGTTAGGGTTAGGGTTAGGGTCAGGGTTAGGGTTAGGGTTAGGGTTAGGGTTAGGGTTGGGGTTAATGTTAGGGTTTGGGTTTGGGTTGGGGATGGGGTTGGGGTTGGGGTTGGGATTAGCGTTAGGGTTTGGGTTAGGGTTAGGTTTAGGGTCGGGGTGAATGACCACCGAACAACCTGTGTGGCTTATTATACTTCGCTTTGCTAGGGTTAGGGTTAGGGATAGGGTTAGGGTTAGGGTCAGGGTTAGGGTTAGGGTTAGGGTTAGGGTTAGGGTTAGGGTTAGGGTTAGGCTTAGGCTTAGGGTTAGGCTTAGGGTTAGGGTTAGGGTTAGGCTTAGGTTTAGGTTTAGGCTTAGGCTTAGGCTTAGGCTTAGGTTTAGGCTTAGGCTTAGGCTTAGGCTTAGGCTTAGGCTTAGGGTTAGGGTTAGGAATAGGGTTAGGGTTAGGGTTAGGGTTAGGGTTAGGTTTAGGGTTAGGCTCAGGATGAATGACCACCGAAAGAACAATCCAAGCTTATCTGTCCTCCTTCTATTGAGATGGAACCAAAAAACCTATGCTTGATTTGGGATGATAACAAACATGTCACCTGTTGGCGCTGGCCGGGGTACCTTCCCTGGCGAGGAGATATTCAACTCCCTCTTCCCCCCATCTCGAGTCCAAAATCTCTGTGACCTCGTTGAGCGGCGCCGCCACAGGCGACTCCCCCCTTGCTGGCGCTCTCCTGAGTGAGTCTGGGGCGGTCCCTGGCGCCTGAAACCTGTGGGGTTCCTTGTAGGGTGTGAGCACTGATCTATGAAAGACCGGATGCATCCTGGAGCCCTGCGGGAGTGTCAACCGGAAGGCCATGGAGTTGCTGGCCATCCATGCAGCCTTCAAGGCGTGGCGGCACTTCCTCATCGGAGCCAGGCACACTATGCAGGTCCACACGGACCATAAGAACCTGGAGTACTGGTGCACGGCGCAGTTCCTGAACCAGAGACACATCCGCTGGGCGGAGTTCTTCGCGGATTTCGACTTCCGGATAGAATACATCCCAGGAGAAAATAACATCATGGCAAATGCACTATCCAGGAAACCGCAGTATCTCGAGGAAGCGGCACCAGTGGCGGCCAAACACATTTTCGCCCTGACAGCGTGGGCATGCGCTTCAGCCGCCGTGGACCTGGATGCAGTGCGTCGCACGCTACAGACGGATTCCTTCGCACAATCCAAGATGGAGGAGGTACGACGACGCACAGCGAGTGAAGACGAGTTCCAAATACGCGACGGACTGCTCACCCGCAAAGGGGCCCTCTACGTGCCGGGAGACGACCTCCGCGCACACAGTTTTCCAGTCGGCAGCGTCGCCCCCGGCAGGAGGTCAATCGCGCAGTCGTAGGGCCTGTGGGGAGGCAGCTTGTCCGCTTCCTTTTCGCAGAAGACCTCCAAAAACGCCTTGTACTTGTTGGGTACCGCTTGCACCATGCCCAGGTGTAGCTGTGGTTCATCCTCTTGCCCCTCCTCTTCCTGGCAGGTCCGGATGCAGTGTTCTGCGCAGTATGAGGAGCAGAAGGTCAATTGCCGCTGGTACCATGCTAATGCCGGGCTGTGCCTATCCAGCCAACTCATGCCCAACACTATGGGTGTGTCTGACAGGCGGGTGACGTTGAAGCTGATGACTTCGCAGTGATTGCCAATTTGCAGCACCATAGGCGGTGTTTGTTGCACCACCTGTCCACCCAGTAGCTCCCTGCCATCGACCGTGACTACGTTCAGGGGCAGCGTGGCTGGTAGGAGCGCTATGCGATGTAGCTTGACGAAGTCCGCTCCTATAAAGTCTGCATTGCTACCAGAGTCAATGGTAACAGGAACCTCCAGGGTGCGTCCATTGGGCAGTTGGAGAGATGCGGTGAGTTGCACCACTGGTTTGGGTGGGAGGGGGTCTGTGGGCTTCAAAATCTCTGGGGACTGCTTCACTGACTCGCCTGGCTGGGCCCCAGTGCCTTTGCTTCCAGCCAGGCTTCGTCGTTTCCCTGCAGCAGGTCCTCTAGCTGAACTGCTCCCTTTACTGTTGCTGAGGCTGCAGTGTGCTTCTGGAGCCTCTGGGGACACTCTTTGGCCATGTGCTGTGCACTGTCGCAGATATAGCACTTCCTGTTCCCTCTAGGAGCCTTCGTCTTGACTGCTCCTGGTGTTTGGGCTCTGGCTGCTGTCGGAGCCCTGGCACCACCTATCTCCATCGGCTCATCTCCCCCTCCTAGCAGAGGCGTGGCTTGCGCGCCCCCGGTTTCTCTTGGAAGGAAGGTGTTTATTCTGGCTGGAGTGCGTGTCATACGTCCCTCATCCCTGCTCCAAGGGCGTTCTTCCAGGCGCACTCCTATCGCCAGCGCCCTCTGGACGACCTCTGTGGTGCTTTTGGGTCTCTCCCCCCTGGCCAGCTCATCCTTCACGGCTCCATTCAGCCCCTCCCAGAACAGGTCCCTTACAGCTGCGGAGTCCTTCTCCCAGCCCAGCACGTTAACCAAAGCAAAAAAGCGGGAGTGATATTGCCTGACTGTGGCTTTGCCCTGCCTCAGCCCGTGCATTTCCCTCCTGGCAACGTCCTTATCTACCGTTGATTGAAAACAAGTGTCCATAGCCTTGAGAAAGGCATCTGAATCTTGGAGGGCGGGATCATTTTCACGCCATAAGGTGCGCAGCCACGCTTTAGCTTCCCCATGCAGGTGAGTTATTATGAAGCCTACTTTCTCCTCCTCATCTCTAAAGTCTTTCCGAAGCAACTTGAGCGCATAAACCACGTCTGCTCTGAAGTTTGGATACTGCTCCAGGTTCCCGTCGAAATGGGTTACGATGCTGCCCCCCCCCGTTTCCCGAGGCTAACGCCCTCCAGCTTGTGTCCCAGCAGTCCCTCCTTGCCCAAACGTTCCCACCTGGCTTGCAGATCTCGGCAGAGCGCTGCTGCTTCTTCCTCTCTCTTCCTGGATGCTTCTACTTCTGCGTAAAGCGTCGTGACTGCGTCTTGCAGTCCTGCCACTTTCTCCTCAGTAGTCATCTTTGCTTATCTTCGTGAGCTCGCAAATTTTTTGGTCTGCGGGTGTCTTGCCGACGCTAAGCTGATCTTGACGTTCAGGATGCCCAGCAGCTTCTGCCAGAAGCTCGATATGAATTGGCGACCCCGGTCGGAAAGGATGGACCGTGGCAAGCCGTGAACTCTGAACACGTGGTCTATGAACAGCTTGGCGGTCTGTTCCGCTGTGGCCACCTTCGCGCAAGGAATGAAGTGCGCCATCTTGGTGAACAGGTCCACGACCACTAGTACCGCTATTTTGCCTCGCGAGCTGGGCAGATCTGTGACAAAGTCCAGGGCCACCTTCTCCCACGGCTCTAGTGGCGTCTGTAGCGGTTCCAGCAGTACCACCGGCTTCCTGTGCATTGGTTTGGCTCTTTGGCAAGTGTCACACCTGGCGACGTAATCCGCGACTTCTCCTCGCATCTGGGGCCACCAAATGTCCCTGGCTACTAATTCCGCCGTCTTGTCCTTGCCGAAGTGCCCAGCGCTGGGCGCGTCGTGCAACTGCTGCAGAACTTTGGCGCGTAGGTCGTCTCCTGGCACGTAGAGAACCCCTTTGCGGGTAAGCAGTCCGTCGCGTATCTGGAACTCGTCGTCCTTCGCTGCGCCCCTCCGCACCTCCTCCATTTTGGATTGTGCGAACGGATCCGTCTGCAGCGCGCGACGCACGGCGTCCTGGTCCACGGTGGCTGAAGCGCATGCCCACGCCTGCGGTGCGAAAATGTGTTTGGCCGCCACCGGTGCCGCTTCCTCGGGATACTGCGGTTTCCTGGAGAGTGCATCTGCCATGACGTTGTTGTCTCCCGGGATGTATTCTATCCTGAAGTCGAAATCCGCAAAGAACTCCGCCCAGCGGATGTGTCTCTGGTTCAGGAGCCTCGCCGTGCGCCAATACTCCAGATTCTTGTGGTCTGTGCGGACCTGCACGGTGTGTCTGGCTCCGATGAGGAAGTGCCGCCACGCCTTGAAGGCCGCATGAATGGCCAGCAACTCCCTGTCCCAGATGGTGTAGTTCTGTTCCGATTTGCTGAGCTTCCTGGAGTAGAATGCGCAGGGCCTCCAGTTCCCTTGCGGATCTTGCTGCAACAGGACCGCCCCCACCGCTCTGTCTGTGGCATCAGTCTCAACCCGCATTGGTTTGCCGGGATTCACGTGTAGCAGCTGTTCTTCGGACGTGAAGAGGCGCTTGAGTCTCTGAAAGGACTGTTCCGCCTGGTCCGTCCAGGTGAACTTCTTCTTCTTGGAGCTGAGGGTGTCCGTCATGGCCGCTGTCTCCTTCGCGAACTCCTTGATGAATTTGCGGTAAAAGTTGGCGAAGCCGATGAACTTCTGGACATCCTTCCGATTGTGCGGGCTCTTCCAGTCCAACACCACGCGGACCTTGGCACTGTCCATGGCGAGTCCCTTGTCGGACAGCTTGTAGCCCAGGAAATCCACCTCCGTCACATTGAACTGGCACTTCTCCAGTTTGGCGTAAAGTCTGCGCTCCCGTAGTCTCTGCAGGACCTCCTTTACGTCCCTCTCGTGAGCCTCCTGCGATTCCGAGAAGATCAGGATGTCGTCAAGGAAGCATACGCACTTCTTGTAGAGGAGCCTCGCTAACATGTGGTGCATAAAGGCTTGGAAACAGTGGGAGCCATTTTGGAGACCAAACGGCATAACTTTGTATTCATAGGTGCCTAATGGCGTAAACATGGCCGTCTTCCACTCATCTCCTTCCCGCATGCGTATAAGGTTGTACGCGCCCTAGGTCCAGCTTGGTGAAGATCCTCACCGTAGCGAGGAGGTCGTCGATCTTGGGCATGGGAAAGGCTGTGGGCTTTGTCCTGGAATTTATGAGCCTATAATCTACGATCAGCCTCTTTTGGGGCGTGTCCTTCTTCTTCACGAAAAACACGGGACTGCCCCCCCACCGCTTTGGACTCTTGGATGAATCCCCGCCGCAAGTTGTGCTCTATGAACTCCCTGAGTTCCTGCATTTCGTCCTCGGACATGGAATACAGCTTCCCCGTCGGCAGCGTCGCCCCTGGTAGGAGGTCAGGTGGGGGGGTAGTTTGTCAGCTTCCTTTTCGCAGAAGACCTCCAGAAACGCCTTGTACTTCCTGGGCACCGCCTGCGCCATGCCTAGGTGTAGCTCCTGTCCATCCTCCTGACCCTCCTCTTCCTGGCCGGTCTTTTTGCAGTGTTCTGCGCAGTAGGAGGAGCCGAAGGTCAGCTGCCGCTGGTACCACGCTAATGCCGGGCTGTGCCTATCCAGCCAACTCATGCCCAACACTATGGGCGTGTCTGACAGGTGGTTGACGTTGAAGCTGATGACTTCACGGTGATTTCCAATTTGCATCACCATAGGTGGTGTTTGGTGTACCACCTGTCCGCCCAGCAGCTTCCTGCCATCGACTGTGACTACGTTTAGGGGCAGCGCGGCCGGCAGTAGCGCTATACGATGCTGCTTGATGAACTCCACCCCCACAAAGTCTGCGTTACTACCGGAGTCAATGGTAATAGGGACTTCCAGGGTGAATCCATTTGGCAGCTGGAGTGATGCGGTGAGCTGCACCACTGGTTTGGGTGGGAGGGGGTCTGTGGGCTGCAAAACCTCTGGGGACTGCTTCACTGACTTGCCTGGCTGGGCCCCAGTGCTTCTGCTTCCAGCCAGGCATTGTTGTTTCCCTGAAGCTGCTCCCCCTGCTGAACTGCTTCTCTTACTGTTGCCAAGGCTGCAGTGTGCTTCTGTATCCTCTGGGGACACTCTTTGGCCATGTGCTGTGCACTGTCGCAGATGTAACACTTCCTGCTCCCTCTAGGAGTCTTCGTCTTGACTGCTCCAGGTGCTAGGGCTCTGGCTGCTGTCTGAGCTTTGGCACCACCTATCTCCATCGATTCTGCTCCCTCCCCCAGCGGAGGCGTGGAGTGAGCACGCCCTATTTCCCTGGGTAGAAAGGGAGGCGCTCTGGCGGGTGTGCGTGCCAGACGACCCTCATCCCTGCTCCAAGGGCGTTCTTCCTGGCGTACTCCTATCGTGAGCGCTCTCTGTATGACCTCTGCGGTGGTGCGAGGTCTGTCCCCCCTTGCCAGCTCATCTTTCACGGAGCCATTCAGCCCCTCCCAGAATAGATCCCTCACTGCCATGGAGTCCTTTTCCCAGCCCAGCACATTCAGTAACTCAAAAAAGCGAGAGTGATATTGTCTCACCATGGCTTTGCCCTGCCGCAATCCATGCATTTCCCGCCTGGCCACGTCTACATTCACTGTTGATTGCAAACAAGCGTCCATAGCCGCGATAAACGCGTCTGAATCCCGGAGTGCGGGGTGATCTGCGCGCCATAAATTGCGCAGCCAGGATTTAGCTTCCCCATGCAGGTGAGTTATTATGAAGCCTACCTTCTCCTCATTTCTAAAGTCTTTCCGAAGCAAATGTAGCGAATAAACGATGTCTGCTCTGAAGTTGGGATACTGTGTCAGGTCCCCATCAAAGTGGGCCACTATGCTGCCCCCCCGTCTTCCGAGGGCAACCCCCTCCGTCTTGGGTCCCGGCAACCCTTCCTTGCACACACGTTCCCACCTGGCTTGCAGATCTCTGCAGCGCGCTTCTGCTTCCTCTTCCTTCTTTCTGGAGGTGGCTACTTCTGCGTAAAGCTTCGTGACAGCCTCCTGCAGTGCTGCCACCTGCGCCTCCG
>NC_138142.1:0-45000 GCF_964188305.1 Podarcis bocagei | reverse complement strand
TTAGGGTTAGGGTTAGGGTTAGTGTCAGGGCTGCCTAGGTCCCAGCTCACAAAGGACCAACGCCAGTTTCTCTTTATGTACAAAAGTCTTTATTGAAGTTCATTTTCGATTTGACAGCAGCGGCGCGCAGCCCTACGTCTGAAACTCTAGACCGTTGAAGCTCCATCTGAGTCCGTCCCTCCCCGACACCAGTTTAAGACCCTTGCCTTGCTCCACCTCCTTCTTTGTTCCCTCTTCCGCTGGGTCCTCTTGCCCGCTGGGGTTTCGCCCTGCCTAGACTCTTCTGAGGCTGATTCCCCGGATTGTTCTCCCTCCCTCCGGTGGGCTTTAGGACCTGGGTCCCAATCAGGGCTCTCTGCTGTCCCGCGCGCCTGTACATTTGAACTTGGCGCGCACGCCCAGCTCCCAACCTTCCTTCTGATCGTTACACTACTCCTGTCACTGCTTTCCTCCCCTTCCGGGAGGTCAGCTGGTTCTGACCTCCCCTCCATTCCCCCCTTCTCCGATGGAGGCGTGGTCAGCCCTGACTCATATCCTCTCCCTGCTGGAGGAGACGCTGCCCCTGACACACAGGAACCTTCCCCCCCGCTACGCTCTGGTGGGGAAGCTGGTCCTGATCTCCAGCTGCCGCTCTGGGAGTCCCCGCTGGCCCCTTGTTTCTGGTGCGTCCCCCCTGGGACCCCCCTTGTCCTTACCACCGGTGCCCCCTTCTGGGAATCCTCTGATTCGCTGGAGAGGCTCATGGAATCCCTCAGATCACTGTCATTCTCCCCCCGCTGTCCTCAGATTCTTCCCATTCGCTCTCCATCTCCTGTCTCCGCTGTGCCTCTGTCCCTGAACCCCTGGCATCCATCCCCCCCTCGAAGCCCCCCCTTCCCCCTACCTCTCCTCGGGTGCGGGTTCTGGGTGCTCCATTGCTGTGGGGTTTAGTGCTGGAAACCGTTCGTTCTCCCCTGTGTGTCGCCGTCCATCTGGATCCGGCCAGTCCGTAGTGAGCTCGTCTGTGTCGATCTCCTCTGCTTCCATCTCTGTGTATTCGTGCTCGAACCCGGGATCCTCCCCCAACACATCCATGCCCGTCTCTCCCCCTGTTACCTTGGGTGATGCTGCGTGCCAGGGTCCCCTTAGCAGCTCTCTGCTCCACCCCACCTCCGGTTGATCGTCCCACCAATAGGAGCGGTATGTGTCAACCCCCGAGCATGATCCCCTTCTGGGGCTCGATTCCGGCGTCGTTTCCTCAGCGGACGAGAACCCCTGGAACGTGCTGGCTGAAAGTGTGTTTGTGAAAAGCCAGTCGTCGAAATAATCTGCTGGCATGGGTCTGTGTGGGAAGAGTGCATGGAACTCGTCTTTGAGATAATGCTCTTCCAGGGCATAGTCCGGTACCCAACTGTTGGCACTGGCAGGGGTACCTTCCCTGGCGAGGAGATATTCTACTCCCTCTTCCCCCCATCTCGAGTCCAAAATTTCTGTGACCTCATTGAGTGGCGTCGCCCTCTGTGACTCCCCCCCTGTTGGTGATCTTCTGAGTGGGTCTGGTGTGGTCCCTGGCGCCTGAAACCTGTGTGGTGCCTTGTAGGGTGTGAGCACCGACCTATGAAAGACCGGGTGCATTCTGAAACCCTCCGGGAGAGTCAACCGGAAAGCCACTGGATTGATTTGTGCCTCGACTTGGTAGGGCCCTAGCTGCTTGTGTCCTAGCTTCTTCTTAGCTAACGATTTGGCCGGCACCACCTGAACCGCTAACCATACCCAGTCCCCCACCTGGATGTCTTCCCCTGCCCTCCTGTGCCTGTCTGCCTGCACTTTGTAGGCGTGTTTAGATAGCTCCAGGTGCCGTCGGAGTTCCTCGTGGACCTCCTGCAATTCTGCTGCTAAGTGCTCAGCTCCCTGCGGCTCCCCCTGCGCCGTCGTCTCCAACCCCGGGAAGGTTCTGGGATGCCGCCCATTGTTGGCGAAAAACGGTGTCAACCCCGTTGACGCGTGCTTCTTGTTGTTGTAGGCGAACTCGGCCAGCGGCAGGTAGTCAACCCAAGTCGCAGGCTGTTGATTGGCGTAGCAGCGCAAGTACTGCTGCATGATGGCGTTGACCCTCTCCACTTGTCCGTTGGTCTGCGGGTATCTTGCCGACGCTAGGTTGATCTTGACGTTCAGGATGCCCAGCAGCTTCTGCCAGAAGCTCGATATGAATTGGCGACCTCTGTCGGACAGGATGGACCGTGGCAAGCCGTGAACTCTGAACACGTGGTCTATGAACAGCTTGGCGGTCTGTTCCGCTGTGGCCACCTTCGCGCAAGGAATGAAGTGTGCCATCTTGGTGAACAGGTCTACAACCACTAGTACCGCCGTCTTGCCTCGCGAACTGGGCAGATCAGTAACAAAGTCCAGTGCCACCTTCTCCCACGGCTCTAGTGGCGTCTGCAGCAGTTCCAGCAGTCCCGCCGGCTTCCTGTGCACTGGTTTGGATCTCTGGCAAGTGTCACACCTGGCGACATAATCCGCGACTTCTCCTCGCATCTGGGGCCACCAAAAGTCTCTGGCTACTAAGTCCGCCGTTTTTTCCTTGCCGAAGTGACCCGCGCTGGGCGCGTCGTGCAACTGCTGCAGGACGTTCGCGCGTAGGTCGTCCCCCGGCATGTAGAGAGCACCTTTGCGGGTAAGCAGTCCGTCGCGTATCTGGAACTCGTCGTCCTTCGCTGTGCCCCTTCGCACCTCCTCCATCTTGGATTGTGCGAACGGATCCGTCTGCAGCGCACGACGCACCGTGTCCAGGTCCACGGTGGCTGAAGCGCATGCCCACGCCTGCGGTGCGAAAATGTGTTTGGCCGCCACCGGTGCTGCTTCCTCGAGATACTGCGGTTTCCTGGAGAGTGCATCTGCTGTGATGTTGTTGTCTCCCGGGATGTATTCTATCCTGAAGTCGAAATCCGCAAAGAACTCCGCCCAGCGTATGTGCCTCTGGCTCAGGAGCTTCGCCATGCGCCAATACTCCAGGTTCTTGTGGTCTGTGCGGACCTGCATGGTCTGTCTGGCTCCGATGAGGAAGTGCCTCCACGCCTTGAAGGCCGCATGAATGGCCAGCAACTCCCTGTCCCAGATGGTGTAGTTCTGATCCGACTTGCTGAGCTTCCTGGAGTAGAAAGCGCAGGGCCTCCAGTCCCCTTGTGGATCTTCCTGCAAGAGGACCGCCCCCACCGCTCTGTCTGAGGCATCAGTCTCAACCCGCATTGGTTTGCTGGGGTTTACGTGTTCTTCGGACGCGAAGAGGCTCTTGAGTCTCCGAAAAGACTGTTCCGCTTGGTCCGTCCAGGTGAACTTTTTCTTTTTGGAACTGAGGGTGTCTGTGATAGCCGCCGTCTCCTTCGCGAAGCCCTTGATGAACTTGCGGTAAAAGTTGGCGAATCCGACGAACTTCTGGACCTCCTTCCGATTGCGCGGGCTCTCCCAGTCCAACACCACGCGGACCTTGGCGCTGTCCATGGCGAGTCCCTCGTCGGACAGCTTGTAGCCCAGGAAATCCACCTCCGTCATGTCGAACTGGCACTTCTCCAGTTTGGCGTAAAGTCTGTGCTCCTGGAGTCTCTGCAGGACCTCCTTTACATCCCTCTCGTGAGCCTCCTGCGATTCCGAGAAGATCAGGATGTCGTCGAGGAAGCATACGCACTTCTTGTAGAGGAGTCCCGCTAACACGTGGGGCATAAATGCTTGGAAACAGTGGGAGCCATTTTGGAGACCAAACGGCATAACTTTGTATTCATAGGTGCCTAACGGTGTGAACATGGCCGTCTTCCACTCATCGCCTTCCCGCATGCGTATGAGATTGTATGCACCGCATAGATCCAACTTGGTGAAGATCCTCCCCTTCCGCACCGTCGCGAGCAGGTCGTCGATCTTGGGCATGGGAAAGGCTTTGGGCTTCGTCTTCGAGTTTATGAGCCTGTAATCTACGACCAGCCTTTTTTGGGGCGTGTCTTTCTTCTTCACGAAAAACACGGGACTACCCCCCACTGCCTTGGATTCTTGGATGAATCCCCGCTTCAAATTGTGCTCTATGAACTCCCTGAGTTCCTGCATCTCGTCCTCGGACGTGGAATACAGCTTCCCCGTCGGCAGCGTCGCTCCTGGCAGGAGGTCAATCAAGCAGTCGTAGGGCCGGTGGGGGGGCAACTGGTCAGCCTCCTTTTCGCAGAAGACCTCCAAAAACTCCTTGTACTTGTGGGGCACCGCCTGCACCATGCCTAGGTGCATCTGCTGCCCATCCTCCTGGCCCTCCTCTTCCTGGCCGGTCTGGAGGCAGTGCTGTGCGCAGTAGGATGAGCCAAAGGTCAGCTGCCGCTGGTACCACGCTAATGCTGGGCTGTGTCTATCCAGCCAACTCATGCCCAACACTATAGGCGTGTCTGACAGGCGGGTGACGTTGAAGCTGATGACCTCGCGGTGATTTCCAATCTGCATCACCATGGGTGGTGTTTGTTGTACCACCTGCCCGCCCAGCATCTTCCTGCCATCGACTGTGACGACGTTTAAGGGCAGCGTGGCCGGCAGAAGCGCTATGCGATGCTGCTTGATGAACTCCACCCCCACGAAGTCTGCATTACTACCGGAGTCAATGGTAATAGGGACTTCCAGGGTGAATCCATTAGGTAACTGGAGAGGTGCGGTGAGCTGCACCACTGGCTTGGGTGGGAGGGGATCCGTAGGCTGCAAGATCGCTGGGGACTGCTTCACTGACTTGCCTGGCTGAGCCCCAGCATCTCTGCTTCCAGCCAGGCATTGTCGTTTCCCTGAAACTGCTCCCCGTGGTGCACTGCCTCTGTTACTGTTGCTAAGGCTGCAGTGTTCTTCTGGAGCCTCTGGGGACACTCTTTGGCCATGTGTTGCGCACTGTCACAGATGTAACACTTCCTGCTCCCTCTAGGAGTCTTCATCTTGACTGCTCCTGGTGCTGGGGCTCTGGCTGCTGTCTGAGCCTTGGCACCACCAATCTCCATTGGTTCCTCCCCCTCCCCCAGCGGAGGCGTGGGGTGCATGCATCCCAGGTCCCTGGGAAGAAAAGGAGGCGCTCTAGCTGGTGCGCGCACCTGGCACCCCTCATCTCTGTTCCAAGGTCGTTCTTCCTGGCGCATTCCTATCGTGAGCGCTCTCTGTACTACTTCTGCGAGGGTTCGAGGTCTGTCCCCCCTTGCCAACTCATCTTTTACGGATCTGTTAAGTCCCTCCCAGAACAAATCTCTCACTGCCACGGAGTCCTTTTCCCAGCCCAGCACATTCAGCAATGCAAAGAAGCGGAAGTGGTACTGTCGGACTGTAGCCTTGCCTTGCCGCAATCCATGCATTTCCCGCCTCGCTACATCCACGTCCACGGTAGATTGGAAACAAGCGTCCATGGCCGCGATAAATGCGTCTGAATCCCTGAGTGCCGGCTCAACGTCGCGCCATAAATTGCGCAGCCAGGCTTTAGCTTCCCCATGCAGGTGGGATATTATGAAGCCTACTTTCTCCTCCTCATCTCTAAAGTCTTTCCGAAGCAAATTCAGCGCATAAACGACATCTGCTCTGAAACTGGGATAGTGCTTCAGGTTCCCATCGAAGTCGGCTACTAAACTGCCCTCCCGCTTTCCGAGTCCAATTCCCTCCGACCTGGACCCCGGGAACCCTTCCTTGCACGCACGTTCCCACCTTGCTTGTAGATCCTTGCATCGCGCTTCTGCTTCCTCTCCTTTCTTTCTGGAGACCACTACCTCAGTGGAAAGCTGCGAGACTGCATTCTGCAGGGCTGCCAGCTGCTCCTCCGTAGTCATGTCCGCCAACCTTCGTGAGCTTGCAAAAAAAAAAATTTGCAGTGTGAGGGGACTTACTGTCAGGGCTGCCTCAGGTCCTAGCTCACAAAGGACCAACGCCAGTTTCTCTTTATATACAGAAATGTTTATTGCAGTTCATTTTCCGCTTCACAGCCAAGGCGCGCAGCCCCACGTCTGTTACGCTAGACCGCTGCAGTCCCCTCTGAGTCAGTCCCTCCCCTGCACCAGTTTAAGATCCTTGCTCTGCTCCACCTCCTTCTTTCTTCCCTCTTCCGCAGGGTCTTCCTGCCCGCCGGGGTTTCGCCCCTCCTGGACTCCTCTGACGCTGATTCCCCAGATTGCTCCCCCTCCCTCCGGCAGGCTTTAGGACCTGGCTCCCCATCCGGGCTCTCTGTTTTCCCGCGCGCCTGCACATTTGAACTTGGCGCGCGCGCCCAGCTCCCAACCTTCCTTCTGATCGTTACATTACTCCCTTCACTGCTCCCCTCCCCTTCCGGGAGGATGGCTTGTTCTGACCTTCCCTCCATTCCTGCTGACGGAGCTGCTTCCCCTGACACACTGGAACTCCCCCCCCTCGCCACGCTCTGGTGGGGAAGCTGGTCCTGATTTCCAGCTGCCGCTTTGGGATTCCCTGCTGGCCCCTTGCCCCTGATGCGTCCCCCCTGGGACCCCCCTTGTCTTGACCACAGGCGCCCCCTTCTGGGAATCCTCTGATTCGCTGGAGAGGCTCATGGAATCCCTTGGGCCACTGTCATCCTCCTCCTCGCTGTCTTCGGATTCTTCCCAATCGCTCTCCATCTCCTGCCTCCCCTGTGCCTCTGTCCCTGAACCCCTGACACTGGCGTTGGTCCTTTGTGAGCTAGGACCTGAGGCAGCCCTGACAGTAAGATCCGTCCCCCTGTAAAAAATTTTTTTTTTGCAAGCTCACGAAGATAGGCAGGCATGACTATGGAGGCGCAGCTGGCAGCACTGCAGGACGCAGTCTCAAAGCTTTACGCAGAGGTAGCGGTCTCCAGAAAGAAGGAAGAGGACGCAGAAGCGCGCTGCAAAGATCTGCAAGCCAGGTGGGAACATGTGTGCAAGGAAGGGCTCCCGGGGTTCCGGCCAGAGGGGATTGGCCTCGGAAAGCGGGGGGGGGCAGCCTAGTAGCCCACTTCGATGGGAACCTGAAACACTATCCCAGCTTCAGAGCAGACGTCTGTCAGGGGTTCAGGAGCAGAGGCGAGGGCAAGGGAGGAAACAGAGAGCGAGGGGGAGGAGTCCGAAGAGAAAATGAGTGATGACGACGACCTGAGATCTCCGAGTCTTTCCAGTGAATCAGAAGATTCACAGAAAGGAGCGCCAGTGGCCAGAGCAAGGGGGGAGCCTAGGGGGACACCCCAGGAAGAAGGGTCCAGAGGGGGCTCAGAGGGCAGCAGTTGGAAATCGGGGCCAGCGTCACCAACAGAGCGCAGTGGAGAGGAAGGGCGCCAGGTATCGAGCTCTGGCAGCTCGCAGCAGGGGGGAGGGCATGAGTCAGGAGTGGCCACACCTCCATCGGGGAGCGAAGAAACGGTTAAGCGGAAAGTGGAAGGTTGGGCGCGCGTGCCAAGTTCAAATGCACAGGAAGGTGGCGCAGTAAGCAGCCCGGAAAGGGAACCAGGTCCTAAAGCCCGACGCAAGGAGACAGAAGGGTCCGGGGGGTCCGCGTCAGAAGAGTCCAGGAAGGAAGAGACCGCGGGGGGCAGAGGGACCCAGAGAAGAACGGTCAGGCGGAAAAGGTGGAGTAAGGCTAGGGTATTAAGCTGGTGTACAGGGGGCGGAGACTCAGACGGAGCTTCGCCGGTCTAACCCATAAGACGTAGAGCTGCACGCAGCAGCTTGAGAATGGAAACTGTAACTCAATAAAGACTTTTATAAAGTGAACGCTGGCTAGCGTGATCCTCTGTGAGCTAGGATCTGGAAGCAGCTCTGACAGTAAGCTCCGTCTCCAGTGGTGGGCATCTGCAGCCTCGCGGAGAGGAGAGAAGGCGGGTGCCTACTAGCAAGCTCACGAACGGCAGACAATATGACGGCCGAACAGCAGATAGCGGATCTCAGAGAAGCAGTAACGCGACTGAATGCCGAGATACTTGCATCCAGGAAGAGGGAGGAGGACGCAGCTGCCGCCTACAGAGATCTCCAGGTCAGGTTGGAAATGCTTACGAAGCAAGGGCAACTGACACCCAGACCGGAGGGGATTGGGTTGGGGAGACGAACAGGCGGTCTAGTCTCTCACTTCGATGGGAATTTACAACAGTACCCCAACTTTAGAGCAGATGTAATGTGTGCACTGCAACTGCTGGACAAAGACTTTAGAGATGAGCAAGAGAAGGTGGGATTTATCATGTCCCATTTGCATGGAGATGCTAAAGCATGGCTGCGCAATTTGTGGAGAGATAAGGATCCGGCGCTCCAAAATGCGGATGCCTTTATTAAAGCGATGGATGGGTGCTTTTTGTCAAGCATAGACGTGGATCTTGCCCGGAAGGAGGTACATGGACTGAAGCAGGGGAGGGCCAGTGTAAGGCAGTATCATGCCCGCTTTTTTGCATTGGTCAGTGCCCTGGAATGGGACAGAGATTCGGCTCCAGTCAGAGACCTGTTTTGGGAAGGATTGAACAGCGCGGTTAAAGACGAAATTGCAAGGGGGGAGAGACCCCGGAGCATGCAGGAGATCGTTCAGAGGGCGCTGGCGGTGGGGGTGCGTCTGGAAGAACGTCCATGGAGCAGGGACGAAGGGCGTGGAGGGCGCGAACCAGCCAGGGGCTACTCCTTCCTTCCCAGAGAAGCAGCGCGTGCGCAATCCACGCCTCCGCCAGGAGGAGGAGCGGAACCTATGGAGGTTGGAGCTGCAAGGGCTCAGTCAGCAACCAGAGCCCTAGCACCGGGAGCAGTGAAAGCGAAGCCTCCTAGAGCGAACAGGAAGTGTTACATCTGCGACAATCCCCAGCATATGGCGAAAGAGTGTCCCCAGAGGCTCCACAAGCACACTGCAGCCTCAGCAATGGTAACTGCAGCAACGCAGCAAGGAGAACCACAGCAGGGAAACGACGGAGTCTGGCTGGAGACAGAGGCACTGGGGCCCAGCCAGACGTGTCAGTGAAGCAGTCCCCAGAGATTTTGCAGCCCACAGACCCCCTCCCGCCCAAACCAGTAGTGCGGCTCACCGCATCGCTCCAGCTACCCAATGGAATCACCATGGACGTGCCAATCACCATTGACTCAGGAAGCAATGCGGACTTTATAGGGCAAGACTTTGTCGACCGGCACGCTATACAGTTGCTGCCTGCCACACTGCCCCTGCAGGTTGTCACGGTGGATGGCAGGGAGTTGCTCGGAGGGCAAGTGGTGAAGCAAACGCCACCAATGGTGATGCGCCTTGGGAATCACAGGGAAGTCATCAGCTTCAACGTCACTCAACTATCGGACACGCCCATTGTATTGGGCATGAGTTGGCTGGACAAGCACAGCCCGACGCTGGCTTGGTACCAGAGGCAGCTGACCTTCGGCTCTTCCTATTGTGCTGAACACTGCATCCTGCCCCGGCAGGAAGGAGAGGAAGAGGAGTCACAGCTGCAGCTAGGGACGCTGCAAGCGGTTCCCCACAAGTACGCAGAGTTTTTGGAGGTTTTCTGCGAGAAGGAGGCGGACAAGCTACCCCCCCACAGACCATACGACTGCAAGATTGACCTCCTGCCAGGGGCGGCGTTGCCAAAAGGGAAGCTGTATTCCATGTCTGAGGACGAACTGCAGGAACTCAAAGAGTTCATAGATCATAATTTGGAGCGCGGTTTCATCCGAGAGTCCAAAGCAGTGGGGGGTAGTCCTGTATTCTTGGTCAAGAAGAAGGACACGCCCCAAAAAAGGCTGGTAGTGGACTACCGAACCTTGAACAGCATGACCAAGCCATCGGACTTCCCCATGCCCAGGATCGACGACCTCCTCGTGACGGTGCGCAAGGGACGCGTCTTCACCAAGTTGGTCCTGCGAGGGGCATACAACCTCATTCGCATGCGGGAAGGCGATGAGTGGAAGACAGCCATGTTCACGCCCCTGGGCACCTACGAATACAGAGTTATGCCTTTTGGATTGCAAAATGGCTCCCACTGTTTTCAAGCTTTCATGCATCACGTGCTGGCGGGGCTCCTTTACAAGAAGTGTGTCTGTTTCCTGGATGACATACTCATCTTTTCTGAATCGCAGCAGGATCACGACAGAGACGTCAAGGAAGTGCTGGGCAGACTGCAGCAGCATAGACTCTACGCCAAGCTGGAAAAATGCCAGTTCGACGTGTCGGAGGTGGACTTCCTGGGCTACAGGTTGTCCGACAAGGGGCTCGCCATGGACAGCGCCAAGGTTCGAGCGGTTTTGGATTGGAAAAGTCCGCGCAACCGGAAGGAAGTCCAGCGGTTTGTCGGCTTTGCGAACTTCTATCGCAAGTTTATCAAGGGATTTGCGATGCAAACGGCGGCCATCACAGACACGCTCAGCTCCAAGAAGAAGAAGTTCATCTGGACGGAGCAGGCGGAGCAGTCCTTTCAGGCACTCAAGCGTCTCTTCGCGTCGGAGGAGCAGCTACTGCACGTCAACCCCAGCAGACTGATGAGGGTGGAGACGGACGCCTCAGACAGAGCCGTGGGAGCAGTTCTGTTGCAGCAAGACCCGCAGGGGGCTTGGAGACCGGGAGCGTTCTACTCCAGGAAGCTCACTAAGTCAGAACAGAACTACACCATCTGGGACAGGGAGTTGTTGGCCATTCATGCAGCCTTCAAGGCGTGGAGGCACTTCCTGATCGGAGCCAAGCACACGGTGCAAGTCTGCACAGACCACAAGAATCTGGAGCACTGGCGCACGGCGCGGTTCCTGAACCAGAGGCAGATACGTTGGGCAGAGTTCTTCTCGGACTTCGACTTCCGTATAGAGCATGTCCCGGGGGACACCAACATCATGGCGGACGCCCTCTCCCGTAAACCGCAATACCTCGAGGAGGCGACACCAGCGGCGGCCATGCACATTTTCGCACCGACAGCGTGGGCGTGCGCTTCGGCGACTGTTGACCTGGAGGCGGTAAGACGTGCGTTGCAGGACGACTCCTTCGCGCGAGCCAAGATGGCAGAGGCGCAAAGGGGCACGGCGGTGACCGGCGAGTTCCAGGTTCGCGATGGATTACTCCTCCGTAAAGGGGCCATCTACGTGCCGGGGGACGATCTTCGCGCCAAGGTACTGCAGCAGTTGCACGACGCGCCCACGGCCGGGCACTTTGGCACAGAGAAGACGATAGAATTAGTCGCCAGAGACTTCTGGTGGCCCAGAATGAGAGGGGAAGTCGCGGACTATGTGGCGAGGTGCGACACCTGCCAGAGGGCCAAAACAGTACACAGACCGCCGGCGGGACTGCTGGAACCGCTGCAAACCCCGTTCGAACCATGGGAGAGAGTGGCCCTGGACTTTGTCATGGACCTGCCCAGCTCGAGGGGCAAGACAGCAGTGCTGGTGGTGGTGGACTTGTTCTCCAAGATGGCACATTTGATTCCGTGTGCGAAGTTGGCCACGGCGGAACAAACCGCCAAATTGTTCATAGATCACGTGTTCAAGGTTCACGGTCTGCCGCGGTCTATACTGTCCGACCGGGGGCGTCAGTTCATCTCGAACTTCTGGCAGAAGCTGATCCTGAACGTCAAGATCAACCTGGCGTCGGCGAGACACCCGCAGACCAACGGGCAAGCGGAGCGGGTCAATGCCATCATGCAGCAGTACCTGAGATGTTATGCGAATCAACAGCCTGCGACGTGGGTGGATTACCTGCCTCTCGCCGAGTTCGCCTACAACAACACGAAGCACGTGTCCACGGGGGTGACGCCGTTCTTCGCCAACAACGGGAGGCACCCCAGAACTTTCCCGGGACTGGAAAGAATGGGGGAGGGGGAGCCGCAGACAGCGGATGCGTTCGCGTCGGAGTTGCAGGAGGTCCACGATCAGCTTCGGCGACACCTGGAGCTGGCTAAACACGCATACAAGGTACAAGCGGACAAACACAGGAGGGTTGGCGAAGAGATCCATGTGGGAGACTGGGTCTGGTTAGCAGCCCACGCAGTGCCGGCCAGGTCGTTGGCGAAGAAGAAACTTGGGCATAAACAACTGGGGCCCTACCAAGTCGAAGAGCGGGCCAACCCGGTGGCTTTCAGGCTGGCGCTTCCGGAGGGTTCCAGGATGCATCCGGTGTTCCACAGATCGGTGCTCACTCCCTACAAGGCACCTCACAGATTTCAGGAACCAGGAACGGCACCGAGTCCGCTCCGAGAGGGAACCGAGCAAGGGGGAGTGACACAGAAGGAGCCCATCAACGAAGTCACAGAGATTTTGACTCCAGATGGGGAGAAGAGGGGGTAGAATACCTTCTCGCCAAGGAGGGCACCCCAGTCAGTGCCAACAGCTGGGTGCCGGGCTACGCTTTGGAAGAACCTCTGCTCAAAGACGAGTTTCATGCCCTCTTCCCACACAGACCCATGCCAGCAGACTTTTTCGACGACTGTCTTTTCACACCCACGCTTTCAGCCAGCACGTTCCATGGGTTCGACTCGGACGAGGAACCGACACGAGACACACGTTCCCCGGAGGGGTCACCCTCGGGATCTGCCTCAGAACCCTCGTATTGGTGGGACGATAGACCAGAGGAGCAGTGGCGCAGGAAGTGGCTGGAGGGTCCCGGGCGAGCAACGCCCCCAGGAGGGGCCGACGAAGAGACGGACATGGACGTGTTCGGGGAGGACCTGGGCTTCGAGCACGGCGGCACAGAGATGGAAGCGGAGGTGACCGTTGTCGACGAGAGCAGGGAGGAAGAACCGGAAGTCTTCAGTTGGAGGCCCGCCACGGGAAGCGAACTGTATCCGGCATTCGTCCCCATGACTCTGCAGCACCCAGCTCCCGCACCGGAAGGAGGGGAGGGGGGAAGGGGGGCTTCGAGGGGGGGATGGATGTCAGGGGTTCAGGAGCAGAGGCGAGGGCAAGGGAGGAAACAGAGAGCGAGGGGGAGGAGTCTGAAGAGAAAATGAGTGATGACGACGACCCAAGATCTCCGAGTCTTTCCAGTGAATCAGAAGATTCACAGAAAGGAGCACCAGTGGCCAGAGCAAGGGGTGAGCCTAGGGGAACACCCCAGGAAGAAGGGTCCAGAGGGGGCTCAGAGGGCAGCAGTTGGAAATCGGGGCCAGCGTCACCAACAGAGCGCAGTGGAGAGGAAGGGCGCCAGGTATCGAGCTCTGGCAGCTCGCAGCAGGGAGGAGGGCATGAGTCGGGAGTGGCCACACCTCCATCGGGGAGCGAAGAAACGGTTAAGCGGAAAGTGGAAGGTTGGGCGCGCGCACCAAGGTGGCGCAGTAAGCAGCCCGGAAAGGGAACCAGGTCCTAAAGCCCGACGCAAGGAGACAGACGGGTCCGGGGGGTCCGCGTCAGAAGAGTCCAGGAAGGAAGAGACTGCAGGGGGCAGAGGGACCCAGAGAAGAACGGTCAGGCGGAAAAGGTGGAGTAAGGCTAGGGTATTAAGCTGGTGTACAGGGGGCGGAGACTCAGACGGAGCTTCGCCGGTCTAACCCATAAGACGTAGAGCTGCACGCAGCAGCTTGAGAATGGAAACTGTAACTCAATAAAGACTTTTATAAAGTGAACGCTGGCTAGCGTGATCCTCTGTGAGCTAGGATCTGGAAGCAGCTCTGACAACGTCGTTTATGCGCTAAAGTTGCTTCGGAAAGACATAAGAGATGAGGAGGAGAAAGTGGGCTTTATAATCACCCATTTGCATGGGGAAGCTAAAGCCTGGCTGCGCAATATATGGCGCGAAGATGACCCCGCCCTCAGGAATTCAGACTCGTTTATCGCGGCCATGGACGCTTGTTTTAAATCTACCGTGGACGTAGACGTGCCGAGGCGGGAAATGCATGGATTGCGGCAGGGCAAAGCTACAGTGAGACAATATCACTCTCGCTTTTTTGAATTACTGAATGTGCTGCGCCGGGAAAAGGACTCTGCGGCAGTGAGGGATCTATTCTGGGAGGGGCTAAATGGCTCCGTGAAAGATGAGCTGGCAAGAGGGGACAGACCTAGCACCACCACAGAGGTAGTACAGAGAGCGCTCACGATAGGAGTACGCCAGGAAGAACGCCCTTGGAACAGGGATGAGGGTCGTCTGGCAAGCGCACCCGCCAGGGCGCCTCCCTTTCTACCCAGGGACCTAGGTCACAGTCGATGGCAGGAAGTTGCTGGGCGGACAGGTGGTACAGCAAACACCACCTATGGTGATGCAAATTGGAAATCACCGTGAAGTCATCAGCTTCAACGTCACCCACCTGTCAGACACGCCCATAGTGTTGGGCATGAGTTGGCTGGATAGGCACAGCCCGGCATTAGCGTGGTACCAGCGGCAGCTGACCTTTGGCTCCTCCTACTGCACAGAACACTGCATCCAGACCGGCGGATTTCGACTTCAGGATAGAATACATCCCGGGAGACAACGTCATGGCAGATGCACTCTCCAGGAAACCGCAGTATCTCGAGGAAGCGGCACCGGTGGCGGCCAAACACATTTTCGCACCGCAGGCGTGGGCATGCGCTTCAGCCACCGTGGACCTGGACGCGGTGCGTCGCGTGCTGCAGACGGATCCGTTCGCACAATCCAAGATGGAGGAGGTGCGAAGGGGCACAGCGAAGGACGACGAGTTCCAGATACGCGACGGACTGCTTACCCGCAAAGGAGCTCTCTACGTGCCGGGAGACGACCTACGCACGAAAGTCCTGCAGCAGTTGCACGAAGCGCCCAGGGCGGGGCACTTCGGCAAGGACAAGACGGCGGAATTAGTAGCCAGAGACTTTTGGTGGCCCCAGATGCGAGGAGAAGTCGCGGATTACGTCACCAGGTGTGACACTTGCCAAAGAGCCAAACCAGTGCACAGGAAGCCGGCGGGACTGCTGGAACCGCTACAGACGCCACTAGAGCCATGGGAGAAGGTGGCCCTGGACTTTGTCACAGATCTGCCCAGCTCGTGAGGCAAAACAGCGGTACTAGTGGTCGTCGACCTGTTCACCAAGATGGCGCACTTCATTCCTTGCGCGAAGGTGGCCACAGCGGAACAGACCGCCAAGCTGTTCATAGACCACGTGTTCAGAGTTCACGGCTTGCCACGGTCCATCCTTTCCGACCAGGGTCGCCAATTCATATCGAGCTTCTGGCAGAAGCTGCTGGGCATCCTGATCGTCAAGATCAACTTAGCGTTGGCAAGACACCCACAGACCGACGGACAAGCGGAGAGGGTCAACGCCATCATGCAGCAGTACCTGCGATGTTACGCCAATCAACAGCCTGCGACTTGGGTTGACTACCTGCCGCTGGCCGAGTTCGCCTACAACAACAAGAAGCACGCGTCAACGGGGGTGACACCGTTTTTCGCCAACAATGGGCGGCATCCCAGAACCTTCCCGGGGTTGGAGACGACGGCGCAGGGGGAGCCGCAGGGAGCTGAGCACTTAGCAGCAGAATTGCAGGAGGTCCACGAGGAACTCCGACGGCACCTGGAGCTAGCTAAACACGCCTACAAAGTGCAGGCAGACAGGCACAGGAGGGCAGGGGAAGACATCCAGGTGGGGGACTGGGTATGGTTAGCGGCCCAGGCGGTGCCGGCCAAGTCGTCAGCTAAGAAGAAGCTAGGACACAAACAGCTAGGGCCATACCAAGTTGAGGCCAAGATCAATCCTGTAGCTTTTCGGTTGACCCTCCCAGAAGGTTCCAGAATGCACCCGGACTTTCATAGGTCGGTGCTCACACCCTACAAGGCCCCACACAGGTTTCAGGAGCCAGGGACAGCACCAGACCCACGCAGGAAGTCACCAGAGGGGGGAGTCACCGAGGGCCGCGACACTCAACGAGGTCATGGAAATTCTGGACTCCAGATGGGGGGAGGAGGGAATAGAATACCTCCTCGCCAGGGAAGGTACCCCGGCCAGCGCCAACAGTTGGGTGCCAGACTATGCTCTGGAGGAACCTCTTCTCAAAGATGAGTTCCATGCACTCTTCCCACACAGACCCATGCCAGCGGATGGAGACGACACCGGAATCGAGCCCTCCAAGGGGATCGTGTTTGGGGGTGGACACGGACCGATCTTACTGGTGGGACGATCAACCAGAAGTGGAGTGGGACAGGAGGTGGCGAAGGTGGCCTTGGCAAACAGCATCTCCCGAAGTAACAGGGGGAGAGGCGGACATGGACAGGTTGGGGGAGGAGCCCGGGTTCGAGCACACATACACTGAACTGGAAGCAGAGGAGATCGATGTCGACAAACTTGTTACGGACTGGCCGGATCCAGATGGACTGCGGCAAACCGGGGGGAACGAACTGTTTCCAGCATCTACCCCCGCAACGATGGAGCACCCGGAACCTGCACCCGAGCAGCGGGAGGGGGGAAGGGGGCTTCGAGGGGGGATGGATGTCAGGGGTTCAGGGACAGTGGCACAGGGGAGGCAGGAGATGGAGAGCGATGGGGAAGAATCCCAGGATGCCGAGGAAGAGGATGGCAGTGGGTCAGAGGATTCCATGAGCCTCTCCAGCGAATCTGAGGATTCCCAGGAGGGGGCGCCTGTGGGCAAGACAAGGGGAGTCCCAGGGGGGACACAGCGAGGGCAAGGGGCCAGCAGGGGATCCCAAAGTGGCAGCTGGGAGTCAGGACCAGCTTCCCCCCCAGAGCGCAGTGAAGGGGGAGGAGGTTCCAGTGTGACAGAGGAAGCAGCTCCGGCAGCAGAAAAGGAGGGGAGGTCAGAGCAAGCCATCCTCCCGGAAGGGGAGGGGAGTAGTGAGGGGAGTAGCGTGACTGTCAAAAGGAAGGTTAGAAGTTGGGCACGCACGCCAAGTTCAAATGTGCAGGTGCGCGGAAGAACAGGGAGCCCGGAGGAGGAGCCAGGTCCCAAAGCCCGCAGGAGGGAGGGAGAGCAGTCTGGGGATTCAGCGTCAGGGGAATCCAGGAGGGGCGAAACCCCAGCGGGCAGGAAGACCCTGCGGAAAAGGAGAGAAAGGAAGAGGTGGAGCAGCGCAAGCTTCTTAAACTGGTGCAGGGGAGGGACTGACTCAGAGGGGACTTCAACGGTCTAAGCGTAACAGACGTGAGGCTGCGCGCCTCGGCTGTGAAACGGAGAATGAACTTCAATAAACGTTTCTGTATATAAAGAGACACTGGCGTTGGTCCTTTGTGAGCTGGGACCTGAGGCAGCCTTGACAGTTAGGGTTAGGGTTAGGGTTAGGGTTAGTGTCAGGGTTAGGGTTAGGGTTAGGTTTAAGGGTTAGGGTTAGGGTTAGGGTTAGGGTTAGGGTTAGGGTTAGGGTTAGGGTTAGGGTTAGGGTTAGGGTTAGGGTTAGGGTTAGGGTTAGGGTTAGGGTTAGGGTTAGGGTTAGGGTTAGGGTTAGGGTTAGTGTCAGGGCTGCCTCAGGTCTCAGCTCACAAAAGACCAACGCCAAGTTCTTCTTATATACAAGGATGTTTATTGCAGTTCATAGTTAGTTCCAGCACCGAGGCGTGCAGCCCCCACGTCTGTTAGCCTTAGTCCGTTGAAGTACTCTCAGGGCTGCCTCAGGTCCCAGCTCACAAAAGACCAACGCCAGGTTCTTCTTATATACAAGGATGTTTATTGCAGTTCATTATTGGTTCCACAACCGAGGCGCACAGCCCCGCGTCTCTTAGCCTAGACGTTTTAAGTCCCCTCTGAATCGGTCCCGCCCCTACACCAGCTTAAGAGGCTTGTGCTAGTCCACCTCTTCCTGTCTTTCCTTTTCCGCAGGGTCTTTCTGCCCCCCTGGGTTCCTTCCCTCCTGCTCTCTCCTGAAGCAGATTCCTCAGATGCCTGTTCCCCCCTCCTTCGTGCTTTGGGGCCAGGCTCCTCCTCCGGGCTTTCTCCATTTCCGCGCGCCTCCACATTTGAACTTGGCGCACGTTCGCTACCCCTGACCTTCCTCTTGACACTTACACTACTCCCTGTACTACTCTCCGCCTCTTCCGGCAGGACGTCCTGCCCCGATCTCCTTCCCCTGTCTCCTTCCTGCTCCGCTCCGTGTGTCACACTGGGAACTCCACTCTCTTCACTTCGTTCCTGCTGGGAAGCCGGCCCCGATCTCCCACTCCCACTCGGGGTTTCCCTGCTGCTTCCCAGCTCCTGGCAGGTCCCCCCTGTGACCCCCCTTGGCCTGACTAGGGGCGCCCCCTTCTGGGAATCCTCCGATTCACTTGAGAGACTCATGGAAGACCTCAAGTCATTGTCATCCTCTTCCTCACTGTCCTGTGATTCTTCCCCATCGCTCTCCGTCTCCCCCCTCACCTGTGCCTCTGTCTCTGAACCCCTGACATCCATCCCCCCCTCGAAGCCGCCCTTTCCCCCCTCCCGCTGCTCGGGCGCAGGTTCCGGGGGCTCCGTCGTTGCGGAGGTCGCTGCCGGACACAGGTCGTCGACGTCGATCTCCTCTGCTTCCAGTTCATTGTTTGTGTGCTCGAATCCATGGTCCTCTCCCAACATGTTCACGTCCTCCCCTCCCCCTGTTGCCTGGGTGGGGTCTGCTTGCCAAGGACCCATCCGCCACCTCGCGCGCCAGTCCTCTTCTGGTTGGTCGTCCCACCAGTAAGAAGGGTCGGTGTCCACCCCCGAACACGATCCCCTTGGAGGGCTCGACTCTGGCGTCGTCTCCTCTGCGGAGGAGAACCCTCGGAAGGTGCTGGCGGAAAGTGTGGGCGTAAAAAGCCAATCGTCGAAAAACTGTGCTGGCATGGGCCTGTGTGGGAAAAGGGCATGGAACTCGTCCTTGAGGAGGGGTTCGTCCAAAGCGTAGTCCGGCACCCAACTGTTGGCGCTGGCCGGGGCGCCCTCCCTGGCGAGAAAATATTCTACTCCCTCTTCCCCCCATCTCGAGTCCAGAATCTCTGTGACCTCGTTGATTGGTTCGTCCCTAGGTGACCTCCCCCTCTTGGGCAACTCTCTGCTCGGTTCTGGTGCCGTCCCTGACTCCTGAAATCTGTGTGGGGCCCTGTAAGGGGTGAGCACCGACCTATGGAAGACCGGGTGCATTCTGGAACCTTCGGGGAGGGCCAGTCGAAACACTACAGGATTGATCCTGGCCTCAACTTGGTACGGCCCTAGTTGCCTGTGTCCTAGCTTCTTTTTAGCTAATGACTTGGCCGGCATTGCTTGGGCCGCTAACCATACCCAGTCTCCCACCTGGATGTCTTCCCCCTCCCTCCTGTGTTTGTCCGCCTGCACCTTATAGGCCTGTTTGGCTAGCTCCAAATGTCTCCGTAGCTCGTCGTGGACCTCTTGCAATTCTGCTGCGAAATGGTCGGCTTCCTGTGGCGCCCCCTCCCCCGTCGTTACAAGCCCCGGGAAGGTTCTGGGATGCCGTCCATTGTTAGCGAAGAACGGCGTCACCCCCGTCGACGCGTGCTTCGTGTTGTTGTAGGCAAACTCAGCCATCGGCAGGTAATCCACCCAAGCCGCGGGTCGCTGATTGGCGTAACATCTCAGGTACTGCTGCATGATCGTGTTGACCCTCTCCGCTTGGCCGTTGGTCTGCGGATGTCTCGCCGACGACAGGTTGATTTTGACGTGCAGAATCCCTAGGAGCTTCTGCCAGAAGCTGGACACAAACTGGCGCCCCCTGTCGGACAGAATGGACCGTGGCAAGCCATGCACCTTGAACACGTGGTCGATGAACAGTTTGGCGGTCTGCTCCGCTGTCGCCACCTTCGCGCAAGGAATGAAATGCGCCATCTTGGTGAACAGGTCTACAACCACAAGCACCGCCGTCTTGCCTCGCGAACTGGGCAGATCAGTGACAAAGTCCAGCGCCACCCGCTCCCACGGTTGCAGTGGCGTCTCCAGCGGTTCCAGCAGTCCCGCTGGCTTCTGGTGCACTGGCTTGGACCTTTGGCATGTGTCACACCTGGCGACGTACTCCGCGACCTCCCCTCGCATCTGGGGCCACCAAAAGTCTCTGGCCACTAATTCCGTCGTCTTTTCCTTGCCGAAGTGGCCAGCGCTGGGTGCGTCGTGCAACTGCTGCAGAACCTTCATGCGGAGATCGTCTCCCGGAACGTAGAGAGCACCTTTACGGGTCAGCAGGCCGTCGCGTATCTGGAACTCATCGTCCTTCGCCGTGCCTCTCCGCACCTCTTCCATTTTGGACTGTGCGAACGGATCCGCCTGCAACGTGCGCCGCACCGCCTCCAGGTCCACGGCAGCTGAAGCGCACACCCACGCCTGTGGTGCAAAAATGTGCCTGGCTGCCGCCGGTGCCGCTTCCTCGAGATACTGCGGTTTCCTGGAGAGCGCATCTGCTATGACATTGTTGTCGCCTGGGATGTACTCTATCCTGAAATCGAAATCTGCAAAGAACTCCGCCCAGCGTATGTGCCTCTGGCTCTGTAGCTTCGCCGTGCGCCAGTACTCTAGGTTCTTGTGGTCCGTGCAGACCTGCACGGTGTGCTTGGCTCCGATGAGAAAGTGCCTCCATGCCTTGAAAGCTGCGTGGATGGCCAGCAGCTCCCTGTCCCAGATGGTGTAGTTCTGTTCCGACTTGCTGAGCTTCCGGGAGTAGAAAGCACAGGGCCTCCAGTACCCCTGCGGGTCTTCCTGCAAGAGGACGGCCCCCACCGCTCTGTCAGATGCGTCAGTCTCCACCCTCATGGGCCTGCCGGGATTCACGTGTAGCAGCTGTTCTTCGGACGCGAAGAGACTCTTAAGTCTCCTGAAGGACTGCTCCGCCTGGTCCGTCCAGGTGAACTTCTTCTTCTTGGAGCTGAGAGTGTCCGTGATAGAAGACTTCCGGTCGGCGCCAGCGCTAATGGCGGTCCTTTTTCCGAGCTCCGGAGAAGGACTGCCCTGCGAGTTCGGGTCTGCCCCGCTACGGCAAGCGGGGGACCCCTAAAATCACAGGCGCAGAAGCCTGTGAACGAGGAGATTCGGTGGGCACCAAAAGCGCCCCCCCTTTACCGCAGAAAGAGCCTTTTTAAAGGCTCTGGAACGACATCGGGGGAGCGCGGTGCTGAGAATCGCTACCCAGCCCGCAGGGTGAAGCCGCGTCGCTATTAGTGGAGAGCACCGATTCCTTCCTGTAAATTACGGACAGAAAAAACCCGTGAGTAAAACGGAACTTTTATTTGGATCTAAAATTCGGAGATTTGGCTGAAAGCGGGGAGGTTAAAATCAAGGAAGTCTGCCTCCCCCCGACTGCATGAAAGTGAAAGCAACGGAACTTTAAAGCTGCATCCGTCAAAACTTGGTTTTTATTTAATTAAACCTGACACTTGGACCTTGGATCTCCCCTCTAGCTAGCAGGGCAGAGGGGAGGTGAAAGAGACTTTGGTAACTGCATGATTTATTTAAAAGAAAAATCCTCTGCTGTCTCAGCTACTTAAGAGCACGAAACGGTCTGCCTTTTAGGACAATAGGACACTGAACTGACTTTTTCCTGTAAAAGTTACACTGTGATACAAAGTTTCTGTATTGTTTGGCTACAGTACATCTGAGTAAGACGAAACAGTATCTATTGGAAAACTGTGGCAATTTGCAGCTACAAGCCTCCAGCTATATTTGCTTTAATTCCTTTAATTTCTCTACATCTTTGGATATTCTTTTTGTCTCTGCATTTGGACATTTCATATTTGGCCATTTTGATTTGCTCCCCCTAGAGGGTAAAGTAAAAGTTGGCACGGCTTAAGACAGTGGAATTTTCCAGTGGGGAACAGCTCCCGTGGGAAACGACCTTGACATGAGTGGCCCACAAGAGGAGATAGTCACAAGAGCCAAGACCAAGCAACAACAACAACAACAGCTGCAGCAACAACAGACAAAGAAAAGAGGCTCAATTTCAGGCGTAACTGCCGGACCTGCAGGAACAACAGGACAAGAAAAAGGGACAGCTGTTTCTATGGAAGCCGTGACAGAAGCCCTGCTCAAGGTAAATCAATCTCTGGAGTCTCTGACAAAACAGACTTCAGAAAATACACAAAAATTAGCAGAAATATCAGTAAGACTCAACCAGAATACAGAATCTATAAATAAATTGGTGGAGGAAAATTCTACTACACGTAAAATTGCCGAAGAAGTGAAAGCTATTGCTGGAGAGACACAAGAGAATTTAGAGCCGATGCCAAGAAGGTCCATGAACATGACGCAACTTTGGCTCTGTGGGAATTACAGAGAAAAGAGAGAAATTTGAAATTGAGATTAATTCCAGAGAATGAAAGAGACAATCTTGCGGAGTACTTGACACGGGAGTTTGTTGACTGCTGGGATCTGGAGGAAGACGAATTCAAAATTACAACAGCTTTTAGACTGGGCAAAAAACAGGACAGAAAGACTCCGAGAGACTGCCTGATTACATTTAGATCTAAGGAGGAAAGAGACAAAATATTAGGACTACACTTCGAAAAGGCCTTGCAAATTGGAAACTCAGCTGTACAGATCTTTAAAGACATCCCAAAATATATTTTGGACTTAAGAAACTTCTACAAGGATTTAGCTCTTCTGTTAAAGAAAAACTCCATCCGCTTCAGGTGGGAATTCCCACAAGGACTATCTTTTGACTACAACGGAAAGAAGGTGAAAATAAAGACAATTCAAGACAAAGACAAATTTTTGGGAAGAAATCAGGAGGACCTGCAGAAGGGGACTGTGGATCCAATTGCAGAACAGAGGAGAGCATTAGACATTCTGAATTTCTCGCTTGGACAAAAACCACCACCATCAGAAGAAGAGCAACAACTTGGAGCTGTTGGAGGAGTGTCAGAAAAATAACAAGATGGCTCTGCAATTCCTTAGCTGGAATTGTAATGGGCTCAATGGGCCTTTGAAGAGAAGACAAGTATTTCACATTTTGAACAGAGAACAACTGGACTTGATATGTTTACAAGAAACCCACATAACCAGAGCTCACAGGAGATTACTTATAAACAAAAGACTAGGACAAGAATTTATCTCATCAGACAAAGTTAAAAAAAGAGGAGTTGTGATATATGTGAAAGAGAAATGGGCCCCAAAAATGATGTTCAAAGATGAGCAAGGGAGATATCTGGCAGTAGAGATACAAGTACAAGGAGAAAAACTTTTAGTTGTTGGAATCTATGCACCAAATGAAGGTAAATCTGACTTCTTCAAGAGACTTCATGAAACTCTGACGGACTATTTGGATTACAACATGATAATCATGGGAGATATGAATGGTGTGGTCTCCACCAACATGGACAAGGCACAAAGACTAACAGTTACCAAGGAAGGGAGACTTCCTAGGACCTTTTTTGAAATGACCGAAAACATGGACTTGATAGATATATGGAGAACAAGGAACCCTCTGGAGAGAGAGGGAACCTTTTTCTCCCAAGCAATGATGACCTAGACCAGAATTGATCAAATCTGGATTACTAGTGGCATGGCTCCAAAGATTAAGAAGGTAGAAATCTGCCCAAAAACTTGCTCCGACCATAACGCCGTGAAGATGGAAATGAAACTTACAACAACTGGTCAATTTAGATGGAGAATGAATGACACCCTCTTTCGAGACAAGGAGATCCTTATGAAGGCCCAAAAAACTTTAAAAGACTATTTTGAAATAAATTTGAGGGCTGACGTGGAGAAAAGAGTGATCTGGGACGCAAGCAAAGCGGTGATGCGAGGCCTCTTGATTCAACAAAACTCAATAAAGAGGAAAAAACAAAATGAGAAAAAAGAAAAGATTTTGGAAAAGATAAAGGAAGGAGAGAAAAAATTAAGAGCAAAACCAAAGTCCCAGGAGATTTTAAGAGAGATTAAGTTATATCAAACACAATATATGGAATTGATGAACCTAGAGATTGAATGGAAGATAAAGCAGATGAAGCAAAAGACATTTGAATCAGCAAATAAATGTGGCAAACTTCTGGCATGGCAACTGAAGAAAAGGCAGAAACTAAATACAGTTACAAACCTAGAAGTGGATGGAAAGAATATATCTAAACCTAATGAAATTAGAAATTGCTTCTTGAGTTATTTCAAAAAACTTTATACTCAAGGCCCGCAAAATGAAGAAGATATAGACAAATTCCTTGATAAATATGGATTACAAAAAATCTCTCATCAAAGTAAGATGGATCTGAACCAGAGAATAACAGAACAAGAGATAGAGGCTGCCATTCAGAATATGCAACTGGGCAAATCTCCAGGACCAGATGGACTGACTTCAAGATACTACAAATCGCTGAAGGAATGGTTGATTCAGCCGCTAAAAGAAGTCTGCAATGAGATCCTTGAGGGAAAAAAGGCACCTGAATCGTGGAAAGAAGCGTATATTTCACTCATACCAAAGACAGAGACTGAAAAGACTCAACTGAAGAACTACCGCCCAATATCACTACTTAATGTGGATTACAAAATTTTTGCAGACATTTTGGCAAAAAGATTTTAAAAAGTGTTGATGGAGAAGATTCATATGAACCAAGCAGGCTTTCTCCCAAAAAGACACCTAGCAGACAATGTAAGGAATATAATAGACATTTTGGAAAAGCTAGAGGTGAATATAAATACTAAAGCAGTACTGATTTTTGTGGACGCGGAGAAAGCCTTTGACAATATTTCTTGGAGCTTTATGATAAAGAATCTTCATGGGATGGGGGTAGGCCAAGGTTTTGAGAATGGTATGGCTGCAATATATTCTGAACAAAAAGCTAAATTGATTGTAAATAATGTAGTAACTGAGGAACTTAAGATAGAAAAAGGAACACGACAGGGGTGCCCAATTTCCCCATTACTCTTCATTTCAGTTCTGGAGGTGTTGCTGAATATGATTAGGAATGACCAGCAGGTTAAAGGAGTGCAGGTCGGAGCTAAACAGTATAAGCTAAGAGCATTTGCAGATGACCTAGTACTGACTTTGCAAGAGCCAAACACTAGTACAAAAAAGGTCCTGGAAATAATCCAACAGTTTGGCCAGGTAGCTGGATTTAAGTTGAATAAGCAAAAAACCAAAGTTCTAGGGAAAAATTTGACAGATATGGAAAAAGAGAAATTCCAAGAGGAGACAGGGTTGACGGTCGTCAAGAAGGTGAAATACCTAGGGGTTTATCTGACATCCAAAAATGCGAATTTGTATAAGGATAACTATGAAAAATGTTGGTCAGAGATTAAAAAAGATCTAGAAATATGGTCAAATTTGAAATTGTCAATGTTAGGCCGAATTGCAGTGATTAAAATGAATGTATTGCCTAGAATGTTATTTTTGTTTCAGACCTTGCAGATTCTTGATAAGATGGAATGTTTTAAGAGGTGGCAGAAAGATATTTCGAAATTTGTCTGGCAGGGCAAAAAGCCCAGGATTAAATTTAAAATATTGACAGACGCTAAAGAAAGAGGGGGTTTTGCCCTGCCGGACTTAAAATTGTACTACGAGGCAGCAGCTTTCTGCTGGCTGAAAGAATGGATGCTCCTCGAGAACACAGACATTTTAGATCTGGAAGGTTTTAATAATGCTTTTGGTTGGCATGCATATCTATGGTATGACAAAATCAAGCTGCATAGTGCCTTTAAAAATCACATTGTTAGAAAAGCATTGTTCAATGTTTGGATAAGATATAAAGATCTGTTGGAAAACAAAACCCCTAGATGGGTGTCACCAGTGGAGGCCAAGGCAGTGAAGAAACTCAATATGGAGGTCGGATGGCCGAAGTATTGGGAAATCTTGGAACAGGATGGAGATAAGTTGAAATTACAAAGTCATGAGAAATTGAAACATAAAGTACAAAATTGGTTTCAATACCATCAAATAATGGAGTTTTTTAAACAGGACAGGAAAATTGGCTTTCAGATGGAAAAATCAAAACTAGAGACTGAATTGTTAGAACCCAATACCAAGAATTTATCCAGAATGTATAACTTGTTGCTGAAATGGAATACACAGGATGAAACAGTCAAATCGGCTATGATTAAGTGGGCACAGGATGTTGGTCATAACATTATGTCAGCTGACTGGAAATGGTTATGGAACACCGGTATTAAATTCACGGCATGTAATGCCTTAAAGGAAAACATTATTGTCAGGGGTTCAGGAGCAGAGACGCAGAGAAGGGAGGAGACAGAGAGCGAGGGGGAGGAATACGAAGGAAAGATGAGTGGGGATGACGAACCGAGATCGCCGAGCTTATCCAGTGAGTCCGAGGATTCCCAGAAGGGAGCGCCAGCGGTCAGAGCAAGGGGGGAAAACAGGGGGACACCCCAGGAAGAAGGGTCCAGAGAGGGATCAGAGAGCAGCAGTTGGAGATCGGGACCCACGTACCCAGCCGGGAGCAGCGGGGAGGAAGGGGACCAGATATCGGGTTCCGGAGGCTTTCAGAAGGAGGGAGGGCATGAGTCAGGAGTAGTCACGCCCACCTCGGGGAGCGACGAAACGATCAAGAGGAAGGTGGAGAGTTGGGCGCGCGCGCCAAGTTCAAATGTAGCGGAAGCTGGCGCAGTAAGCAGCCCAGAGAGTGAGCCAGGTCCCAAAGCCCGCCGCAAGGAGGCGGAAGGGTCAGGGGGGTCCGCGTCAGAAGAGAGTAGGAAAGAAGAGACCCCGGGGGGCAGAAGGACCCAGAGATGGAAGGAAAGGCGCAGGAGGTGGAGCAAGGCTAGGGTATTAAGCTGGTGTGCTAGAGGCGGAGACTCAGACGGGTCTTCGCCGGTCTGACCTAGAAGAAGTAGGGCTGCACATTGCAGTTTGGAAATGGAACCTGTAATCCAATAAAGACTCTTTTAACCTGAACGCTGGCTAGCGTGGTCCTATGTGAGCTGGGACTGAGTGGCAGCCCTGACAGTAAGACCCGTCTCACTAAAGCTTCGGACACCTGATACCTCGCAGCGGAGGCAGAAGCAGCGAGAGGGGGAAATTGGTGTTTGGGAGCGAGCTCACAACGGTTGGCAGAGATGACGGAAGCAGAGAAAATTTCAGCGCTGCAACAGGCAGTGACCCAATTGAACGCGGAGGTACAGGCATCCAAGAAAAGGGAGGAGGATGCGGCAGCCACCTACAGAGATCTCCACGCCAGGTTTGAAGCATTGGTTAAGCATGGGCAGCCAGGACCCAGACCGGAGGGGGTTGGGTTGGCACGGAGAGCAGGAGGGCTTGTGGCTCACTTCGATGGGAATTTACAACAGTACCCCAATTTTCGAGCAGACGTAATGTGCGCACTGCAACTGCTGGCGAAAGACTTTAGGGATGAGGAAGAGAAAGTGGGGTTTATACTATCCCATTTGCATGGGGATGCGAAAGCGTGGCTACGCAATTTGTGGAGGGATAAAGATCCGGCGCTTCAGAATGCAGATGCCTTTATCAAAGCGATGGATGCGTGCTTTTTATCTACCATTGACGTGGATCTTGCCCGAGGGGAGATTCATGGACTGAAACAAGGGAGGGCGAGCGTACGCCAGTATCACGCCCGCTTTTTTGCGCTGGTCAGTGCCTTAGAATGGGACCGGGATTCGCCCCCAGTCAGAGACCTCTTCTGGGAAGGTTTGAGCAGTGCTGTTAAAGACGAAATTGCGAGGGGGGAGAGGCCCCGGAGCACGCAGGAGGTGGTCCAAAGGGCGCTGACTGTGGGGGTGAGGCTGGAAGAACGTCCATGGTGCAGAGACGAAGGACGTGGAGGGCGCGAAGCAGCGAGAAGTTTCTCTTTCGTTCCCAGGGAAGCTGCGCGTGCGCAATCCACACCTCCGCCAGGAGGGGGAGTGGAACCTATGGAGGTGGGAGGCGCCAGGGCTCAGTCAGCTACCAGAGCCCCTGCACCGGCGGCAGTCAAGACTAAACCTCCTAGAGGGACCAGGAAGTGTTATATATGCGACAGCTCTCAACACTTGGCGAAAGAGTGTCCCCAGAGGAGCTCCAAGCACACTGCAGCCTCCGCAACGGTGAAAGCGGCCACGCAACACAGCGAACAACAGCAGGGAAACGACGATGTCTGGCTGGAGACAGAGGCACTGGGGCCCAGCCAGACGCATCACTGAAGCAGTCCCCAGCAATCTTGCAACCCACGGACCCCCTCCCACCCAAACCAGTAGTGCAACTCACAGCATCTCTCCAGCTGCCCGATGGCGTCACTATCGAAGTGCCGCTTTCTGTGGATTCTGGAAGCAACGCAGACTTTATAGCACAGGATTTTGTGGAGCAGCACGCTATACAGCTATTACCGGCCACTCTGCCCCTGCAAGTCGTCACAGTGGATGGTAGAGAGTTGCTGGGGGGGCAGGTGGTGAAGCAAACGCCGCCAATGGTGATGCGCCTTGGCAACCACAGGGAAGTCATCAGTTTTAACGTCACCCGCCTGTCGGACACACCCATTGTGTTGGGCATGAGTTGGCTGGACAGGCACAGTCCGACACTGGCTTGGTACCAGCGACAGCTGATCTTCGGCTCCTCTTACTGCGCAGAACACTGCATCCTGCCCGAACAGGAGGGAGAGGAGGAGGAATCACAACTGCAGTTGGGAACGTTGCAGGCAGTCCCCCACAAATACGCAGACTTTCTGGAGGTCTTCTGCGAGAAGGAGGCAGACAAGTTACCACCGCACAGGCAATATGACTGCAAGATTGACCTCCTACCAGGGGCGACGCTACCGAAGGGGAAGCTGTATTCCATGTCGGAGGATGAACTACAGGAACTCAAACAGTTCATAGATCACAATTTGGAGCGCGGTTTCATCCGGGAGTCCAGGGCAGTAGGGGGCAGTCCTGTTTTCTTTGTGAAGAAGAAGGACACGCCCCAAAAAAGGCTGGTGGTGGATTTTCGCCTCTTGAACAAGATGACCAAGCCCTCTGATTTCCCCATGCCCAGGATTGACGACCTACTGGCGACGGTGCGCAAGGGACGCGTGTTTACCAAGTTGGACCTGCGAGGGGCGTACAATCTCATCCGCATGAGGGAGGGCGATGAGTGGAAGACAGCCATGTTCACGCCTCTGGGAACCTACGAGTACAGAGTGATGCCGTTTGGATTGCAAAACGGTTCTCACTGTTTTCAAGCTTTCATGCATCATGTGTTGGCGGGACTCCCCTACAAGAAGTGCGTCTGCTTTCTGGATGACATCCTGATATTCTCCGAGTCGCAGCAAGCGCATGACCAGGATGTTCGGGAGGTGCTGGAGAGGTTGCAGCAGCATAGACTGTACGCCAAACTGGAGAAGTGCCAGTTCGACACGACGGAGGTGGATTTCTTGGGTTACAAGTTGTCGGACAAGGGGCTAGCCATGGACAGCGCCAAGGTTCGAGCGGTGTTGGATTGGAAGAGCCCGCGCAACCGGAAGGAGGTCCAGCGGTTTGTCGGCTTCGCCAACTTCTATCGCAAGTTTATCAAAGGGTTCGCGATGCAGACGGCGGCTATTACGGACACGCTAAGCTCCAAGAAAAAGAAATTCATCTGGACGGAGCAGGCGGAGCAGTCCTTTCAGGCACTCAAGCGACTCTTCGCGTCGGAAGAGCAACTGCTGCATATCGACCCCAGCAGACCGATGCGGGTAGAGACAGACGCGTCCGATAGAGCAGTGGGAGCTGTCCTGCTGCAGAGGGACCCACAGGGGGTCTGGAGGCCGGGAGCGTTCTACTCCAGAAAGCTCACCAAGTCAGAGCAGAACTACACCATCTGGGACAGGGAGTTGCTTGCCATTCATGCAGCCTTCAAGGCGTGGAGACACTTCCTGATCGGCGCCAAGCACACGGTGCAGGTCTGCACGGACCACAAGAATCTGGAGCACTGGTGCACGGCGAAGTTCCTGAACCAGAGGCAGATACGTTGGGCGGAGTTCTTTGCTGACTTCGATTTCCGAATAGAGTACGTCCCAGGCGACACCAACATCATGGCGGATGCACTGTCCCGAAAACCGCAATACCTCGAAGAGGCGACGCCAGCGGCAGCCATGCACATCTTCGCGCCAGCTGCGTGGGCGTGCGCTTCAGCCACAGTAGACCTGGATGCGGTGCGGCGGGCGTTGCAGGACGACTCATTCGCGCAGGCGAAGATGGCCGAGGTGCACAAGGGCACAGCGAAGAGCGACGAGTTCCAGATACGGGACGGCTTGCTCTTACGTAAAGGGGCCATCTACGTGCCGGGAGATGAACTTCGCGCCAAGGTACTGCAGCAGTTACACGACGCACCCACGGCCGGGCACTTTGGCACGGAAAAAACGGTGGAATTAGTCGCAAGGGACTTTTGGTGGCCCAGACTGAGAGGGGAAGTCGCGGACTACGTCGCGAGGTGCGACACCTGCCAGAGGGCCAAACCGGTGCACAAACCACCGGCGGGACTGCTCGAACCGCTGCAAACGCTGTTTGAACCGTGGGAGAGGGTGGCCCTGGACTTTGTCACGGATCTCCCCAGCTCGAGAGGCAAGACGGCTGTACTAGTGGTGGTGGACTTGTTCACCAAGATGGCACACTTCATACCGTGTGCGAAGGTGGCCACGGCAGAACAAACAGCCAAACTGTTCATAGATCACGTGTTCAAAGTGCACGGGCTGCCGCGGTCTATACTGTCCGACCGCGGTCGCCAGTTCATCTCGAATTTCTGGCAGAAGCTGATGGGCTTCCTGAACGTCAAGATCAACCTGACATCAGCGAGACACCCGCAGACCAACGGGCAAGCGGAGAGGGTCAATGCCATCATGCAGCAGTACCTGAGATGCTATGCCAATCAGCAGCCTGCGACGTGGGTGGATTACCTGCCGCTCGCCGAGTTCGCCTACAACAACACGAAGCACGTGTCCACAGGGGTGACGCCGTTCTTCGCCAACAATGGGAGGAATCCCAGAACCTTCCCGGGACTGGACAGAGTGGGGGAAGGGGAACCGCAGACGGCGGACGCTTTCGCGTCTGAGTTGCAGGAGGTCCACGATCAACTCCGACGGCAGCTGGAGCTAGCGAAGCACGCTTACAAGGTGCAAGCGGACAAGCACAGGCGGGTTGGCGAAGAGATCCGAGTGGGAGACTGGGTCTGGTTGGCAGCCCACGCAGTGCCGACCAGATCGTTAGCCAAAAAGAAGTTGGGGCACAAGCAACTCGGTCCATACCAAGTCGAAGCGCAGATCAACCCAGTAGCTTTCAGGCTGGTGCTACCGGAGGGTTCCAGGATGCATCCGGTGTTCCACAGGTCGGTGCTCACTCCCTACAGGAAACCTCACAGGTTCCAGGAACCAGGAACAGCACCGAGTCCGTCTCAGGAGCGGACGGAGGCGGGGAGATTGCCACAGCAGGACCCCATCAACGAAGTCACGGAGATTTTGGACTCCAGATGGGGGGAAGACGGAGTGGAATACCTCCTAGCCAGAGAGGGCACCCGGGCCAGTGCTAATAGCTGGGTGCCAGACTACGCTTTGGAGGAACCCCTGCTCAAGGACGAGTTTCATGCCCTTTTCCCACACAGACCCATGCCAGCAGGCTTCTTCGACGACTGGCTGTTCACACCCACACTTTCCTCCAGCACGTTCCATGGCTTCGACTCGGACGCGGAGCCCGCACAGCGCACACGTTCCCCAGAGGGGTCACTGGAGGGTTCGGCGTCCGACACCTCGTATTGGTGGGACGATCGGCCAGAGGAGCAGTGGCGCCGGAGGTGGCTGGAGATGCCAGGTCAAGCGACCGACGCAGAGACTGACATGGACGTGTGCGGGGAGGATCTCGGTTTCGAGCACGGCGGCACCGAAATGGAGGCGGAGCAGCTCAACGTTGACGAACGCGAGGAGGAAGACTCGGAGATCTTCAGTTGGCGGCCGGCGACGAGGAGCGAACTGTATCCGGCATTCACTCCTGTGATGATGGAGCACCCAGCAACCACCCTTGAAAGCGGGGAGGGGGAAGGGGGGGCAGCGGGGAGGAAGGGGACCAGATATCGGGTTCCGGAGGCTTTCAGAAGGAGGGAGGGCATGAGTCAGGAGTAGTCACGCCCACCTCGGGGAGCGACGAAACGATCAAGAGGAAGGTGGAGAGTTGGGCGCGCGCGCCAAGTTCAAATGTAGCGGAAGCTGGCGCAGTAAGCAGCCCAGAGAGTGAGCCAGGTCCCAAAGCCCGCCGCAAGGAGGCGGAAGGGTCAGGGGGGTCCGCGTCAGAAGAGAGTAGGAAAGAAGAGACCCCAGGGGGCAGAAGGACCCAGAGACGGAAGGAAAGGCGCAGGAGGTGGAGCAAGGCTAGGGTATTAAGCTGGTGTGCTAGAGGCGGAGACTCAGACGGGTCTTCGCCGGTCTGACCTAGAAGAAGTAGGGCTGCACATTGCAGTTTGGAAATGGAACCTGTAATCCAATAAAGACTCTTTTAACCTGAACGCTGGCTAGCGTGGTCCTATGTGAGCTGGGACTGAGGGGCAGCCCTGACAATTATGAAAATGGTCTATAGGTGGTACATGACCCCAGTCAAGCTGGCAAAAATTTATCATTTGCCCGACAACAAATGTTGGAAATGTAAAGAGACTGAAGGTACCTTCTACCACCTTTGGTGGACGTGCCCGAAGATTAAGGCTTTCTGGGAAATGATCTATAATGAAATGAAAAAGGTACTTAAATGTACTTTTCCTAAAAAACCAGAGGCCTTTCTCTTGGGCATTGTCGGCCAATTGGTGCTAAAGAGGGATAGAACTTTTTTCATGTACGCTACAACAGCAGCAAGAATACTCATAGCAAAGTATTGGAAGACACAAGATCTACCCACCCTGGAAGAATGGCAGATGAAAGTGATGGACTATATGACATTGGCCGAGATGACAGGCAGAATCCGTGACCAAGGAAAAGAGACGGCGGAAGAAGAATGGAGAAAATTTAAAAGTTATCTTAAGGACTATTATAAACTTAATGAATGTTAGAGTGTCGTGGTTTTCAGGAACAAAGGGATACAGTGATATAAGGTCAGAATATAGAGATGACTAAGATGACAGAGGTTGGAAAGTAACAAATGGGAGTTGCTATAAAATTATGGACATTGGGATGCAGAAAGGGGGGGTATGGGGAAGTCCCAGAAAAGAGGTTTATGAAAATATGATATGAAATTATACGTGTATGTTTGTCTTTTTAAGTGTTTGTTTGTTCTATAAAATTTTGTAAAACCAATAAAAATTTTATAAAAAAAAAAGAGTGTCCGTGATAGCTGCCGTCTCCCTGGCGAAACCCCTGATGAACTTGCGGTAAAAGTTGGCGAAACCGACGAACCTCTGGACCTCCTTCCGCGTTCGCGGGCTCTTCCAGTCCAACACCGCGCGGACCTTGGCGCTGTCCATGGCTAGTCCCCTGTCGGACAGCCTATAGCCCAGAAAATCCACCTCCGTCACGTCGAATTGGCACTTCTCCAGTTTGGCGTAGAGCCTGTGCTCCCGTAGCCTCTGCAGGACTTCCTTAAGGTCGCTCTCGTGAGCCTCCGGCAATTCCGAGAAGATAAGAATGTCGTCGAGGAAACATACGCACTTCTTGTAGAGGAGTCCCGCTAGCACGTGATGCATAAAAGCTTGAAAGAAGTGGGAGCCATTTTGGAGACCAAACGGCATAACTCTGTATTCGTAGGTGCCCAACGGTGTGAACATGGCCGTCTTCCACTCATCACCCTCTCGCACGCTGTCAGAGCTGCTTCCAGATCCTAGCTCACAGAGGATCACGCTAGCCAGCAATCATTAAGTAAAAGTCTTTATTGAGTTACAGTTTCCATTCTCAAGCTGCTGCGTGCAACTCTACGTCTAGTGGTTAGATCGGCGAAGCTCCGTCTGAGTCTCCGCCCCTTGTGCACCAACTTAATATTCTAGCCCTGCGCCACCTTTTCCGCCTGACTGTTCTCCTCTGGGTCCCTCTGCCCCCCGGGGTCTCTTCCTTCCGGGACGCTTCAGACGCTGACCCCCCAGACCCTTCTGTCTCCTTGCGCCGGGCTTTAGGACCTGGCTCCCTTTCCGGGCTGCCTACTGCGTCACTTTCCTGTGCATTTGAACTTGGCGCGCGCGCCCAACCTTCCACTTTCCGTCTGACCGTTTCTTCGCTCCCCGATGGAGGTGTGGCCACTCCTGACTCGTGCCCTCCCCCTTGTTGTGAGCTGCCAGTGCTTGATCCCTGGCGCCCTTCCTCTTCCCTACTCTCTGGCGGTGACGCTGGTCCCGATTTCCAACTGCTCCCCTCTGAGTCCCCTCTGGCTCTATCTTCCTGGGGTGTCCCCCTAGGCTCCCCCCTTGCCCTGGCCACTGGTGCTCCTTTCTGTGAATCTTCTGATTCACTGGAAAGACTCGGAGATCTCGGGTCGTCGTCATCACTCATCTTTTCTTCTGCCTCCTCCCCCTCGCTCTCTGTTTCCTCCCTTGCCCTTGCCTCTGCTCCTGAACCCCTGACATCCATCCCCCCCTCGAAGCCCCCTCTTCCCCCCTCCCCTCCTTCTGGTGCGGGAGCTGGGTGCTGCTGTGTCAGGGGGACGAATGTCGGATACAGTTCGCTTCCCGTGGCGGGCCTCCATCTGAAGTCTTCCGGTTCTTCCTCCCTGCTCTCGTCGACGACGGACACCTCCGCTTCCATCTCCGTGCCGCCGTGCTCGAAACCTGGGTCGTCCCCGAAAACGTCCATGTCCGTCTCTCCCTCGCTTCCTCCTGGCGGCGTTGCTCGTCCTGGACCCTCCAGCCACTTTCTGCGCCACTGCTCCTCTGGTCTATCGTCCCACCAATACGAGGGTTCTGAGGCAGATCCTGAGGGTGACCCCTCCGGGGAACGGGCGTCTCGTGTCGGTTCCTCCTCCGAGTCGAACCCCCGGAACGTGCTGGCTGAAAGCGTGGGCGTGAAAAGCCAGTCGTCGAAAAAGTCTTCTGGCATTGGCCTATGTGGGAAGAGGGCATGAAACTCGTCTTTGAGCAGAGGTTCGTCCAAAGCGTAGCCCGTCACCCAGCTGTTGGCACTGGCTGGGGTGCCCTCCTTGGCGAGAAGGTATTCTACCCCCTCTTCCCCCCATCTGGAGTCCAAAATCTCCGTGACTTCGTTGATGCGCTCCTCCTGTGCCACTCCCGCGTGCCCGGTTCTTTCTCTGAGCGGACTCGGTGCCGTGCCTGGTTCCTGAAACCTGTGCGGTGCCTTGTAGGGAGTGAGCACCTATCTGTGGAACACCGGATGCATCCTGGAACTCTCCGGAAGCGCCAGCCTGAAAGCCACCGGGTTGACCTGCTCTTCAACTTGGTAGGGCCCCAGTTGCTTATGCCCTAGTTTCTTCTTCGCCAACGACCTGGCCGGCACTGCGTGGGCTGCTAACCAGACCCAGTCTCCCACATGGATCTCTTCGCCAACCCTTCTGTGTTTGTCCGCTTGTACCTTGTATGCGTGTTTGGCCAGCTCCAGATGCCGCCGCAGCTGATCGTGTACTTCCTGCAACTCCGACACGAACGCATCTGCTGTCTGCGGCTCCCCCTCCCCCATTCTTTCCAGTCCCGGGAAGGTTCTGGGGTGCCTCCCGTTGTTGGCGAAGAACGGCGTGACCCCCGTGGACACGTGCTTCGTGTTGTTGTAGGCGAACTCGGCGAGAGGCAGGTAATCCACCCACGTCGCAGGCTGTTGATTCGCATAGCATCTCAGGTACTGCTGCATGATGGCATTGACCCGCTCCGCTTGCCCGTTGGTCTGCGGGTGTCTAGCCGACGCCAGGTTGATCTTGACGTTCAGGAAGCCCATTAGCTTCTGCCAGAAATTCAAGATGAACTGTCGCCCTCGGTCGGACAGAATAGACAACGGCAGACCGTGAACCTTGAACACGTGGTCTATGAACAGTTTGGCGGTTTGTTCCGCCGTGGCCACCTTAGCACACGGAATGAAATGTGCCATCTTGGAGAACAAGTCCACCACCACCAGCACTGCCGTCTTGCCCCTCAAGCTGGGCAGATCCGTGACAAAGTCCAGGGCCACTCTCTCCCATGGTTCGACCGGAGTTTGCAGCGGTTCCAACAGTCCGGCCGGCGGTCTGTGCACTGGTTTGGCCCTCTGGCAGGTGTCACACCTCGCTACGTAGTCCGCGACTTCCCCTCTCATTCCGGGCCACCAGAAGTCTCTGACGACTAATTCCACCGTCTTCTCCTTGCCAAAGTGCCCGGCAGTGGGCGCGTCGTGGAGCTGCTGCAGTACCTTGGCGCGAAGTTCGTCTCCCGGCACGTAGATGGCCCCTTTACGGATGAGCAATCCATCTCGCAGCTTGAACTCGTCGGTCGCTGCCGTGCCCCTCTGCACCTCTGCCATCTTTGCTTGCGCGAAGGAGTCATCCTGCAACGCTCGTCGCACCGCCTCCAGGTCAACTGTTGCCGCAGCGCACGCCCACACTGTTGGTGCGAAGATGTGCATGGCGGCCGCTGGCGTTGCCTCCTCCAGATACTGCGGCTTACGGGAGAGAGCATCCGCCATGATGTTGGTGTCCCCCGGGACATACTCTATTCGGAAGTCGAAGTTCGCAAAGAACTCAGCCCAACGTATCTGCCTCTGGTTCAGGAACTGTGTCGTGCGCCAGTGCTCCAGATTCTTGTGGTCCGTGCAGACCTGCACCGTGTGCTTGGTGCCGATCAGGAAGTGCCTCCACGCTTTGAACGCTGCATGAATGGCCAGCAACTCCCTGTCCCAGATGGTGTAGTTCTGTTCGGACTTGCTGAGCTTCCTGGAGTAAAACGCTCCCGGCCTCCAAACCCCCTGTGGGTCTTTCTGCAGCAGGACTGCTCCCACGGCTCTGTCCGAAGCGTCTGTCTCCACCCTCATCGGCCTGCTGGGGTTGACATGAAGCAGCTGTTCTTCCGACGCGAAGAGACGCTTGAGTGCCTGAAAGGACTGCTCCGCCTGCTCTGTCCAGATGAACTTCTTTTTCTTGGAGCTGAGTGTGTCCGTGATGGCCGCTGTCTGCATGGCAAAGCCTTTGATAAACTTGCGATAGAAGTTCGCAAAGCCGACAAACCGTTGGACCTCCTTTCGGTTGCGTGGGCTTTTCCAATCCAACACTGCTCGAACCTTGGCGCTGTCCATGGCGAGCCCCTTGTCAGACAACTTGTAGCCCAGGAAATCCACCTCCGTCACATCGAATTGGCACTTCTCCAGCTTGGCATAAAGCCTATGCTGCTGTAGCCTGCTCAGCACTTCCTTGACGTGTCTGTCATGCTCTTGCTGCGATTCCAAAAAGATCAGGATGTCATCCAAGAAACAGACGCACGTCTTGTAGAGGAGCCCCGCCAACACGTGATGCATGAACGCTTGAAAAACGTGGGTGCCATTTTGCAATCCAAAAGGCATAACTCTATATTCGTAGGTGCCCAGGGGCGTGAACATGGCTGTCTTCCACTCATCTCCCTCCCGCATGCGAATGAGGTTGTACGCCCCTCGCAGGTCCAACTTGGTGAACACGCAGCCCTTCCGTACCTTTGCGAGGAGGTCGTCAATTCGGGGCATGGGGAAGTCCGATGGTTTGGTCACACTGTTTAAGATGCGATAGTCCACCACAAGCCTTTTTTGGGGCGTGTCCCGCTTCTTAACTAAGAATACAGGACTGCCCCCCGCTGCCTTGGACTCTCGGATGAAACCGCGCTTCAAATTATGATCTATGAACTCTTTGAGTTCCTGCAGTTCATCCTCAGACATGGAATACAGCTTCCCTTTGGGCAGCGCTGCCCCCGGCAGCAGGTCAATTTTGCAGTCATATGGTCTGTGGGGGGGTAGCCTGTCTGCCTCCTTCTCGCAGAAAACCTCCAAAAATTCTGCGTACTTGTGGGAAACCGCTTGCAGCGTCCCCAGCTGCAGCTGCGACTCCTCGTCCTCCCCTTCCTGCCGGGGCACGATGCAGTGTTCAGCACAAAAGGAAGAGCCGAAGGTCAGCTGCCTCTGGTACCAAGCCAGCGTTGGGCTGTGCTTGTCCAGCCAACTCATGCCCAATACAATGGGCGTGTCCGATAGTTGAGTGACGTTGAAGCTGATGATTTCCCTGTGATTCCCAAGTCGCATCACCATTGGTGGCGTCTGCTTCACCACTTGCCCCCCTAGCAGCTCCCTGCCATCCACCGTGACAACCTGCAGGGGCAGCGTGGCAGGCAGCAACTGTATAGCGTGCCGGTCGACAAAGTCCTGCCCTATAAAGTCCGCATTGCTTCCTGAGTCAATGGTGAGCGGCACGTCCATGGTGATTCCATTGGGCAGCTGGAGCGATGCGGTGAGCCTCACTACTGGTTTGGGCGGGAGGGGGTCCATGGGCTGTGAAATCTCCGGGGACTTCTTCACTGACATGTCTGGCTGGGCCCCATTGCCTCTTCCTCCAGCCAGACATCGTCGTTTCCCTGCTGTGGTCCTCCTTGTTGCGTTGCTGCAGTTACCATTGCTGAGGCTGCAGTGTGCTGGTGGAGCCTCCGGGGACACTCTTTCACCATATGCTGCGGATCATCGCAGATGTAACACTTCCTGTTCCCTCTAGGAGGCTTCGCTTTCACTGCTGCCGGCGCTAAGGCTCTGGCTGCTGACTGAGCCCTTGCACTTCCCACCTCCATATGTTCCGTCCCTCCTCCAGGCGGAGGCGTGGATTGCGCACGCGCTGCTTCTCTGGGAAGGAAGGAGGAGCCCCTGGCTGGTTCGCGCCCTCCACGCCCTTCGTCCCTGCTCCACGGACGTTCTTCCAGCCGCACCCCCACCGCAAGCGCCCTCTGAACGATCTCCTGCGTGGTCCGGGGTCTCTCCCCCCTCGCAATTTCATCTTTAACCGAGCCGTGCAATCCCTCCCAAAACAGGTCTCTTACCGGAGCCGAATCTCTGTCCCATTCCAGGGCACTGACCAAAGCGAAAAAGCGGGCATGGTACTGCCTTACGCTGGCCCTCCCTTGCTTCAGTCCATGTATCTGCTGCCGAGCAAGATCCACGTCAATGCTTGATAAAAAGCACCCATCCATCGCTTTAATAAAGGCATCCGCATTTTGGAGCGCCGGATCCTTATCCCTCCACAAATTGCGCAGCCATGCTTTAGCATCTCCATGCAAATGGGACATGATGAATCCCACTTTCTCTTGTTCATCTCTAAAGTCCTTGTTCAGCAGTTGCAGTGCACACATTACATCTGCTCTAAAGTTGGGGTACTGTTGCAGGTTCCCATCGAAGTGAGAGACCAGACCGCCTGTTCGTCTCCCCAACCCAATCCCCTCCGGTTTGGGGGTCAGTTGCCCTTGCTTTGTAAGCATGTCCAACCTGACCTGGAGATCCCTGTAGGCGGCAGCTGCCTCCTCCTCTCTCTTCCTGGATGCGAGAGCCTCGGCATTCAGTTGTGACACTGCTTCTCTGAGTTCCGCTATCTGCTGCTCAGCCGTCATGTTGTCTGCCGTTCGTGAGCTCGCTAGTAGGCACCCGCTTTCTCTCCTCTCCTTGAGGCTGTAGATGCCCACAGTTAAGAGACGGAGCTTACTGTCAGAGCTGCTTCCAGATCCTAGCTCACAGAGGATCACGCTAGCCAGCAATCATTAAGTAAAAGTCTTTATTGAGTTACAGTTTCCATTCTCAAGCTGCTGCGTGCAACTCTACGTCTAGTGGTTAGATCGGCGAAGCTCCGTCTGAGTCTCCGCCCCTTGTGCACCAACTTAATATCCTAGCCCTGCTCCACCTTTTCCGCCTGACTGTTCTCCTCTGGGTCCCTCTGCCCCCCGGGGTCTCTTCCTTCCGGGACACTTCAGACGCTGACCCCCCAGACCCTTCTGTCTCCTTGCGCCGGGCTTTAGGACCTGGCTCCCTTTCCGGGCTGCCTACTGCGTCACTTTCCTGTGCATTTGAACTTGGCGCGCGCGCCCAACCTTCCACTTTCCGTCTGACCGTTTCTTCGCTCCCCGATGGAGGTGTGGCCACTCCTGACTCGTGCCCTCCCCCCTGTTGTGAGCTGCCAGCGCTTGATCCCTGGCGCCCTTCCTCTTCCCTACTCTCTGGCGGTGACGCTGGTCCCGATTTCCAACTGCTCCCCTCTGAGTCCCCTCTGGCTCTATCTTCCTGGGGTGTCCCCCTAGGCTCCCCCCTTGCCGTGGCCACTGGTGCTCCTTTCTGTGAATCTTCTGATTCACTGGAAAGACTCGGAGATCTCGGGTCGTCGTCATCACTCATCTTTTCTTCTGCCTCCTCCCCCTCGCTCTCTGTTTCCTCCCTTGCCCTTGCCTCTGCTCCTGAACCCCTGACACACGCGTATGAGATTGTATGCGCTGCGGAGATCCAACTTGGTGAAGATCTTTCCTTTCCGCACCGTCCCGAGCAGGTCGTCAATCTTGGGCATGGGGAAAGCTGCAGGCTTTGTTTTCGAGTTTATGAAGCGATAGTCCACGATCAGCCTTTTTTGGGGCGTGTCTTTCTTCTTCACGAAAAACACAGGACTGCCCCCTACAGCCTTCGATTCTCGGATGAATCCCCGCTGCAGGTTGTGAGCTATGAACTCCTTGAGCTCCTGCAGCTCGTCCTCGGACATGGAATACAGCTTCGCAGTCGGTAGCGTTGTCCCTGGCAAGAGGTCAATTGCGCAGTCGTAGGGCCGGTGGGGTGGCAACTGGTCAGCCTCCTTTTCGCAGAAAACCTCCAAAAACCCCTTGTACTTGAGGGGTACAGCTTGCGCCATGCTGAGCCGCAGCTGCTGCCCTTCCTCTGGGCCCTCCTCCTCTTGACCGGTCTGGATGCAATGCTGCGCGCAGTAGGACGAGCCGAAGGTGAGCTGCCGCTGGTACCACGCCATGGTTGGGCTGTGCCTATCCAGCCAACTCATGCCTAACACTATAGGCGTGTCTGACAGCCGGTTGACGTTGAAACTGATGATTTCTCGGTGATTGCCAATCTGCATCACCATGGGTGGCGTCTGTTGCACCACCTGCCCTTCCAGCAACTTCCTGCCATCCACCGTGACGACGTTCAAAGGCAGCGTGGCTGGTAGGAGCTCTATGCAATGCTGCTTGACGAAGTGCACCCCCACGAAGTCTGCATTGCTCCCACTGTCAATTGTAATGGGGACTTCTAGGGTGCGTCCATTAGGTAGTTGGAGAGTTGCAGTGAGCTGCACCACTGGCTTAGGTGGCAGGGGGTCTGTAGGCTGCAAAAGCGCTGGGGACTGCCTGGCTGTGCCCCAGCATTTGTGCTTCCAGCCAGGCATTGTCGTTTCCCTGAAATTGCTCTTCATGTTGTGCTGCTGCAGTTACTGTTGCCAAGGCTGCAGTGTGCTTTTGGAGCCTCTGGGGACACTCTTTGGCCATGTGCGTCCCACTGTCACAGATGTAACACTTCCTGTTCCCTCTAGGAGGCTTTGTCTTGACTGCTCCAGACGCTGGGGCTCCGGCCGCTGACTGAGCCTTTGCACTCCCCAGTTCCATCGGTTCCTCCCCTGCCTGCAGCAGAGGTGAGGGACGCGTACGTCCTGGATCTCTGGGAAAGAAAGGAGGCACTCTAGACAGTGCGTGAAGCTGGCTACCCCCCTCATTGCGCCAAGGGCATTCTTCATGGCGTACTCCAATGGCAAGCGCTCGCTGCACCACGTCTGCCAGGGTTTTAGGTCTGTCCCCCCTTGCCAGTTCGTCTTTCACAGGGCCAGAGAGCCCCTCCCAAAACAAGTCTCTGACTGCCAGAGAATCTTTCTCCCATCGCAGCACATTCAGCAAGGCGAAAAAGGGAGCATGGTACTGACGTATGGAAGCCTTGCCTTGCCTTAAACCATGCATCTGCTGGCGTGCTACATCCACATCCACGCTAGACTGGAAGCAAGCGTCCATGCATTTGATAAATTCATCAGAGTCCCTTCGAGCAGGGCAATCCTCGCACCACAGATTGCGCAGCCAAGCCCTCGCTTCCCCATGCAAGTGGGACACAATGAAACCCACCTTCTCCTCCTCATCTTTAAAGTCGTCGCGAAGCAAATGCAACGCATATTCTACGTCAGCTCTAAAACTGGGGTACTGCTTCAGGTTCCCATCGAAGTGGGCTACCAAGTTGCCTCCTCTTCTGCCCAGTGCTACTCCAGCAGCTTTAGCCCCCGGGAACCCCACTTGGCATGCATGATCCCACCTGGCTTGCAGATCTTGGCACTGCTTTTCCGCCTCTTCCCCCCTCTTCTGGGAGATCGCTACCTCAGTGGTAAGCTGGGAGACTGCGTTGCGTAGCTCAGCTATCTGCTGCTCCATACTCATGGCTGCCAAACTTCGTGAGCTTTGCAAAAAAAAATTTTGCGTATCTTTGGGAGGGGACTTACTGTCAGGGCTGCCTCAGGTCCCAGCTCACAAAAGACCAACGCCAGGTTCTTCTTATATACAAGGATGTTTATTGCAGTTCATTATTGGTTCCACAACCGAGGCGCACAGCCCCGCGTCTCTTAGCCTAGACGTTTTAAGTCCCCTCTGAATCGGTCCCGCCCCTACACCAGCTTAAGAGGCTTGTGCTAGTCCACCTCTTCCTGTCTTTCCTTTTCCGCAGGGTCTTTCTGCCCCCCTGGGTTCCTTCCCTCCTGCTCTCTCCTGAAGCAGATTCCTCAGATGCCTGTTCCCCCCTCCTTCGTGCTTTGGGGCCAGGCTCCTCCTCCGGGCTTTCTCCATTTCCGCGCGCCTCCACATTTGAACTTGGCGCGCGTTCGCTACCCCTGACCTTCCTCTTGACACTTACACTACTCCCTGTACTACTCTCCGCCTCTTCCGGCAGGACGTCCTGCCCCGATCTCCTTCCCCTGTCTCCTTCCTGCTCCGCTCCGTGTGTCACACTGGGAACTCCACTCTCTTCACTTCGTTCCTGCTGGGAAGCCGGCCCCGATCTCCCACTCCCACTCGGGGTTTCCCTGCTGCTTCCCTGCTCCTGGCAGGTCCCCCCTGTGACCCCCCTTGGCCTGACTAGGGGCGCCCCCTTCTGGGAATCCTCCGATTCACTTGAGAGACTCATGGAAGACCTCAAGTCATTGTCATCCTCTTCCTCACTGTCCTGTGATTCTTCCCCATCGCTCTCCGTCTCCCCCCTCACCTGTGCCTCTGTCTCTGAACCCCTGACAAGTACCCTCTGAATCAGTCCCTCCCCTGCACCAGTTTAAGAGGCTTACGCTGCTCCACCTCTTTCTCTCCTTCCTTTTCCGCAGGGTCTTTCTGCCCGCTGGGGTTCCGCTCCTCCTGGATTCCCCTGACGCTGAATCCCCAGACTGCTCTTCCCCCCTCCTGCGGGCTTTGGGACCTGGCTCCTCCTCCGGGCTCCCTGTACTTCCGCGCGCCTCCACATTTGAACTTGGCGCGCCCGCCCAACCTCTAACTTTCCTTTTGACAGTTATACTACTCCCTTCACTGCCCTCCTCCCCTTCCGGGATGATGGCTTGCTCTGACCCCTCCTCTTTCTCTGCTGCCGGAGCTGTTTCCCCTGGCACACTGGAACCTCCCCCCCCTTCGCTGCGCTCTGGTGGGGAAACTGGTCCTGATTCCCAGCTGCCGCTTTGGGGTCCCCTGCTGGCCCCCCGCTCCTGACACTCTCCCCCTGGGGCTCCCCTTGCCCTGACCACGGGCACCCCCTTCTGGGAATCCTCTGATTCACTGGAGAGACTCATAGAATCCCCTGCGTCATTGCCATCCTCTTCCTCGCTGTCCTGGGATTCCTCTCCATCGCTCTCCATTTCCTGCCTTACCTGTGCCTCTGTCCCTGTACCCCTGACATCCATCCCCCCTCGAAGCCCCCCCTTCCCCCCTCCCGCCGCTCGGGTGCAGGTTCCGGGAGCTCCGTAGTTGCTGGGGTAGATGCTGGATACAGTTTGTCGACGTCGATCTCTTCTACTTCCAGTTCAGTGTACGTGTGCTCGAAACCGAGGTCCTCTCCCAAAACATCCATGTCCTCCCCTCCCCCTGTTACTTCGGACGATGCTGTTTGCCAAGGCCCTCTTTGCCATTTCTTGCGCCACTCCTCCCCTGGTTGATCATCCCACCAGTAAGAGCGGTCCGTGTCCACCCCCGAGCACGATCCCCTTGGAGGGCTCGATTCTGGCGTGGTCTCCTCTGCGGAGGAGAATCCCCGGAAAGTGCTGTCTGAAAGAGTGGGCGTAAAAAGCCAGTCATCGAAATACTCCGCTGGCATGGGCCTGTGTGGGAAGAGTGCATGGAACTCGTCCTTAAGAAGAGGTTCCTCCAGAGCATAGTCCGGCACCCAACTATTGGCACTGGCCGGGGTACCCTCTCTAGCGAGGAGGTATTCTACTCCCTCCTCCCCCCATCTTGAGTCCAGAATCTCCGTGACCTCGTTGAGTGTCGCGGCCTTCGGTGACTTCCCCCCCCCCGGTGACTCCCTGCGTAGGTCTGGCGCCGTCCCTGGCTCCTGAAACCTGTGTGGGGCTTTGTAGGGCGTGAGCACCGACCTATGAAAGACCGGGTGCATTCTGGAACCTTCTGGGAGGGTCAACCGAAAAGCTACGGGATTGATCTTGGCCTCAACCTGGTATGGCCCTAGCTGTTTGTGTCCTAGCTTCCACTCATCACCCTCTCGCATGCGTATGAGATTGTATGCTCCGCGCAGATCCAACTTGGTGAAGATCCTCCCCTTCCTCACCGTAGCAAGCAGGTCGTCAATTTTGGGCATGGGAAAGGCCGTGGGCTTTGTCTTCGAATTTATGAACCTATAGTCTACGATCAGTCTTTTTTGGGGCGTGTCTTTCTTCTTCACGAAAAACACAGGACTGCCCCCTACTGCCTTGGATTCCCGGATGAATCCCCGCTGCAGGTTGTGATCTATGAACTCCCTGAGCTCCTGCATCTCATCCTCGGACATGGAATACAGCTTCGCAGGCGGCAGCGTTGTCCCAGGCAAAAGGTCAATTGCGCAGTCGTAGGGTCGGTGAGGTGGCAACTGGTCAGCCTCCTTTTCGCAAAAGACCTCCAAAAACCCCTTGTACTTGAGGGGTACTGCTTGCGCCATGCTGAGATGTAACTGCTGCCCCTCCTCTTGGCCTTCCTCCTCCTGACCGGTCTGGATGCAATGCTGCGCGCAGTAGGACGAGCAAAAGGTGAGCTGCCGCTGGTACCACGCCATGGCCGGGCTGTGCCTATCCAGCCAACTCATGCCTAACACTATAGGCGTGTCTGACAGGCGGGTGACGTTAAAACTGATGACTTCGCGATGATTCCCAATCTGCATCATCATGGGCGGCGTCTGCTGTACCACTTGCCCACCTAGCAACTTCCTGCCATCTACCGTGACGACGTTCAGGGGC